>NW_027397140.1:3825161-3960109 GCF_003265705.2 Callorhinus ursinus
AAGAAAGAAAGAAAGAAAGAAAGAAAGAAAGGCTCCCCAGATGAGGCCCCAAATGAGCTGAATCTTGAAAGATGAATCTTGCCAAGGCAGCCGTCAGGGATACCTGTCTACCTAACACAGGTCAATCCACCTAGAATTTATTTTAGTTTATGGTATGAGATTAGGATTTGACATTTTTCCCTAAATAGTCAATTTTTCCAATATGCTATATTGAAAAGTTCTTCCTTTCCTCTATTGATTTAAAACTCCACATTTATCACAGATCAAACTTCCATAAATACAGAAATTGGTTACGTTTGTCCCAGTTATACATTCCTTCATGAAAACCATCAGGAATAACAGCTTTAATTGACATACAGTAGGATATAGTCTTCTTTTTTTTTTGAAAGTGGAAAGTATAGTGTTTCTTTTTCTTTTTTTTGTCCACCTTTTAAATAAATCATTTGATATTCAAACATTCTACGTTACATATTAGTTATAAAGCATAATAACACACTTGAATAATAGTTATCTATTACCAAAAAACAAATTACTCAAACAACAGTCACTTAAAACAACAACAGTTATTTATTATCTCTCAGGTTTCTGTGGTTCAGGAATTCAGGAGCAGCTTAACCAGGGGTGGGGGGGTGGGGGAGTGGTGATCTTCACAACCCCAAGATGCATTAAGATGTTGGCCAAGGCTACAAACATCTAAATGCTTGATTAGAGCTGGAGGATCCACTTTCAGGTTGGCTGGCAGTTGGCAGAAGACCTCAGCTCCTTGCCACATGGATCTCACATAGGACTGCTTGGGTGCCCTTCACCATGGTAGCTGGCTTTGCCTGGACAAGTGATCCAAGAAGGGAGGCAGAAACTGCAATTTCTTATGATCAAGCCTTGGAGGTCACACACTGTCATTTCCTCGGTATCCCATTTTTTATACATATCATCTTTGTTCAGTGTAGGAGGGGACTACACAAGGGCATTGATACCAGGAGATGCGGATCATTGGGGGCCACAACACAGAACACCCAGGAACTCACCAAGACCAAGAAATTGTACACCACCGATAATTTGTATCTACCCATGTGTCCTTTCCCACATCCCCCTACCTCCCTTTGGTATGTATCATTCCACCCTGTTTTTTGTTGTTGTTGTTTTTTTTTAATGTCTGCATTTTCAAAAAAACTTTATTTTGAAATAATTGTAGATTCATCTGCAACTGTGAGAAATAACACAGGGATATTCAGTATACTCTTCACCAAGTTTTCTTCAATGTTAACACCTTACAGAGCTATAACACAGTATTACAACCAGAAAATTAACATTAATATGATTTATTGACTTGATTCGACCATCACCATGCACTCATGTTTTACATGCAGTCATGTGTGTGTATTTGTGTGTGAATTTAGTTCTTTTTAAATGTGGAGCTTGAACTCACAACCCAGAGATCAAGAGTTGCATGCTCCACCAACTGAGCCCGCCAAGAGCCCCACTGGTTATGAATTTAGTTCTACACAATTTTGTTGCATGTGTAGATTTATGTGATCACCACTATAGTCAAGATACGGAATGCTTCCACCACAAGGACCCCTAGCAATACCCATATATCTCCCTCCCAAACCACATTTGTTCTCCAACTCTATTACTTTGTCATCTCAAAACTGGAATGGAATCATACAGTATGTAACCTTTTGGCTTTTTTTCTGAGCATAATTCCCTTGAGATACATCCAAGCTGTTGTGTGCCTCAGTAGCTCATGTCTTTCATTGCTGAATAGTTAATTCCGTGATCAGGATGTACCACAATCTGTTTATCCACTCACCTGTTCTAGACACTTGATTTCTTCCCAGTTTCTAGCTATTATGATTAACACTGCTGCTATCAACATTTGTGTACAAGTTTTGTGTGAATTTAAGTTACCCAGGATAAACATCTAATAGTGTTATCACTGAATTGCAGGGTAAGCACATGTTTAGTTTCATAAAAAAACTGCTTTATCACAGATAAAAGTAGCTGAACTGCTCTGTAAAAACAGTATTGTCATGTATGTAGTCTTCTGGGACTTGCTTTTTCACCCAACATTAGGTTTCCAAGATTCCTTCACATTGCTGCATGTAGCTGTAGTTTGTTTTCATGGCCGTACAAATTTTTCATTTTGTGATTTACTATACACAAAGGTGGAGCAAGTTGCTCCCTTTATGAATAAGCACCTGATTTACAAAGGAAGTGTTCATGTGCAAGATTTCTTTGGCATATTCTTAGGGATGGGGTGCTGAGGTTTAAGGACTTTGTTGAAATTTCAGATGGGATACCTGGCTAACCAAAGCAACTGCATCCATTCATAGTTCTGGGGACAATGTTGGAAGGTTCCTTCTAATCCACATCTTCAAAAGCCTTAAGTATTTGACTTCTTAAATTTTGTTGTCAATGTAGTAAGTTATTAATTTCCTATATCCAAAATAGTTTTTTTAACTTATTTGTCTTCATTTATTCTTCAGTTACTTATATTCAACCTGTCAAGTTGAAAAAAAAAATAAATCCAGTTGGAATCAGTTTGGAAAATACACAAAATCCACAGGTTAGTTTAAGAAGCAAGCACACTCAGAGAAATGGCATATTTCTATATTTATTCAGAGATATCTTCCTTTACCACCTTCAGCAAAATGTTAAGTTGTGATCACGTATTCCTCATCTGTGATATTGGGATAAAAATTCTCCTACCTCATGGAATGCCCAAGAGGATGAAGATAGTCACTATAAAAATGAGCAAGCACATGCCTGGCAGGCATTACATTCTCTACAAAGGTTAAATATTATTGCTTCTATTTTTGGTTTTTGTTATGATTATTTGCATACATCTTGAACTGACAATTTTTGCTTTTCTTTAGGTATTTTATATAACTCTAAAAATGAGATCCTTCTGTTGATCCATTACATTTTCTAATTGGTTCTTGCTTATACATGAAAAACTTAATGATTGTACATTTTTATTTTATAGTTAGCTATATTACTAACCACTTTCCTGGATAAAAGTCATGATGTTGTGAGGCACCTGGGTGGCTCAGTCGGTTAAGTGTTCACCTCTTGGTTTTGGCTCAGGTCATGATCTCAGGGTCATGGAACTGAGCCCAGCGTTGGGCTCTGTGCTCAGCATGGAGTCTGCTTGGGATTCTTTCCCTCTTCCTCTCCCTCCCCCTCTGCCCTCCTTGCCCCCAGCCCCAACCACTTGTGCATGCTCATGCACAATCCACTCTCTCTCAAATAAATAAATAAAATCTTTAAAAAAAATAATCCTGCAAACAGTGATAAATTGTGCCTTTTTCTTTTCCGGTATTTATACTTATAAATATTACAATATGGTAATAAATTATAAATAAACTATATGTGGTTCCTTTGCAATTCCACTTTCCAATTTTTAATAGGAGGTTTTGCTAGCCTTGTGGAATAAATTGAGAAGGTCTCAATATCTTCCTATACTATATTGTAATAAAATAAATTAACTGTTTTGAAGTTTCAACAGAATTTATCCGTCAAAGGGTCTCCATTGGGTGCTTTTGCAGCATGGATTTCTGAGGACATTTTCAAGACCTCCTGGGGTTTAATATATTAATCTATTCAAAATGTTTTTTTCTTTCTTCTGAGTCACTTATATTAATATGTTAATTTATATTTTTCTAATTGTAGAAAGTATATTATCACGGATAGGAAGGTAATATTTTTTCTTTCAGAAAACAAGCATGCATGCATGTCTCTCTAGATGCTTGCCTGTCTACAAATGCATTTAAATTGCAGGCTAGCTGGATATCAAGTTGACTAATATAGAAACTTATACTCAAAATATGCTTCCCACAGAATGGTGCTGTCTTTCCATCACATAATGAAAGTAAATATTTATTTGTTGAGTACTTGCTAGAGGCAGCCCTGTGTGGAACTGGAGGCACGTGGCCTCGGTATATGGCTAGACACTGAGCCCTGCCTAGGGGAGCTGAGGTCTCCCAGTGCAGGAGAAGGCACAGCTCACAAACAAGCACATGGCACATCAGACATGGGAAATCAGACAGAGCTGGTTGGGGATAGGATGGGATGCATGGAGAGAGGGGCCTAGAGAGTCCTGTCCCAAGTGCTGGACTCTGCTCTCTGGTGTCCTCCTTCTGGGTCTTGGCCTCATTACCTTTGCTCTCTGTTAGCTCTCTGATGCTTCCAAATAGATTTTCTGTTAATGTTTTGCCCATCTTTTCTAGATGTCCTCTGAAGCCTTGGTCCAATTTACCTTGTCTACCAGTAGCATGGGCAGACAGGCAGGCCATTATCTGGATCCATCCTCCAGATGGGTAGCCTCTTCTTTATTTTCATTTCTTTATCTTTATGCCCTGTATTCTGAAAGAATTCCTCAATTTGATCAACCAGACCACTGATTTTGCCCCTTCATTATGTTTTTCAAATTATGATAAAATACACACAATATAATATTTATCATCTTAATCATTTTTGCTATTGCTAAGCAATAGCAAGTATATTCACACCGTTGTGGACGGTGTTTTTAAAAAACATGTAATCTGTGATGTTTTTACTCCCAAGAATTCTTTACTGTTCCTCATTTGCTTCTTTTCCATGGTAATTTTATGAATGGGCTGGTTTTCTAGAACTTTTTAAGGATAATAATAATGGCATTTAATATTATTTTCTGTGTTCTGTTAGATCTGTATTCTGAGAGGAAAAATTCACCTCTGTGGAATTTGCTTTTTTTCATGCTAGTAGTTCTTCTCAAATACAGCAATGAGAGCAACTTGTCAAAATAGCCAGCATGGGGCCTGGAGTGGCACACTTATGCTGGATGCAGTGAATTATTGACCTTTTTATCCCCCCAAATGCCCCACAATGGCTTGTGCTCCCATGCCTGCCTTACTCACATTTTGGGCTTTCTTAGGAGATCTGTCTGGAACCTCCCCCACCCCTCCTTTTTTTTTTTAAAAAAGCATCGTCTACTTGATTATATAATGTATTTTCTTACATTTAGTAGATTTCCTCACCAATTCACTTTTATCTGCTTTTTATCTCTCAGATATCCCTCATTATTATCTTCTGAAGAATCTTCTTTTGTCTTCTGAAGATACTTTCCCCTGTTTCCCAGCACAACTATACATTTCTCCTTTCAAGTATATCATCTGTCTTTTTAATAGGAGGCAGGTATCCTAAAATAGAACTTTTTACTTAAGTCTCTGGAATTTGGCATTTCTGGGATTTGAAATAGTATTATGGATTCAGCTTGTTGGATCATTACCCAATTAATAAAACCTAATTTTTCACAGCTCTATATTTTGATAATTAAATGAATGTTAAGACCTTGTTAATTAATGGGCAACATCTGTGCCTAACTTTACACATTACAAATTTCAGAATCTCTTATGACTTTTTTTCTTAAATTAGGGACACTCACAAGAGTAAATATTAAACAGATACTATCAGGTTAAAATGTTGTAGAATGTGATTTTTACTTATTCCATAAGCATTTATTAAGCAAGTATCACACCACCAAAGTAGTACATGAAAGCTGGAAGCAATCTCCATGACTGTTTCATCTGACTCCCGATATTTTTCAGTGAGAAAGTATCATCTGGTCTCTCCTATTTACATTCTATCTGTAGGTACAATCTGCTCATCACACAGCTCTAAATCACAGGTATCTTCTGACATGGCCCAGATCTGTACCTCTAGTGCTGGCTTTTCCTATCACTGCAAGACTTCACTATCCTGCTGCCTACTTGACATCCATTAGATGTCAAACAGGCACTTAAAGCTTGACATGGCTTTGTGTTTTCTTCCCCAAACCTGTTCTTCTTTGTGGGATTAGGAAAATTTTTCCTTCTTCCACCCTAGGTTCTTGGTTGGTCTAATAATTAAATTCATAGGAGAAAAATAAATTCATAGGAGAAAAATAAATTTGTACTTACAAGGGTCCCATAAAAATATGAGACTCAAAAAGTAACCAAAGCAGGAAGCTTCTGTACCTTTTAGACAAAGAAATGGTAAGAAATTGGTGAAGTGACAAGGTCTGTTTATATAGCCTTCTTGGTCTTAAAATCCCAATCTCTGGTGATAAGTTTGCCTTCAACCCTCCTGGCACAGTGAGGATACCTTTCACATAGGAGATTTGTTTCCTGCCTTTGGAGGGACAAAGGAGGGTCAGTGTGCTTCCCTCTTGCACTCACTGTTTCTCAAGTCACTTTATTTTTAAAAGATTTTATTTATTTATTTGACAGAGAGAGAGTACATGAGAGAGCACAAGCAGGGGGAGCAGCAGAAGGAGAGGGAGAAGTAGACTCCCCTCCTGAGCAGGGAGCCTAAAGTGGGGCTTGATCCCAGGACCCTGAGATCATGACCTGAGCCGAAGACAGAGACTTAACTGACTGAGTCACCCAGAGCCTCAAGTCATTTTAATTTAAAATAATCAACATGCCAAAGTGGCATATTTGGAAGCTGGAATATTCTACAATCCTTCATCCCCAAGTCATTAACTAAACTCTTGAGTTTTATTCTTGATTCACTTCTTTTCCTCATCTAAATATCCAACCTGTTGGCCTATCATGTTGACTCTACCTGGAGTCAACTCTGTCTGTCACTTCCTAGAGCCTAAGCCACCTCCTCCTTCATTGCCTTGCCTGCTCCCACTGGGCTCCAAATCTATCTTCTACCTTTTAAAAGGGAAAATAAGATCCTCTCTCACCTCATGTCTCTGCTGAGGGCAGTCCACAGCTTCCTATTGCACTTGGAGCAAATCCAGAGGCCTATCCCATCCAAAGGCAGGCCTGGCCCTGCACAATGGGCCCTCTGCCTCCCTCCCATTCCTGGCCACACTCTCCTCTACCCAGACTCACTCTTTGACTCCCAACTGGCATCTCTGGCTGGGCCTCCCAGCTGACCTTGGCTGGGTGCACCCCTGCCAGACCAACCCAGGCCTGATCCTCCCATTGTCTTCAGACCTCAGTAACACAAGTTATCCATTGCTTGGGCCCTTCTCAACTTTGTTCCTTCTTTCATACCCCACATCCAGTTCAACGGCATATCATGTCTGCTTTAATAAGGCCATGTCTCACCCTGCACCATGACCACTCCCATAGGAACCACTAATTTTTCTCTCCAGGATTATTACAATGACCTCTTACTGTCTCCTTCTTACTGACCCAGCTCCTCTGCATTCTATTCACACAGCAACTGATTATCGTTGAAAACCTGAATTCAGTCACATAAATCCTGTGCTCAAAGCCCTCCAAGGCTTCCCTTCTCATTCAGCTAAAAGCCAAAATCCGTGATTCTTCAGGCCCTACATGAGCCCACTCTGGGCTACATCTCTGCTTGCCCACTTGGCTCAAGACAGCTGGGCCATCTCCCTGGGCCCGGAACCCCACGTTCTTCTACACTTGCTTGTTCTTCCCCAAGACATCTCTGCAGCTTGTTTCCTTCGCCTTTGTTGAGGGTTGCCCCAGTAAGCCCCCTCTGAAAGCCCTAGCTACAGCAGCCCAGGCACACCCCTCCCTGCTGAGTTCCCTGTGCTCCGCCATTTCCTATGTCCTTCTTGTTGGAATACCCTTCAGAGAACACAGAGAGCAGGGACTTAGAGGTGTTCTGGAAGTGTCTTGTTTAGTTGCTGCCAATGTTAAGGGATGCTGATTCCACTGTGTGTCTGTGAGGTTCCCCCCCACACTACCAAGCAATTCTTTGACACCAGCTGGGTGTCCTATAATTCAACCCAATTCTGACACTCCCTGGAGACTGTGTCAGATCTCACAGGTTAAGGGCTCAGTCCTGCAAGACAGCCTCCCAACATACACACACACTTCAGATGCTAATCACAAGTTCAGGTTATCACCTGTGCTTCTGACCAGCTGGCTATACATCAGATGTTCCCCAACAACCCCCTCCTTGGGTTTAATTAATTTGTTAGAGCAGCTCACAGAACTCAGAGAAACATTTTACTTACTGGATTACCAGTTTATTATAAAACGATATAAGTCAGGAACAGTCAGATGGAAGAGATGCATAGGGCAAATATGGGGGAAGGGCATGGAGGTTCCATACCCTGTCTGGGAGTGCCACTCTCTCTGAATCTCCACTGTTCACAACCTGGAAACTCTCCAAACACCATCCTTTTGGGTTTTTATGGAGGCTTCATTACATAGACATATTAAAACATTGGCCATTGGCAATTGATTTGACCTCCAGCTCCTCTCTCCTCCCTGGAGGTCAATGGAGTGGAGCTGAAAGTTCCAACTTTCTAATTACATGGTTGGTTCCCCCGGCAACCAGCCCCCATCTAAAGTGCTTTCTAAAAGTCACCTCATAAACTCAGGTGTGGTTAAAAATGGTTTGTTATGAATATCAGGACAACTTTAGCACTCATCACTTAAGGAATTCCAAGGGTTTAGGAGTTCTATGCCAGAAATGGGGATGGAGACCAATTATATTTATTATTATAAATCACAATATCACAGTCTCTTCCTACTAGAATGTTAGATCCATGAGAATTATCTGTTGTCATCAACAATTCTTCCAAGTCAGTCCCCAGCACCTAGAACAGTGCAGAGCACACAGTGGGTGAAGAATAAGTATTTACTGAAGGAGGACAATTAAAGTGACTTGCCCAGGGCATGGTCAGAGCTCAGTGGTCCAGACCACCAATGTAGAGTTCATCCAAGCCTGGCCCTGGCCCTGGCCCAGGCAGTTGAGTCTGAGAGTTTAACTGGCAAAAGACATCCAAGCTCAAAATCCCAGCAGAGCAATCTAAGGGAGGTTTACATACCACTGCATATACGTCGGAACAGAAGTAATTTCTCAATGTTCAATGGATCACACAGTGTGGAAACCTCCTGGGAGGCCAGGTGAGTGAGGCCTTAGCAACAATGTTGAATTTGGATTGGTGAAGAGCAGGTGGGGAAAGATTCCAGGCTTAGGGAGCAGTGTGACTCGTGGAATCTTGGAACCTTAGCGTGGAATGTAGATGGGAATGAACAAGGCCTGTTCTGAGAAGGGTAAGGAGACCTCTTGCCCTGGGGCTGGTCCAGGAGTAGGGAGGGGTGGAGTTAAATCAGTAAATTGGTGCCAGTACCCCTGAGGGCCTCAAGGGACCTCTGCCTGAGGAGTCAGCATTTGACCCTGTAAGCAACAGAGGACTCCGGTAAGCTCGAGGGTAAAGAAATGAAGTGAAGGGGTCCAATAGTTCAAGGAACCATTTTGGCAACATGTGGTCTGGTTGAAGCAAGGAGACTGGGAGGCAGGGAGACCCACCCAGAAGCTCTGGGGCCACACTGGGGATACCTATAGGGATGGAGGCATCTATGGAAATGGATGGAGCCAGTAGGCCCTGGGGCCTCACTGGGTTAGATGATGGAGGAAAAGGAGGGTCCGTGAGGTTTTAGTCATTGGAAACCAGGGAAGCAGTGGTCCTTCATTTGCTGTTAATACTCAATTTGGGATGCCATTGGTTCATCATGAGATCTGATTTCTTTCCCTGAAAATACAGGTACTTTAGCCAAATCTTTCTCTGACCCAGGCCTCTACACACTAATATTCTGCCCTTAGGAATGGCATGTGGGGGGAGGCTTGATATATGGCATGCAATATTTTCTTACTATCTGTCACTTTACCCTCCTTATGCTGGATTCTGACAAATATTGTGGTCTGTGGCAAGGCTCCCTGTAGAGATGTGAGTCCCTGGCCTGGCTTGATGGGGTGTGAGCCCCAGGGTACAGGAGGTGAGAGAGTGTCGTGGAGGAAGACATAAGTGATTTGAGCAAAGCTAGGGAAGTGACTTGTAGCAGGCACAGAAGGGACAACCCAGCGCCAGCAGAGGCTGCTACGGTGGTCTCTTGGGAGATGATAGAGTATCCCAATGCAAGAAGAGAAAGGAGGGACTGGCCTCTAGGAGGCCAACAGCTCCCAGAATCAAGACAGGCAGTACCCATAAGGGCTCTTCTCGCCCAAAACCTCAGCCAGAGTCTCCTTGCCAAGAAATCTCTGCTTCTTATCCCTGTACTTCCAAAGCAGAAGGCCAAACTGTCACAGCTGTGGTCTATCTGGGGGAGAGTGTTAACTGCAGAAATGGGGACTCCTCAATACCTTCTAACCTACCTAGCATATTCTCCCACCCCCATCGTTCACATGCTCCCCTCTCTGATTCCCCACGAATACTGAGGGGAGCCCTTTGCCCCAAAAGACACTTCTGCAATTCTGGTCCTCTCCTCCCCTCCCAACAACTATTTTCAGTTTCCTGTCACAGCTTCTCCGAGGCCACCTCAGAACTGCAGCACACAGGGATATTTTGGCTCTGAGGGTTTACCAGAGAGGAAAAGAAAAATACCTCAAACCAAAGCCTGCCCTTGCCACTGAAATATTCCTCCTTAAAAAAAAAAAAAAAAAAAAAAAAAAGCCTGTGTAGGGAAGTAAGGAAAAGCAGCGATGATCAGGGAAAGGGAAAAGTCTAGTTACCCAAGAAGTGAATCTGAAAATAGGTGGAGGTTGAGCAGGGATAGGGAAGGGTGTAGAGGCAGCAGAATCCCGACTTCTTGGGCTCTCCCCGAAAGCAGATATCCTCGGTAAATGATATTTAAAAATCGTAGCATTGGTATGCCATTGCTCATTTGGATTTTGATTCTAGCTGATTCCAGGAGGCTCCTCCGGGTTCCCAGACCGTTTCCCTGTCCAGGGCCCAGGAAGAGCCTGACAGCTGCCAGGGGACTGCGGTGCCTTTTCTCTCACACTCTGCAGCTTCCTCTCTCCTACCGGTGGTAGGGCGCATTTGCACTGTTCTGAGACTAACTGATGCTTCTGGAAACGAAACTAAACTGCTCTAAAGTTTCTCGCTCGGGTCTTTCTGTTTCCCGCTAGCCGCGGTATGCCAGCCTGGGCGCGGCGCGGGGCGGGGCGGGGCCAGGAGCTGCGGCGGCGGAAGCGGCCAGGCAGGCGCGAGTACAAGGGGGTTCTGTGCCGCGCGCGCCGCCCCGCCCCGCCTGCTCCCTGCCCCGACAGCGGACCAGCGGGCGGGGCGGGGCGGGCGCTGACCGCCGTCTCCTTGCGTCCCGCAGGCGGGGAGCCCGCGCCACCGCGCCCGGGCCGCCGGCGATGATCACCTAGGAGGCTGGCGCGGGCGGGCGCGAACTGCGGAGGAGCCGGGCGCGGCGACACGCGGCCATGGAACGGGAGCCGGCGGCGGCCGAGGAGCCCGGGTCCCTGGGTCGTCGTCGGCTGCGGCGGCGGCGGCGCGGGGACGGCAGGACGCGCGTGGTGCGCTCCAACCTGCTGCCGCCCCCGGGCGTCGAGGACCCAGCGGCCGGCGCGGCCAAGGGTGCGCGGCGGCGGCGGCGCGGGGGCGCTCAGCACCTGGCGGACAACCGGCTCAAGACCACCAAGTACACTCTACTGTCCTTCCTGCCCAAGAACCTGTTCGAGCAGTTCCACCGCCTGGCCAACGTGTACTTTGTCTTCATCGCGCTGCTCAACTTCGTGCCGGCGGTGAACGCCTTCCAGCCCGGCCTGGCGCTGGCGCCCGTGCTCTTCATCCTGGCCGTCACGGCCTTCAAGGACCTGTGGGAGGACTACAGCCGCCACCGTTCGGACCACGAGATCAACCACCTGGGCTGCCTCGTCTTCAGCAGGTGAGCCGGGCCCTATGGGCTGTGGAGCGCAGGGTCAACTCGGGGCCACGGCGCTCCGGGAACCTGGTGTTGGGCGCGGTGTGAGTGGCACCGGGCGGGGTGGCCAAGAAGGGGCTCGACCGGGGGCAAGGGCCCGGCCTCTTTTGCGCCCGGGGACGCAGAAAGCAGGAAACCTAAATGCTGGGCGCGCGGGGCTACCCTGCCCCTGATTGGCACTCAGACGCCGGTCCAAACCGGAATGATCCCAAGGCTGGAATCCAGCAGCCCCTGGGCGTGCTCATCCTCGCCACTCCCGCCTTTTAAGTAAAAAGGAGGGAAATCTATGCCCTGCGCTCTGGCTTGAAGTCCTAGCTTCAGTTTTCGGCCAGGCTCTCTAGGACAGGTTGTTTAACACGTTTAACACGTTTAACAACCAACACAGGTACGTAAAGCTCAAGCTCAGATAACCTCTCTTCTTGGGACAACAGTGAAACTGCCACCAAGATTTTGTGTGACCAGCACAGACATATAAAAAAGCAGGGGTAATAATAACAGCGTCCATCCATTGATGTGAGCTGTGAGCAGGCCACCCAACTGGGCACCATCCAATAGTTGACTGTTTAATGTTAGTTTTCTAAAAATTAACCCCAGTTTCCAAATGGAAAGACTGAAGCTGTGAGGGGTTTTTGAGCCCTGCCCATGGTTGGTGAATGTCATTACTTTGCACACATTCTGTCTCCCTGCACCTTCCCAGAGTTTCGGATCCTCAGGCTGGAGATGACTGCTGTCTCTTCTCCCTTTAGACTCCCCACCCCCCAAAAGAGCCACTGGGCTGCAGAGCAATCTCGGAGCTGTGTCTAGTAGCTGAACCCACCTCAAGGTGGAACGCTTCAGGAAGGCAGATGGGCTTGGCTTCCATCCAAAGCTCAGCCCATCTTTCTCTCCTGTTCACCTTGCTTGACTCCTGGTGTAAAGGCCTGATGTGGGCCTCTGAGTGAAGGACATTAGTCTTGTCTGGCTTCCATCACATGTGAGAGGCTTCTAGGAAACCCCTTGTGCTCACAGTGGCAGATTGTTCCCCTGAAAGACGAGGGTCATGGTTATTCCCACCTCTTAGGATAATGTAGATGCAGAGTATTATTTCTGATTCTCCCAGCAACACTGGTTGTGCTTCATACTTATATTACAGATGAGTAAACTGAGGTTCAGAGAGGTTAAATAACTTGCCCATGGCCACACAGCTGCTGTTTAGTGGTATTGGAATTTGACCCCGGTCTTTTCAGTTCTACAGCTTTTCCAACATTCTGGTACTTGAGCTCCTTAAATTTATATAAAACTCACTTTAGGAGCTTGTTAAAAATAACAACTCTCAGGTTCCATTGCCAGTGTTTCTGACCAAGCTCATCTGGGATTGGACCTAGGAATCTGAGTATGTAATTAGCACAGAGGTGATGCTTATATAATGGCTCATACTTTGAGTAATGCTGCCCTCTTGCTCTCAAGGGGTGCCCACTGTCCAGTCAGCAAGCATGATGTTGGTGGACAGGGCTGTGGGATTTCCTGGCTCCTGTTTGTAAGAAGCCGGAGGCCAAGAAGGGAGGAGGCACCTATTTCACAAATGTCCTTTGTCCCTAGTGTGAGGACTCTGGGAAACCGTACCTCTGGCTTCTGTATGACGTAACTCCGGTGGGACTCCGGCAGGTTTAAGTCTTTACACACATACCACTTCCTGTTATTACTGAGCCAGTAGCTCCTGTAGCCTCCTTTTCAGAAATACTTGGGTCTCAGGAAATATAGTGTATTTTCAATGGACAAAGTGTTTTTAGCCCATTAAGTCAATTGACCCTTTAAACAACCATCACCCCCAACATCCTGATGAGAAAAGAGAGTGGGACCCAAAAGCGGTTCACTCGACCTCAAAAGGCTTCACAGGATTTTGAAACATTCATCTTCCCCTTGGACCACACCTGACCATGTTCTTACCTCCTATCCTGACCAGACTGGGATTCTTAAATAATCAGTACAACCCTAGGGAGCAGGTCCTCAGGGATAACGGTACTTTCAGGAGAAGTTCCTAAATATCTCCTAGCTCCCAAGTTGAATTCCTTGAATGCTTCCCTGGGGAGAGAAGGGGCCTTCTTAGGAAGGTCCCAGGTGCTTATATGTAGGTGTGAGGGGGTGGTAGCTGTTTGTGGAGAGGACTGTCCAGTCATCCTTGCTCAGAAGACAGGTCAAACTCTTTTGAGGTCCAGAAAGTCTGAGATTGATGTTTTCAGAATTGAGCTGTGAATGATGTGGATTTCTGAGCCCTCCCCTCTCCTCTGAGAATGGTGAGTGACTTAAGCACCCATTGCATTCCAAGCTCTGTGTAGCTGCCTTAAAACTCCTGTCCATTAACTCAAACTAATGCCCTGATTTGCTCCTCACCATGCCAGGCCCTAGCCAGACCCTGGGATAGAAAGGGGAGGAGGCTGGGTCTTACCTGGAGCTTACTATGGGGACTGATTGTACTGCAGGATGTGTGCATGGGCAGGGGACCTGGGCAGGGCTCCTAGCCTAGGGGTGCAGGATGCAGGTCAGGAGAGGCCTCCCAGAGGAGGGCATGAGTGAGGACCAGGGAGGATGTGGGTCAGATAGGGGGTGGATGCTACCCTTGAAGGAACATGGTGGTGGTGATAGGGTACGACAGGGTCACAGGGCAGCCTGAGACTGCGGCCAGGTCATAACCTGTTTGTGGGGGCAAGGTGTATGTTTGAAGCCCAGGATCTCAGGGGGCTGGCATCAGGACTGGCCAGAGAAACCCAGGAGAGGATTTTTAATTTTATGTCCAGCCAGTTTGTTGAGTGCCTTTGGTTACTACAGACAATGGGAAGCAGAGTTGTGAACTGTCGAGGTCTGTTCTGTACTCTGACTGATGTGCAGAGGGGTGTAAAATGCAGTCGAAGCATATGTAAATGCAGAGCGAGAGCAAAGTTTAGTTGGGGAAGCCTTATCTGCTGACACTGTCTTTGGATGGTGACTTCTCTTGGACATCTCTGTGTTCTGACTGCAGCTGGAAGTGCATCAATTATTCACACCATTGTTTATGTGGTATTTTTCCTCAGTAACATAGTCCTTGGGTCCCTTCTTTATGAGAATCCCCATCAGACTTGTTAGAAATGCAGGTTCCAAGGCCCCCCTCCCCACCCCTGGACTGTTGAACCTGTGGAGGTGGGAGGGCTGTTATCTACATCATGGCTTTGTTTACACATGGAAGTTTGAGAAGCAGTCCTCTGCTTCCATGTCCTGAGCCCACTGTGTCCTCTCATGGATTTCAGACTGCTGGTATTTAGGCAAATCTTCCTGAGCCATGCCCAGTGGGATGAGAGAGAGAGGTGAGTGATCCCAGGGAGTCAGGTCCATTCTGTGGCCTCCCAGCTG
The DNA here is from genome assembly GCF_003265705.2 of Callorhinus ursinus. Classification (NCBI taxonomy): domain Eukaryota; kingdom Metazoa; phylum Chordata; class Mammalia; order Carnivora; family Otariidae; genus Callorhinus; species Callorhinus ursinus. The sequence goes on from NW_027397140.1 coordinate 3,840,197, forward strand.
GAGGGAATGGTCAGTTTGAGCATCCCTCAGCTGTGGACTAGCGGGCTGGGGTGGGTATGGGAAGCCCTTCATGGTCACACAGACCTCCTTGGTGCTGGCAAATGCTGGCCAGAGAAGTCCTCTCCCTTGATGCCACAGGTGAAAAGAGGGGGCTTGCTGAGCAGCCAACTGGAACAAGGCTGGTTGTCACCAGAGATCTGGGCTGAGAGGCGAGCAAATGGTTGGAGGGTGCAAGGCTGGTGGGACTGGAAGAGGAGAGTGATGGGAATACAGAGGAAGCCTGGAGAGTGGTGATTCTGGTGGCAGGAAAGCAGAGAATAGTTAGCAGAGGAGGACATTGATGAGGAAGTTGAAGAGGGAACATTCCTAGAAAGGGGTGTTGCCCAGGAGAGGCAAAGGGAAGAAGCAGGGACCATGCATGGAAGAAAGTGCTCTCATCCTCCTCTGCAAACATAAGGGCAGTGGGTAACACTTATTAAAACAAGCAAACCTTACCCCCTGCTCCCAGAGCGGGCCTTAGAAGGGAGCAGCTTGGAGTGGGGGTGCTGCACAAGGCCCCTGCTTCTCTTGCACCCTGTAACTTGACAAGTGGGGTGCTCGCCCCAGGTCCACATACCCCTTCTGGCGCTCTTGTCTTGCCCTCCCTCCCTCTGCCCCATACCCTGCCCGGGTCAATGTGTAATTTTGTTTCCCTTTTGCCTCCATTCCCTTTGTAATGACTCAAAGATGGTCTTATTGACACCTTCCAATGTCTGTCTCCTGGCTGGTGGAAACAGTAGCATTTCTGCTTGAAATAACCTGAGGGGACTTTTCCCAGAATCATTTGGGCTTTGTACTTGGATTTGAGTTCCATCCTCTTTTGGGAAAACAGGTAGTCAGGGGGTGCTATTACGCTTATCTTGGATTTGCTCTAATTTTGTCTGTTCCCTTTCCTTTGATTCTCACTTCATTTCCCCAGCTTACAGGCATTATCTGGCCAACCGGCTTACCCTGGGCTTCATGATTTGTTTTTTCAGAAGAGTCTGAAATGACACCCAGCAAAGTTCTCCTTTTGTTTTCTGTTCATTATCTTGCCTCTCCTCTCCTTCCTTCCCTTTCCTGGGGAGCTACATCTCTTCCTTGTCAGCAGCAGAAACATCTTTTCCCTGAAGCATAGCAACTTTGTCTTATTTGGAGTAAAAGATTTGCAAAAGCAGAGACACCAGGATGAGATCCAGGAGACAGAAGCATGCCAGGATAACGCAGGAATATCTCTTGGGTATGCTAGGCAGGGGGACACTTGAGGGCTAGTATTTGGAAATTGCCATTCACATGCTTTTTAGAAGTTATTTTTCTTTTGATATCTGTCCTATGTCACGTGTGACTGGGCTCATGGTGGTCAAGTTGTAGAAAAAGAACCTTTCTTTTCCTAAAAATTTGGTTGCCCTCAGAAGGTAGGCATGGGGCAGTTCTTTTTTACTTATTGATAGGAGGCAAGTGTTTTATGTGTATAATTCCATCTTAACCTAACAACAGTCATATTTTCACATCCCCATTTTTCACAGATGGGGAAACTGAGGCCATAATTCCATCTTGTCCTCTCAACAGTCCCATTACTTTTTACACCCCCATTTCTCAGATGGGGGAAACTGAGGCATCAAGACTTGATAGCTTGCCTAAGGTCTCCCTGTTAGGAGACAGCAGTACTACGGCTTGAACCCACAGTCCTGCTCTGACTCCACGTTTGTAGTTATTTTTGTACGTGAGACCCCTCCCCCCAGGAGACATAGGCCCCCTTAAAAAAAAAAAGTTGAAAATTTTATTCATCTCAAAGTACTTCCTAACTTCCCATATGATTTCTTCTTTGACCCATTAGATACTTAGGAAGGTCTTATTTAATTTCCACATATTTGTGCGTTTTTCAAATTCTTTGTTACAGATTTCTAATTTCATTCTATTCACACATATAGAGAAATGCACGTATAACATATCATCCTGCAGTTTCAACAGTTAGCAGCTCATGGCCAGCATTGTTTTATTCTACGCCCTCCCTCTCCCTTTTATTTTGAAGCATACTCCAGATATTTCTTCTTTCATTATTTATCTTTAGAAAAGCAATGATCCTTTTAAAACTAAACTGCACATCTGAAATTAATGATGTACTGTGTTTGCTAACTGAACTTAATAAAAAATAAGTAAAACTAAACTGCAATGTCATTATCATACCTAAATTTATACTAATTCCTTGATATTATTAAGTACCCCTATGTTCAGATTTTCACTTGTCATGTAAATACCATATATTTTTTTTTCAATCTGTGTGAATCAGATCCAAATAAAGTCTCACTGTGATTGGCTGATAGGTCTTTTAGGCCTCCTTTATCTGTGGCTATCCCCCTCTAAAGCTCCATTTCTCTTTCTCATTTTCTCCTTGCAATTTATTGTGAAGAAACTGAGTTATTTATACCGTAGAGTTCCCATGGCCTGAATATTGCTGATTACTTTCCTGCGGTATCTTCCTTTCTGTGGTAATTCCTGTTTAGTGGTAGATTGGTCTAGATACTTTATCAGAACTTCCTCAGGTACAGATTTGACTTTCTTTTCTTTTTGTTTTTTTTGGTCAAAACTGCATTCATAGATGGCATTCTGTACTTCCATCAGGAGGAACATAGTGTTTCTTTGTCACTCTTTTTCTGATGGATTTTAGCAGCCATGGGTGATCACTGCCTCCATCCATTAATTTGTTAGTGGATGCCAAATGTTGATGGTCTAGTTCTTTAATTTATTATCGGGAATACTTCTATAAAAAGACCCTTCCCTTCATCTACTACTTAAGTTCCCAGTGGTACAAATCATAGGAAAAGAGAGGTAAGTGTTTGATTTGGATCCCTAGCATCTTCTGATGGGAAACACTTGGCTTTCTAAAATTTTTAACCTTTTTATTTTGAAATAATTTGTAGAAAAGTTGCAAAAATTGTGCAGAATTCCTGTATATCCCTCCCCTACCCTATTCTAATTTTAACATTTTACTTAACTGTACTACAGTGGTTAAAACAAAGAAATTAACATTAGCAAAAAGCTATTAATTACATTCTTTATTCAGATCTAAACAGTTCTTCCTTTAATGCATTATTGTAGGTAGTGATTTTGCAAATTGATCCTGTATCATATTACTTACATAGGTGTTTAAAATTTTTATGTCTTGCTGATGAATTGATCCTTTTATCATTATAAAATATATTTTTTGTCTCTACCAGTTCTTGTCTTAAAAATCTATTTCGTCTAAAATTAATATAACCACATCAGCTCTCTTGGTTACTGTTTCCATGGTTTATCTTTTCTTATCCTTTTACTTTCCACCTATTTTAGTGTTTGAATCTGAAGTGTGTGTCTTATAGATGGTATATGGTTGAATTATGTATTCTGAAAAATTTATTCTGCCAGTTTTTGCCTTTTGATTGTAGTATTTTATTAACATCTAATGTAATTACTGGTAAGGTAGGATTTATGTCTGCCAATTTGTTGTGTGTTTTCTGTATATCTTATGTGTTTCTTTCCCATAGACTTCCATTATTGCCACCTAAAAATAAATATTTTTCTAGTGTACCATTTTAATTCCTTGTTGTTTCTTTTACTATACTGATGTTCTTCGCTATTTTTATAATGGTGCTATAGAAATTACAAATAGTTTATAAAATCTTTTATAATTTTCATCTTTATAGTCATCTTCCATCCCTTCATTGTATCAACCCTTAATTTGTACATATATGTCTTTCTTCCTTTAAAATTTTAGGAGGCACTTTTTTCTACAGACCAAAATATGCCCAAAATCTAGTGTGTGGCACTGATCTATGCACTAGCCTGATCATATTTGATCATATTCTGCTTTTTTTTATTGTTCCGTTTTTGTTTTTATCTTTGTTTTTTTCTCTTTCTTTTTTCTTTCTTTCCCTTTCTTTTCCCCTGGTTTCAAGTCTATTCTGATTTGTATACAGTATATTTGCTGGGGACGTTGTTAACCTGTTAGCACTTTGTTCTCTCATTCATCTATTCTCCTCTGGACAAAATGACAAGACGAAAGAAATCACCTCAGCAAAAAGAACAAGAAGTAGTACTGTCTGCCAGGGACCTACTCAATACGGACATTAGTAAGATGTCGGACCTAGATTTAGAATAATGACTTTAAAGATACTAGCTGGGCTTGAAAAAAGCATGGAAGTTATTAGAGAAGCCCTTTCTGGAGAAATAAAAGAACTAAAATCTAACCAAGTCGAAATCAAAAAGGCTGTTGATGAGGTGCAATCAAAAATGGGGGCACTAATGGCTAGGATAAATGAGGCAGAAGAGAGAATCAGTGATATAGAAGACCAAATGATGGAAAATAAAGAGGCTGAGAAAAAGAGAGATAAACAACTACAGGATCAGGAGGACAGAATTCGAGAGGTAAGTGATACGATAAGACGAAACAACATTAGAATAATTCGGATCCCAGAAGAAGAAGAAAAAGAGAGAGGAGCAGAAGGTATATTAGAGCAAATAATAGCAGAAAACTTCCCTAATGTGAGGAAGGAAACAGGCATCAAAATCCAGGAGGCACAGAGAACCCCCCTCAAAATCAATAAAAATAGGTCAACACCCCGACATCTAATAGTAAAACTTACGAGTCTCAGAGACAAAGAGAAAATCCTGAAAGCAGCTCAGGAGAAGAGATATGTAACCTACAATGGTAGAAATATTAGATTGGCAACATACCTATCCACAGAAACCTGGCAGGCCAGAGAGGACTGGCATGATATATTCAGAGCACTAAACGAGAAAAATATGCAGCCAAGAATACTATATCCAGCTAGGCTGTCATTGATAATAGAAGGAGAGATCAAAAACTTCCAGGACAAACAAAAACTAAAGGAATTTGCAAACACAAAACCAGCCCTCCAAGAAATATTGAAAGGGGTCCTCTAAGCAAAGAGAGAGCCTAAAAGCAGCATAGATCAGAAAGGAACACAGACAATATACAGTAACAGTCACCTTACAGTCAATACAATGGCACTAAATTCATACCTTTCAAGTTACCTGAATGTAAATGGGCTAAATGCCCCAATCAAGAGACACAGGCTATCAGATTGGATTAAAAAACAAGACCCATCAATATGCTATCTGCAAGAGACTCATTTTAGATCCAAAGACACCCCCACATTGAAAGTGAGGGGGTGGAAAACCATTTACCATGCTAATGGACACCCAAAAGAAAGCTGGGGTGGCAATCCTTATATCAGACAAATTAGATTTTAAAACAAAGACTGTAATAAGAGATGAGGAAGGACACTATATCCTACTTAAAGGGTCTATCCAACAAGAAGATCTAACAATTGTAAATATCTATGCCCCTAACATGGGAGCAGCCAATCATATAAGGCAATTAATAACAAAAGCGAAGAAACACATTGACAACAATACAATAATAGTGGGGGACTTTAACACCCCCCTGACTGAAATGGACAGATCATCTAAGCAAAAGATCAACAAGGAAATAAAGACTTCAAATGACACACTGAACCAAATGGACTTCACAGACATATTCAGAACATTCCTTCCCAAAGCAACGGAATACACATTCTTCTCTAGTGCCCATGGAACATTCTCCAGAATTGATCACATCCTAGGTCACAAATCAGGTCTCAAACGGTATCAAAGATTGGGATCATTCCCTGCGTATTTTCAGAACACAATGCTTTGAAACTAGAACTCAGTCACAAGAAGAAAGTCAGAAAGAACTTAAATACATGGAGGCTAAAGAGCATCCTACTAAAGAACGAATAGGACAACCAGGAAATTAAAGAAGAATTTAAAAAAATCATGGAAACCAATGAAAATGAAAACACAACTGTTCAAAATCTTGGGATACAGCAAAGGCAGTCCTAAGAAGAAAGTATATAGCAATACAAGCCTTTGTCAAGAAACAAGAAAGGTCTCAAATATACAACCTAACCCTACACCTAAAGGAGCTGGAGAAAGAACAGCAAATAAAGCCTAAACCCAGCAGGAGAAGAGAAATCATAAAGATCAGAGCAGAAATCAATGAACTAGAAACCAGAAGAACAGTAGAACAGATCAATGAAATTAGGAGCTGGTTCTTTGAAAGAATTAACAAGATTGATAAACCCCTGGCCAGACTTATCAAAAAGAAAAGAGAAATGACCCAAATCAACAAAATCATGAATGAAAGGGGAGAGATCACGACCAACACCAAAGAAATACAAACAATTATAAGAACATATTATGAGCAACTCTATACCAGCAAATTAGATAACCTGGAAGAAATGGGTGCATTCCTAGAGATGTATCAACTACCAAAATTGAACCAGGAAGAAATAGAAAACCTGAACAGACCTATAACCACTAAGGAAATTGAAGCAATCATCGAAAATCTCCCAAGAAACAAAAGCCCAGGCCAGATGGCTTCCCAGGGGAGTTCTATCAGACATTTCAAGAAGAATTAATACCTATTCTCCTGAAACTGTTCCAAAAAATAGAAATGGAAGGAAAACTTCCAAACTCATTTTATGAGGGCACCATTACCTTGATCCCAAAACCAGACAAAGACCCCATCCAAAAGGAGAATTACAGACCAATATCCCTGATGAACATGGATGCAAAAATTCTCAACAAAATACTAGCCAATAGGATCCAACAGTACTTTAAAAGGATTATTCACCACGACCAAGTGGGATTTATCCCTGGGGTGCAAGGATGGTTCAACATCCGCAAATCAATCAACGTGATACAATACATTAACAAAAGAAAGAACAAGAATCATATAATCCTCTCAACAGATGCAGAAAAAGCATTTGACAAAGTACAGCATCGTTCTTGATCAAAACTCTTCAGAGTATAGGGATAGAGGGTACATACCTCAATATCATAAAAGCCATCTATGAAAAACCTATAACGAATATCATTCTCTATGGGGAAAAGCTCTCAGCTTTTCCCCTAAGGTCAGGAATGCGGCAGGGATGTCCACTACCATCACTGCTATTCAACATAGTATTAGAAGTCCTAGCCACAGCCATCAGACAACAAAAAAAATCAAAGGCATCCAATTCGGCAAAGAGGAAGTCAAACTCTCACTCTTTGCAGATGATATGATACTGTATGTGGAAAACCCAAAAGACTCCACCCCAAAACTGCTAGAACTCATACAGGAATTCTGTCAAGTGGGAAAATATAAAATCAATGCACAGAAATCAGTGGCATTCCTATACACTAACAACAAGACAGAAGAGAGACAAATCAAGGAGTTGATGCCATTTATAATTGCACCCAAAACCATAAGATACCTAGGAATAAATTTATCCAAAGAGGCAAAGAATCTGTACTCAGAAAACTATAAAATACTCATGAAAGAAATTGAAGAAGATACAAAGAAATGGAAAAATGTTCCATGCTCATGGGTTGGAAGAACAAACATTGTGAAGATGTCGAGGCTACCTAGAGCAATCTACACATTCAATGCAATCCCCATCAAAATAGCATCCACTTTTTTCAAAGAAATGGAACAAATAATCCTAAAATTTGTATGGAACCAGAAGAGACCCCGAATAGCCAGAGGAATATTGAAAAAGAAAAGCAAAGCTGGCGGCATTACAATTCCGGACTTGCAGCTCTATTACAAAGCTGTCATCATCAAGACAGTATGGTACTGGCACAAAAACAGACACATAGATCAATGGAACAGAATCGAGAGCCCAGAAATGGACCCTCAACTCTATGGTCAATTCATCTTTGACAAAGCAGGAAAGAATGTCCAATGGAAAAAAGACAGTCTCTTCAACAAATGGTGCTGGGAAAATTGGACAGCCACATGCAGAAGAATGAAACTGGACCATTTCCTTATACCACACACAAAAATAGACTCCAGATTGTTGAAAGACCTAAACATGAGACAGGAGTCCATCAAAATCCTAATTGAGAACACAGGTAGCAACCTCTTCGACCTCAGCCGCAGCAACTTCTTCCTAGAAGCATCGCTCAAGGCAAGGGAACCAAGGGCAAAAATGAACTATTGGGATGTCATCAAGATAAAAAGCTTTTGCACAGCAAAAGAAACAGTCCACAAAACCAAAAGACAACGGACAGAATGGGAGAAAATATTTGCAAATGACATATCAGATAAAGGGCTAGTATCCAAAATCTATAAAGAACTTATCAAACTCAACACCCAGAGAACAAATCATCCAATCAAGAAATGGGCAGAAGACATGAACAGACATTTTTCCAAAGAAGGCATCCAAATGGCCAACAGACACCAGAAAAAGTGCTCAACATCGCTCGGCATCAGGGAAATCCACATCAAAACCTCAATGAGATACCACCTCACACCCGTCAGAATGGCTAAAATTAACAAGTCAGGAAACGACAGACGTTGGTGGGGATGTGGAGAAAGGGGAACCCTCCTACACTATTGGTCGGAATGCAAGCTGGTCCAACCGCTCTGGAAAACAGTATGGAGGTTCCTCAAACTGTTGAAATTGAGCTACCATACGACGCAGCAATTGCACTACTGGGTATTTACCCCAAAGATACAAATGTATGGATCCGAAGTGGTACGTGCACCCCAATGTTTATAGCAGCAATGTCCACAATAGCCAAACTGTGGAAAGAGCCAAGATGTCCATCGACAGATGAATGGATAAAGAAGAAGTTGTATATATACACAATGTAATATTATGCAGCCATCAAAAGGAATGAGATCTTGCCATTTGCAACGACGTGGGTGGAACTGGAGGGTGTTATGCTGAGTGAAATAAGTCAATCAGAGAAAGACATGTATCATATGACCTCACTGATATGAGGAATTCTTAATCTCAGGAAACAAAGGGAGGGTTGCTGGAGTGGTGGGGGGTGGGAGGGATGGGGTGGCTGGGTGATAGACATTGGGGAGGGTATGTGCTACGGTGAGCGCTGTGAATTGTGCAAGACTGTTGAATCACAGATCTGTACTTCTGAAACAAATAATGCAACATATGTTAAGAATAAAGAAAAAGAAGAAGATAGCAGGAGGGGAAGAATGAAGGGGAGTAAGTCAGCGGGGGAGACGAACCATGAGAGACGATGGACTCTGAAAAACAAACTGAGGGTTCTAGAGGGGAGGAGGGTAGGGGGATGGGTTAGCCTGGTGATGGGTATTAAAGAGGGCACATTCTGCATGGAGCACTGGGTATTACGCACAAACAATGAATCATGGAACAGTACATCAAAAACTAATGATGTAATATATGGTGATTAACATAACAATAAAAAATTAAAAACGAAATTACAAATAGTATCTTAATTTAAAATAATGTAGTTTGCATTAATACTAACAATTTCCATAGTGCATAGAAAATTTGTTCAGTATAGTTTATTTTCTCCTCCTTCTTTGTGCTATTACTAGCCTATAAATTTGCATCTTTAAACATTATATGTCCATCAACACAGATTTATAATTATTGCTGTATGGAATTGTCTTTTAAATCCACATAGAAGAAGAAACAGTTATGAAAAATATACTTGTCTTTTTTGCCTCAACTGGTATATCAACTTCAGGCAGCTGCAGTTTTAAACAATTGCTGCTGATTCTTTTTTTTTTTTTAAGATTTATTTATTTTAGAGAGAGAACATGCTCCCCAACACGAGTAGGGGGAGGGACAGAGAATCTCAAGCCGACACCCTGCTGAGCACAGAGCTTGAGGCATGGCTGGATCTTACAACCCTCAGATGACCTGAGCCAAAACCAGGAGTTGGACATTTAACTGACTGAGCCACCCATGTGCCCCACTGCTGATTATTTTCAATGCATGCCCTGGGTATAGGGCTTTTCCCACAGAGCGAGGTCCAAATCAGCTCCTGTTACAGCATTGTTCTGGGGTTGGGACTTTTTGAGGTACTCTGAACTCAGCCTACCCTTTCTTTTGGCATCAAGTCAGCTGATTTTCATAGGTACTGTGGAGCTAGGGAGAGGGGAGTGGGAATAGGTCAAGTTAAAATTCCACAAATCCTACTATTGTTATTGAGGTTCAGCAGTTTTTCTTGAATAAACTCTCCTTAGCTTGTGGCAAGCCTTACTTGTTAACACCCAGGCTTCTGAAAAAGTTGGTTTTGGAAATTTTGCCGGTGTTGCTTTTATGGAGGAACAAATTTATATAGAGATCCTCATTTCACCATTCTGGCAGTCCCACTTCCTGGTCAGTTACTTATCAGTTTGGGTTGGTGTGTTGTTTCTCATGATTGGATTGAGACTGGGTTTTTGGCAAGAATACCACCAAAGTGATGTCCTTTGCACACTGTGATATCAGGGTGTATATGATGCCTATATGTCTTATTATTGATGGCTCTAATTTTGATCTCTTGGTTAGGATGATGTCTGCTGGGTTTCTCCATTGTAAATTTATTATTTTCCTGTTGTAAAAAAGTTAATATCTTGAGACTATAGAGGTATTTTATTTCTCCTCAAACTTTTGCCCTCCAACATTAGCACCCACAGGTGGATCTTGGTGGTATTCTAATGGTGATTATTTTTTTTACCCTCATTCCTTCTGTATTTATGGAGTAGAATTCTTGGAAGAGCCATTTTTTTTTTCTTCTTCCTTGGTAATCTCCTCAATCATTTATTCCTTATCAGTGGAGACTAGTGGATATTTGTTTTATTCTGCAGGTTGTAATTGAATGCTGTTGTGATTTATCTTGTTGCTCACGTTCCAGCTGTGGTGACTGGGAGCTCTCTCAGTGTAGCCCTGTGTCCCTTTGACATGTACCCAGCCTTTCTTGAGCTCTTCCCTACTTTCTGGCTCTAAGATGTTCCAGGCTTATCTTTTATTTTCTTTGCCCCAGTTCTGGAATTAACTACTTTTCCTAAGGGTTATTTAGTTTTTTTAAAATTATTATTATGAATTTCATGGATTTATTTACTATGGAATGGATATATTTAAATATAATCCATTGGTTTTGGGTCTGTTGTGGTTACTATTGTAGTTGACTCTTGAGTCTTTTCACATAACCTGCAATCATTTTTTTCGTTGTTGTTTTTTGGTCTGTATTCCTAGCTCATCTTAAGTATTTCCTACCACACTTCTGGAACCAGAAGAAACCTTATCTTTTTTCCCTTAGTTTTACTGAAATATAATTGATATATAGCACTGTGTCAATTTAAGGCATATAGCACAATGACTTGACTTAAATATATTACGAAATGATTACCACAGTAAGGTTAGTTAACGTCCATCATATCACATAGATACAAAAAAAAAGTTTTTTTCTTTGTGATGAGAATCCTTTTTTTTTTTAAAAGATTTTATTTATTTATTTGACAGAGAGAGAGACACACACACACACAGAGAGGGAACACAAGCAGGGGGAGTGGGAGAGGGAGAAGCAGGCTTCCTGCGGAGCAGGGAGCCCGATGTGGGGCTCAGTCCCAGGATCCTGGGATCATGACCTTAGCTGAAGGCAGACGCTCAATGACTGAGCCACCCAGGCGGCCCAACGCTTGTTATTTCTTGTCTTTTAGTACTAACTAATCTGACTGGTGTAGGGTGGTGATATCTCATTGTGTTGGGTTTTTTTTATTGTAGTTTTTGATTTGCATTTCCCTAATCATTCATGATGTTGAATACCTCTACTGTAGCTGTTGACCATTTGTATGTCTTCTTTCAAAAATGTGTGCTAAGATCCTTTGTCCAATTTCAATTGGATTAGAAGCCTTGTTTTTTTTTTTAAGATTTATTTATTTATTTTAGAGAGAGGAGAGAGCGCATGTGGGGGGAGGGGTGGGCACTATGGGCTGGAGGGAGAAGAGGAAGGAGAGAATACCTAGCAGACTTCTGCTGAGCACGGAGCCTGATGTGGGGCTTGATTTCATGACCCTGAGATCATGACCTGACCTGAAACCAAGAGGCAGACGCTGAACGAACTGAGCCACCCAGGGGCCCTGGGACCTTGTTATGTTTAATTCAGTTCTACTGTAGCTTTCAGTGTCCCCTGAAGCCCAGTGTCCTGGTTTGCCTTGCTGTGGTATGGCTAGATCCTCATCTGAGGGTCATTCTTTATGGTGGTCATGAACTCGGCAAGTTCTATCTTTCCTGGAAGGGGTCAGGTATCTCCTATCCGGGGACAGTACTGCCTCTAGGTGTGTTTGCAAATACTTAGTTACCATAATGACTACCAGGAAGACCTGGCACTTAGTGTTCATGGGCTAGGCTGCTGAGTGGTATGTGATGTACTTGCTTTGCTCTGGACATTCTCACCCCATAAGGAACTGCCCTGCCATCATTGAAAAGCATTTTTGGAAGACTTTGAATGTATGCACTTATCTTTGTTTCTGGATTACTTGGCTTGAGAAGATTAAGAAGGGCCTGTGTGACATTAGGGTCCTGCCCTTCATGAAAATGGGGTGGTCCAGCTACTTGTTGAATTCCTGAATCAGGGGAGCCCAGTGTACTTATTTGTACAAGTCTTAACCTTACTATATTTAGTACATTGAAAGAACTAACAGGAAAAAATGGAAAGGCTATTTTGATTTTGCTTTTTTAGAATACTCTTAGCTTGGCTTTCCATGTTTGCTTGTTTTGCATTTTCCCAGAGTAGTTTGTATGCATTGCCCTGGATATACTCTCTGTGGTTATTTTTCCCCTGGGCATACTGTAGTTTGAAATACTTTGCCTACCAAACTATTTTCATTAGGTAATAACAATTCTTTTGCCCATTTTAGGCCAGTCAGAGGCAATTAAAACCTCTTCAATGAGGTGGAACCCTTGCCAACAGTTAGATACTGGGCAGGCTGCATCTCTCTTCAGCCCAGTGCCCTTATCCAAATAGGAAGGAGGATTAAGCGAGATGATGCTCAAAAAGGTTGGAGCAATGCCAGGCAGGTAGGTAAGAGTTATCTGTAGCTCATTATTATGATTATTACTACTGCTGTTATTTCTATTATTGTTCAGATCTTTTGGTCAAAATGTTTCTTAACATTGTTAGTTACACTGAAGTAGATGTACTTCCAGCCAAAACAAAGAACTTGAAGTGTCATTGAGCATGTGTGGTTTTACCATGGGTAAATGGACAGTTTTTGAAAAGCATTTTGAAATACTGAAATAATGGGAGCGATGGAGTCCCATTGATAATCCAGGGATACCTTTGGTTGGCTCAAGTATCTTCTTAGAAGTTCACTTCACTGGAAAAGCACTGCAGGAAAATAGCAAAATTAAGGCATTATTTGCTTATTAGAGAGCAGTGTGTGATGTATTCCGGTAATTATTTGGTAATAACCCTTTTTAAAAAAATACATCAAGTAAGTTTAATTCAGTTGATCCATTTAATGGTGTCTTTGAAGTTCTTATTTTTGTTTGTCAGCTGTCATAACAATTTAAAAAACCCTAAAGTAAGTCTTTGGTTTTCAAAAGGAAAGCAAACCTAGAGCTGCCAGGACTCTCTTCCTCCAGAGATGGGCCCTGTAGGACTCCTCAGAAGAGTGCTTCCCAGGCATTAGGATCCATGATACCTGATCATAGAACAGTCCAGACATTAGCTCTGTGTGGGAATCTGCCTTGGTTCTTCTTCCCCATCAGGTTTTCCTCTTTTAGGAACTATAGCACTTTCCTAGAAAGGCCCCAGGGTGTGAAACAGACATGGGTGTGGTCTGGGTCTTTAAAAGCTGCTGTTCCAAAGCTCTGGAGGCCTCCCTGGGAATCCCACTTCTCCCACCTCTCTTCCTGTGCTTTTCTGAATGGTACCCTCTGTCCCGGAAGGAATCCGGTAACAGAGGGGTTAATGAAATGGAAGGAAATCCGACTGTCACCAGACAATTGGACTGAGCTCTTTGTTCTCACTTCTTACTACTCTTCCATCCCACCCTTTGTTTGGGGGTACTTCGAATAGCAGTTTTTTAAACAAATGAAGTTCGGGGGGGGGTCTGTTTTTGGTTCTTATTTCTATACTTTGTCAAAACGTGACCTTGGGACTCTCGGTGGTATGTGTAGCGTGTCAGCTGTGGGCGGGGAGGCGAGCGAGGCCGGTGCTCAGGAGCATCCCATCTGTGCAGCCTCATTCGGGTGGCAGTTCCAGTTCTCTAAAGGGATGAGTGGGTGGAGGAGGGGGCCCTGGGGCTTACTCTGAGGGTGTGGCCGCATCCTTTTTGTGCTTGGGCAGAGACACAGATGGGGCCTCTCCCCCAGCCCTCTGCCAATTTGGACATCATTCTCATTTCAGTTACAAAATCCATCCACTCTATCTTGGTCATCTTCAATGCACAGGAGTTCAGGAAATCTGTTGACTCCCCAAAACTCAGAACAGTCTGAGGCTAAAAGGCAGGGCAGGAAGTGTGTTATCGGGAGGGAGGCCGTGGTTCCGCTTGGGATGCTTTCAGCTTTTGTCTCTCTCAGAACAGGCAAGCCATTTTTATTTATTTATTTTTTAAAGATTTTATTTATTTATTTGACAAAGAGACACAGCGAGAGAGGGAACACAGGCAGCAGGAATGGGAGAGGGAGAAGCAAGCTCCCTTCCGAGCAGGGAGCCCGATGCAGGGCTCGATCCCAGGACCCCGGGATCATGACCTGAGCCCAAGGCAGCCGCTTAACGACTGAGCCACCCAGGTGCCCGGGGCAAGCCATTTTTAAATGTAAATCCAAATGATACCTTTCAGAATATCTCCTGGAGATGACAAGTAAGGGCCACAAATGTTCCCCACAAATGTTCAGCGGTCTCAAGATACACATGGCATTTATTTATTGTCTGAAAAAGAGCACTTTTATTAAACTGCATGATATTAGCCATGTCTTGCTTCTCCTGGCTCTTTGGTAGAAGCCTCGGCAGTACCATTCCATATTGTAATTACTATCACCCTCATTCTTTTCTTTGTTCGTTTTGCCGGGACTGACTTTAGTCAAATCAGATGTGTGCGACTTTTCCTGACACTTAGCTGGCGTTGGGGCTTGCATTGTAACATTTTCCATTTATGATTTTTCTTTTTTTGGAAAGCAAATCATTGCCTTTAAGTGGGATGGAAAGTTTGATTCATTACATTGAAATCTGGTTGCTGCGTCGCCTTCTGTAACACCATGGTGAGCGCGCTGTGGCTGGGACGCCACGCTTGCAGAGGCCCCCGCTGCTCCTTCAGACGCAGGTGAGAACCAGAGCTGGGTCTGAGGGCTGTGGCAGCAGCCCCATGGACAGGAACATCTTCGTGGGTTCTGTTTGGACTCACCATTGATCACCATAAACCTCCCTGCTTATGGTCTTTGTTTCTCTTTCCCCTTTTGGTTTCATCTCCTATTAATTCCTCTGTGAAGTGTGTGGGGGATATAATGGGAATTCCTTCATAGTAAGCTTGTGGAGCTCGGAGAAGGGTATGTGGATGGGCGGAGGGAGCATCATGTTTGTAATTCCTGGCGCTGTTCCCAACAAGTGCTTTCAGTAACATCTTAAATCCAGTCCCTGCATTTTCAATCCTGCGTTCACTTTGTCTTTTCATTGTGTATATTTGAGGTTTGGACATCTGGGCCTTGTTGACTCTGGAGGTTACAGCCCCTCCCAGGACCAGCCAGTTCCTAGAGACAGCAAAGGACTGATCTGTGAGTGCACCTTTCAAATGTAAATCAAACAATCCAGAGCCCACAATCCAAACACTTCTTTATCAGGCTATCACACTCAGGGCCACCATCCCCCTGCCCTAATCAGCCCAGGGCCAGGTGCCAGACAAGGGGCAGCCCCTATGCTCCAGAGCTCACTGAAGTTATTCCTAACCTTGCTTACCCTACCCTGCCCATTCCTTCCAGTGGAAACCATAATAAAGGGTCTTGCCCATGTTTTCCCCTTGTTCATTTTTTTTTTTTAAGATTTTATTTATTTATTTGACAGAGAGAGCAGGAGCGTACAAGCAGGGAGAGCAGGAGAGGGAGAAGCATGCTCCCAATGTGGGGCTTGATCCCAGGACCCTGGGACCATAACCTGAGCCGAAGGCAGACACTTAAACAACTGAGCCACCCAGCCCCCCTCCCTTGTTCCCGATGGACTTTAGTGCTTCCCTGTGTGCCCCCCTTTGGTGTTGTGTGCCCGCTCCTGGGACGATGAATGACAAACTGTATTCTCAATGGCAGTCATCTTCTGATCTGTTAGTCTTACCTACACCTGAATAATAATAAACCCTTCATTTTAAGACACATCCCAAGGAGCTGCTCCCCTCAGGCCCTCTTCACCCTCCTTTGTGTTTGACTTGACCTGTCTTCTCTATTCCTGCCTTTGTTGGTGCCTCACTTCTCTTCCTCCTTCCTCATCATCACTGAGCTGTATTTTTCAGTTTATACATGTTATGTCTTTTTCTTTGAATCTGGGATCATACCAGTGAATCTGGAAGTCATCCCTACTATGTGCCGAGCTGCAGCCCTGGACCTCTATGCATGTGATCCTTGGGACCCATGCTCTCAGCTGCTCTGCACACACCTGTAGCTCTTCTAATCCCTGCCACCCTCACCCCATCTCAGACGTTTTTCTCTGACTCCTGGTACCCCTCTCTCCTGCTCCCATCTGTGCTGGGAGCAGAAGTCCTTCCTCTGGACCCTGGGTATTACTGCCCTTCCTCTGCTCCATCTGTTTCTACAGACATACTGCTCTGTCCTGCTTTCTGGGCCACTCTGGGACCAGCCAGTCTTTTCCATCCCTGTGGTTCTTGTTCTGGAGCAGGGTCTCAGCATCTTTGATTGAATATAGAGAGGAGTGAGTGAACTAATCCTCATGATATATGGGTCATGGCACAATGAATGCCTGTAGGTAGAATAGTGGCCCCCTAGAGATCCTAATCCCCAGAACCTATGACTGTTAAGTTACATAGTGCGGGAGGATTAAGATTGGTCATAGATGCAGCGGCGGTTGCTAATGAACTGACCTTGAGATGGAGACATTATCTTGGTTCTTTTTTTTTTAAGATTTTATTTATTTATTTGACAGAGAGAGGGAGAGCACAGAGGGAGAGGGACAAGCAGACTCCCTGCTGAGCAGGTTAGTCTGATGTGGGACTCTATCCCAGGACCCTGAGATCATGACCTGAGCCAAAGGTGGACGCTTAACCGACTGAGCCACCCAGGTGCCCCCATTATCTTGGTTCTTAATCCAATCACAAGTCCTTAATGTAGAAGAAAGGGCAGGAAGATGCAATGTAAGAAGGGCTCAAGAGATCTCGCTGGCTTCAAAGACAGAAGAGGAGCCACAACCTGAAGAACGTGGATGGTCTGGAGAAGCTGGAAAGTCAAAGCAGCAGACTCTGTCCTGCATCCTCCAGAAGGAGCACTGTGCTGAAGAAACCTCAGCTTTATCCCTGTGAGACCCATGTCTGACTCCTTATCTCCAGAACTGTACGATAACACATTTATGTTATTTTAAGCCACTGAGTTGTAATTTGTTACATCAGCCATAGGAAAAGAATACATTTGTATTCTTGGGAGGATATAACAGATATCAAGTGTTGAACTACAGTTTTGATGTGTTACTATTGATTTATGTAATTTCAGTTAAAAACATCTGTAGCCATTTGAATTAGCTGAGAATACATGAGGATCCCATGTTGCTTCCTGGGATCATGAAGACATGATATGGTGGAAAAGAGGTGTTTATATTTTTTTCAGTTGAAATATTTAATGATAAAATATTACACATTTCTCTAGCACTATATGCTTTAGGAATTTTTATGAACTTTTATGGTAAACTTCCCGGCTAGCCCTGCAAGTTACTTGTAAATTCTTTGTTGACCCTCTCAGGAAATGGTGACCCAGAGAGGGGTCTTGGCTCAGAAGGCACAGGGCTGGGGAGTGGACAGTTGGCCTGGGACTCTGGGATCCCAGATGATGTTAACCAGGGTGACTGGCCACCTGCTTGTCATGTGCTGCCCTCTGTGAGCATCCTGGGCCATTTTCAACTTGGATTTGTATATAGACGGGATCCAGCTGTTAAATATTTCAGGCTTTTGAGAAAGTGTCTAAAACCGGATACTTATCCTGATAACATGGCAGAACCCAGAATTTAACAAGGGTAAATGACAAAGATGCAGCATACATCCTTTTTAGAAAAATTCAAGTGTTTTATAGACATTCTTTTTAGTGTGGCTGGATCATATGAGTAATCTCCAAACTTTTTTGATCTCACACCCGGTCAGTAAAAAGTACTTGTGTAATTAATGTGTATTTAGTTATGTACAAATCATAGGCATTCAGTGCATGATTGAATAAGTAAATAAATTAGAGAATTAACCATTACAAATAAAAGTTGTGATGTTTTTTGCATCCCAGTGATGGTGTATTTTTTGTGTATTGCATCCCTTCAGGGACCCTTGTCCTAGAACATCTTCAAGTAGCCTTGCGGTTGTGAAATCATTTCAGACCACTAAAAGAACGTTGCATGCTTTCAGTTGTATATCAGTCCAGTTCATTGTCTTGATTTCCTTTTTATCTGGGGTGAGTTACAAAGTTTTAAAGAACTGTAGGCACCACTGATCCCCACCATGTGCACACAGGGACAGGCCTTACTTGTGTGCAGTGAGGTTGGTTCTGGTGGTCAAGGCCTGTGAGGTGCTGTGCATCCACTTTCCTGACCTGGATGGGTCACTGCTGGTACAGGTGGTGAGCCAGCACAGGCTTGTCCCTTCACCCGGGGCAGCGAGTGAAAGGACACTGCTGGCCACCTGCCTTTGAGCGTGCTTGTTCATGTGCTTTAAAATTAAAAAAAAATTACTGTGGTAAAATATACATGACATTTGCCATTTTAACCGCTCTTAAGTGTCCAACTCTGTGGCATTAATTACATTCACATTGCTGTGCATCCATCACCACCGTCTATCTCTAGAACTTTTTCATCTTCCCAAAGTGAAACTCTGTACCCATTGAACACTAATTCCCAACTTCCCTTCCCCAGCCCTTGACAGCCACTCTTCTACTTTCTGTCCCCATGATTTTGACTACTCTGGGTACCTCATATGAGTGGACTTATTAATGCGGTATTTGTCCTTTTGTGACTGGCTTATACACTTAGCATAATGGCCTCAAGTTTCATCCATGTTGTAGCATGGGTCAGAATTTCCTTCCTTTTTTGGGGATGTGTACATACCCCATTTATTTACTCATTCATGGGGTGATGGACAGTTGGGTTGCTTCCATCTTTTGACGTTGTGAATAATGCTGCTGTGAACATGGGTATGCAGATACATGCTTGAGTATCTTGTGGTTTATCCTGCATGGATTTCATTTGGATTCCCTTTCCAGGGCCTGTATCCAGGAAGGCACAATGAGGGATGGTTATTAGGGCAGGGTGAACTGCGTATGGGGTCATTTTCCTACTGTTAGCTTTTGCGTTGCTCTCATGGACTCTAAGAAGGTTGCTTTAGCCTTTTAACTAGGTGACACTGCCAACGGACAGGCCTCCAGGGGCTCCGGCCAGGGCCAGGTGTGTACCTATCACACTTGTCCCCCCCCCCCACGCATGAGTACACACAGCTTGGAGGAGTTGCTATCAACAGACAGCGTGAAGTGCTCTTCTGTGGTCTGTTGCCTAGATATTATACCACCCTTGATCTTTAAGTTTGAGATTCCTTTTGAATCCAGAGGCAGCCCTGCTTGCTTGCTGCATGGGCACTGCTGTGGGCTTGCGGCATAGTGTGGGGAGCAGTGCTGGGGGCTGAGGGCACACTGCTGGAGGAGGCCAGGCCTGGTTACCGCAGCTTCACCACCGGGGTGGCCTCTGATGCACACTTGGAGAATGGGCCATGCTGACTTGTTGATTTTGAAGCTGTGACTTGGTCTTTGTTGCTGTTCAGTCAACTATTTTACCTCCATGTTCCTTTACGGTTATTCATAGTGTGTGTCCTTTGTTCACACTGATCTTTGGCAGTCAGATTGAGAAATTGTCTGCTAGTGTATCTCACAGCTCAGGAGAACTGCTGGTGGAGGGGTGTGGGAGCCGAGCTTTTACTTGGTGAGTGTGCACCACAGCACACAAAGATGCCATGTTCTCCCTGCATTTGGGGGATTTCTCCTGGCCAGTTCAACCCGTCAATAAGACCCTTGTTCAGGGCTGTGCCCCTTTTGGTCAAATAAGAAGTATGCAGTGATTGATTATGGGAGGAAGGGGAAGGTCAGCCTTATCTAAAATATGTCTGTGAAGCCAAGGAAGAGTTAAGATCATCTCCTGTGTCCTACGGTGATCCTGCTGAGGCTCGCAGCCTTCCTGGCCCTAGCCCCAGTCCATGTCTCATTTTACAGGTGGGACTAATCATGTCCCCAGTGGGCAAGTCTGTGGGTCCACAGTGCTGGCTGTTTTGCAGCTGGGAGCTGAGCCAGGGTGTGTGGGGCAGGGCAGGGGGTCATGGTGAGGGGGCAGGTGTGTCTGCACCCTGGCAGCTGTTTCTTCATTTCCCGCATTTCTCACTGTGTGGTCATAAAGCCCCCTCTGAAAGAGGCTGCTTTTAAACTAATGTGTGAGGGCTTGCTCTACCTACATTTTAAAAACTTTCAGGAACACAGAAGGTGCTTTTAAAGGAAGCAGTTTCACCTATTTAGTTCCCTTTTGATTACCTGAGAACTTATTACATCTCTTTAAATAGAGGGCATCATAAAAATGAATGTTAGGAACATGGTGGTAGGTAGAAAAATATCTCTTAAACTTCATTACTCTAGACAGGATCCTTAGTTTAGGAAAACCTATAAACATTCCTTTTATTTGCATCATAATTCACCTTGAGGTTGCAATTAGTTAACCCTCCCTTTTATGGAAGGTCCATCTGGCTGGCTTAGGGATGGGATGCAGAGAGAAACCCAAGACTTGTTTTCTGAAGGTCATTTCTATGGAATGGTGAATTCTTTCTTCTCTTTTTGAAAATGTTCGAATTGCAATGATATGACACACAACCAGTTGGAAATAATAGATGTTATCAAAGTTTATGACAAAGACCTTTTCAATAAGGTACGTGCTTTGTGGACTTGTATTGTTTGTTTCTGACATTTTAGCTCCTTCATATTATTTGGTGTGATCGTAAAGTAAGGTGTTATTGCCACTTGAATTTTCTTGAACAAAAGTTTCTACTGTGGTGGGTTTTGTTACAGTTTTGTCAAGGGATGATACTATCATTATAGACAGATACTCCAAAACTCTACCTTGAGACCCTGGGAAGAGGAATTACGTGAAAAGGAGCCTTTTCAGAGTTGCCTGCTGAGTGTTCTTGAATTCAGAGTTTCATACATCAACTGGAAACAGCGTGCAGAATAGCTTCTAGAATTAGTGGGATCTGTGGCAGTAGCTGTGGGCATGGTGTGATTTACCCAGGTAACTCAAATGTTGGGAGTTTCATATTGGTGGTCATGCATTTGTCTTTTATATTGGGAATGAATTCTCTTTGAATATCCTCAAAGGACCTTTTCTGTTCTTGATTCTTGGATGAACTCTGAATACATGGCAATCAGTGAGGTTACAGCTAAGGGAGGGATGTTGAAAGAAGCTGCTTTCATTCATAGATGTCTAAAAGAACTGATATGTATGTGTGTGTGTGTGTGCACGAAAAGCTATTTTTTGCTATAATATAATGTAAGATGTTAATGACAAAGCACTGTACAGAGAGGAGTATCTCTTTTCTGCACCAAATCTGAACACTGAGTTGGGAAAATTTATCAATGTGTCTATATAGAGGCAAAGTTCAATCAGGTTTTTTTAATAAAAAAGATAATTTATTCTGTCATTTAAATCACATCTCTCTCCATTTGCACTGAAGAGGGAGAATTTCCTTCCATTTCTAGTTTTCTGCTTTGAAATTTAACTTCTGCAGAACTGTGCTCCCTGAAAGTCTCTGTACATGCTGTTGTGGGTTTGGGTGGTGATAAAAGACTTTGGAATGCCACAGCCACATCCCAGACCAATCGCAGTAGGAGTGTAGAGGATGGACATGCTCCCGTATGGTTCACGTCAGCTCTCTGGCACCAGGGAGAAGGCACAGGGAGTGACTATATTGGACAGGAATTTGCACAATTTAATTTTGTACGCCCCCTCTAACATTAAACTATGGATGCCTCCTACAGCTATTGAGAATACTAGGTTTTGAAATTCTGGATAATGGAGGGAGGTAATCTTAATATTTAATTAAGATTTTTTTATCGTGGTGTCAGATTTTTACAGTTAAAAGAGACCTTATAACATTAGGGATGATGTTTAATGACTGTGGCCTAAATACCGTTGACATCAGTCATGAATGTAGATTATGTAAATTCTGTTCATCATATTCTGTGGAAATCATGTGACTCTCATAGAATAGTTCAGAAAATACAAATGAATATAAATTAGTGTTGTAATTCCTAGCAGTTCCTTTAAACACAGTCAGTGGAAAAATGGAAAACAGACTTTGGCTTCCAGAATAGGATGGTGTAGATTCAATTTTCCCAGCCCCTTCACTGTAAATACAATGAAATCCAGGAAATAGTTCAACAGGCACAATAACAGGACACTGGTATTTGGAGAAGAAAGCAGACTGGCTAGGTAGCTCAGAACCTGAGGAATGATAACATGGTGAATTCTCCAGATTTCCTTTTTAATTTCCCATATATGCCCAGACTAGACATGGGAGAGGTCTCTCTCCGGAACTGCCAACAACTATGGACAAAAACAAAACAAAGCAAAATAAAAAAATGCTATGGCCAAAAGAGAAGGCCAGTAGAGACCCAGTGAGAGCCTAGGGTCCTGCTCTATACACTTGACACCAGCAGGCAATCTGGTCCTCCTCGAGGGCAGTGTCAAGAGCTCCGTGTCTTCCTTGCTCTCTTTCCAGTGGCAAAAAGAGACTTAGACCCGGGGGCTTCTGCCCACCCACCCATACCACAGCAGAAGGCGGCCCAGGGAGGTGCCTTCCATTCACTTACTAAAAACATCTACAGAAAGACCTACAGTTAACATCATACTTCATAGTTGAAAGTCTGATGCTTCTCCCTTAGGAATGAGAACAAGACAAGAATGTCTGCTCTCATCACTCCTATGTGATATAATACTAGAAGTTCTCATCACTCACAAAGTTAAGAAAAGGAAGTAAAGTGCATAAAGCTTGGACAAAAAAAAAAAAAAAACCCATAACCTCAATTTGCAGACGACATGATTGCCTATGAAGAAAATTCTTAAGATATCTACCAGAGACACCCAAAAACCTCTTCTAGACCTAATATATTTGCTCATTAAGATTACAGGATACCTACAGATTCAAGGAAATCCCTATCAGAATTCCAGTGGTGTTTTCACAGAGCTAGAACAAACAATTTTAAAATTCTTATGGAACCACAAAAGACCCTGGATAGCTAAAGTAATCTTTAAAATAACAAAGCTGGAGACATCACACTTCCTGATTTCAAACTGTACTGCAAAGCTATAGTAATCAAAACAATATGGTATTGGCATAAAAACAGAAACAGATCAATGGAACAGAATTGAGAGCCCAGAAATAAACCAATGGATATATGGTCAGTTTATTTATGACAAAGGAGAACTCAGAAATAAGTCCACAGAAATATACTCAATTAATTTTTGACAAAGAAGCAAAAGCAAGTCAGTGGAGGAAGTATATAGCCTTTAATAAATGCTGTAGGAGAAATTGGGGAAAAAGTGGAAGGAAGGGAGGAAGGAAGGAAGGAAGGAAGGCAGATAAACTCATACCTCAAACAAAAGTTAGAAGGGATCACAGATTTAAGTGTAAAACTATAAAACTTAAAACATAAAAAGAATTTGGGACCTAGGGCTAGGCAAAGAGTTCTTAGTCTTCACCCCAAGAACATGATCCATAAAAGGAGAAAAAAAATTGATGAACTGAAACTCATCAACATAAAAACATACGCTGTGGGACAAATCTTACTAAGAAGAAGACAGATTACAGACTGGGAGAAAATATTTGCAAATTCTGTATCCAACAAAGCACGTGTATCCAGAATATAAAAAGAACTCTAAAAATCAAACATTAACAACAACAACAACAACAGCAAAATCCAGTTTGAAAATGGACAAGCCCTAAGGAGACATTTCATTGAAGATGTTATGGAAGGATTAAGCACATGAATAGATGTTCAACATCCTTAGATAACAAAAATGCAAATTAAAACCACAAGGAGATTTCACTGCACATCTACCACAGTGGCAAAAATAAAAACAGTGATAACACTAAAACACTGGAACGTCCATATCGTGGGATACTATTCAGCAGTAAAAAGGAATGAGCCATTGACACATCCTACTTGAATGGGCCTCCAGGAAACTTTGCTGAGTGCAAAAAGCCAGTTTCAAAAGGAAACATATTGCTTGATCCCATTTATGTAACATTTGTGAAATAACATAATTATGGAGATGGGGAACAGATTAGTGGTTGCCAGGAGTTAGGAATAGGGGAGGGTGGGTGAGGCTACAAAGGACTTAAATATGGGGCCTTATATTTGTGGTTATAAAAGGCTTTATGCATGGAAAATTACATAGGCGTACATATGCAAACACACACAAGTGTGCTCAGAGCTGGTGAAATCTGAAGAAGCTCTGTGAATTGTACCAATATCAATTTCCTAGTTTCACTACTGTACTGTGGTTATGCAGTATCTTAACATGGGAGATGAGTAAGGGTGAACAGGACTTCCCTGTACATTTCTTTGCAATTTCCTGGGTATCTATGATTATTTCAAAATAAAAAGTTTAAAAATAGTCATTTCATTTAATATTAAAAACTGTAATTATGAAATATGACAATGAGACACAGAAACTTATCATACCTAGTGCCCAGACAATGGGAACGGGAAACTGCCAGCACGACAGCTTCAGGAGGAGCCCTGGTCCCTCGGGATGCTCAGCCACTTCAAATAAGAGTAGGAGAGATGTGCCTGCTACTTTTTCTAGGGAGAGGTAGCATCAGAGATTTACATTCTTTTCAGGAGAGATGAAGCACTTGGGTAACAACATCTCTTATGGGTATGGGCATAAGCATGTAAAATTTGTGAATAACTGTAATTAAGGGCAAATAGAGGATTCTTACTATTATTTCAGACTTCACTTTAAGGAGACTTGGTTCTCTGGTTATGAGGGATATAAAAAACGCTCAGGAATATTAGCTTATTAAATTAATGCCTGGAAATATCCACCAGTATTTTATTTTAATGTATTATTTTAATCTTATGGTTATGAGCAATTCAGATAATTGCAATTGGAATAATAAATAATAATACTTATTATCCCATTCTCAATCCTAGGAGTGTTACAGCCCTTTGCCTTTTAAATCAGAACGGTAATTGTATGCTCACAGCCAATGTCTTCTAGAAAGAACAGGTACTGAGTGAAAGCACATTGTTACATCATGGTTGATACCTAAGTAAATATGCATTTTTAGCACATTTACAAGAAATGGATACTGTGGCAAAATACTGCACTGCTGTGGGATGTTCCTAAAATAAACAAGTTTGCAGACAGAGACATTCATGGGCCAGGTGTCTTGTACTCATGGAAAGGTAAGGAAGTTCTCAATGGGAAATGCTTCTGAAAAACACTGATTATTAACTATAAAAAAAGACTCCTTCTAGAACTGAAATAGTATCCTGGAGTAATACCTACTCTCTCCCTGTTTGCTCAGGGGAAATAGGTTTTAAGGAAATGCCTCATGCAATATTATAACTCTCAATGAGATGCTTCCTGTAAAAAGCAGCAAGGGACTCTGCAGAGTGAGTTTAAGGATACAGAAAATCCAAATTTGATCTACATTTCAGTAGCAACACCCCATTGTTGGATTAACGGTAGATTAGCTACACTGGATCAGAGACTAAAGGGTAACTGAATATGGGTCCAAGGTCTGAGGCTGCAGTTGGGATGCTATATAATACAGTCTAAGTTGGCAGAGGCCCTTTGGGCTTTCCCACCTAACACTGTGGCTGGGAAGTTTTTAGCAAGGGGAGGCTTTGCTGAGCATGTACACATGTCATCATCACTGGCTGTCCAGCGTGTTTCCTCACAGGCTCGTTTGGAACCACAGTCCCAGTGCCTTCTTTCTGCTCCCTGAGGGAAACTGAGGGTTGTGCAGGAGCTTAGCCTCCTTGGTGTCCCGTGCCTGTGTCTTATGCCTGTGTTCTGCAGGCAAATAATCTGAAATTAGTTTAAGAGTGTATTTCAAGGTATTAGTCCTCAGAGGTTCTTAGCGCTGAGTGTTGGTTTCCCATGGAAAAAGTAAAAAATATCTGTTTCTGTTCTGTCTGAAGCAGGTCAAACAGACCCTACTGAATGTCAGAGAAGCTGTGCCTGGACAGGGCACACACTTCCTGGTAGGGCCTTCGCATATGACCAGCCACTTAGTGCCAGGGTCACTGGTGTGGAGCTTCACAGAACTGGAACAACTTCTACTAAAGTTATGGCTGGAACTCCCAAGAGCACTGGTTTTACAAGTGTGGTCCCTGGACCAGCATCATCGCATTACCTGGGAACATGTTGGAGGTGTACATTCTATCACCCTGTCCCTGACCGGCTGAATCAGAGAGTCTGGAGTGGGCACCATAATCTGTTTGATGCTGTCACCCTGAAGTTGGAGCATCCTGTCCCTGAGCATTGTTGCTATCAGCTCCCTCCCTTCTCTTGTCCCCCACACTGCCAAGGAGCAGTACCCCCCAGCCAGGGTCCTTCTTCCAAGAACGTGGTCACCTAGTTTAGCTGTGGTCCATGCCTGCCTTTTAACCAAGTCCACCTGTGTGTTTCGCCTTCAGTTTGCCAAGTCTATCACATGTACTTGACTGTTTCCTAGGGACCCTCCAGCTAACTAGAATCAGGCTGGTGATTTTCACTGAATTTGCTGTTTGTGAATGTGCATATTTTCTGGTTCATTATGCATTAGTGCTTATTCGTGTTAAATAATAGTTCTTGGAGTTTAAAGAGTATTGCAGTTTGTAACTTCCTGCTTTGTTCTTCAAGTCAGTGTCATTATGTATACATAGAAAGCCAGTTCCAAATGCTTTGTGGACAAAGGTGAAACATTAGTCTTTGCCTTTCAGGAACTTACAGCCTGGTGAGAGGGACAGACATGCACATCGATGATGTCTCTAGATGTGTGATTCTTTGCAAGTGACTTGTGCCCTCACTCTCCTCTGTGAGTCAAGGATGATGATTTGCTATGGGGAGTAGTGCCCATGAGTCAATACCTGCAACAGTCTTAGTTCTAGCATGTTGTTAGCATTAAATAGAGGAAAGACTTTCTGGAGAAGGTGGGGCTTATAGGGGGCCTTGGAAATGTCTTTATGTGTGAATAGGTAATTAAATAAATTAATTAAGGGTGTTTGTACTTGATTGCCTTGCTACAGTGTTGGCTATAGCAATTTAGCTAACACCATGAGCTTTAAATGCATCTCACTTTGATGTCGGCACTGCCACCTCTGTGGTCAGTGTTTCCTTTGCCACGCCACACTTATGGGGCAGTCAATCAGACAACCCTCAGAAAGGCAGTTAGAAAGGGAAGAGAATTAACAAAGAAAAAAGGGTACAGAGAAAGAAATGAAGTGTCTGGGAAAGATGGGGCAGGCAGCATATAAGGAACTGAAGGGAAGAGAAAGTGGCAATGGATCAGAGATGAGAGTGGGATGCTCTTGTGCCCAGTGACCAAGCTTCTGGGTCATCTTCATGCACTAGAGATTGCCCTGACTCCTGGAGCCCAGAATGCAGCTGTAGATGCTCTTGAGCGGAAGTCTGTGTCCCTGCACTCTCTGTCACAAGAAGGGGGGTCACAAGTAGGGGAGGTCTCTTCTGAGGGATATTGCCCCTGTTGGGAATCAGGAGAACCATGAATCATGATTTTTTTTTTTAATCTTTGACTTCAAAGTGAAGAGAAATGTTTGGTAGTAGTACCCTACTGTCAAACAACTCTTTAAAACATAAAATTGGGTGTTATAATGAGAAAGCCATCATGAAATGGCCTATAGCCAACCCTCTTTGGTGCTATAGAGCTAGGTTTCGTTGACTTCAGATTCCATAGGGACATCAGTATTCCATGTCAGTGAGGGCTTTTGGGGAGCATGACTCACATGCATGTATGCTTTGTGCTCTTTTAATTTCTTTTATTTAGAAAGAAAATTTAGGCAGAAGGCTATATCTCTTGCCTGTTTTTGTTTTATTTTCTGCTTTCCGTGTAGTATATCAAAGTAAAGTGACTAGTGCAAAGGAAATGTGTTTGAAAAAAACCTGGAACCCATTCTAAATAGGATCCATGATCATAAAACAAAAAATCGAATCTCCCCAACAGCAACCGGGGATATAAGGATGCCCATTTGGAATTCCAGTGATGGATCCAGAGTGTCTCCAGTCTTCCTGATGTCTGTGGCTTGTGCAACACACTCCATGTAATCGCCCTCCCAGGAAAGACGCCTTGTATCAGCACAGAAAATAGCATTCAGTTCTCCACCATCACCATATTAGTCTCCTAGGGCTGTTGTAACAAATCACCACAAACTGGGTGGCTTAGGACAACAGAAATTTGTTCTCTTTCAGTTCTGGGAGTTAGACGTCTGAAATCAAGCTGTCAGCAGGGCCATGCTCCCACTGACAGTTCAAGGGAAGACCCTTCCTTCCCTCTTCCAGCCTCTGGTGGTGGCCAGAAGTCCTTAATGATTCCTCGTCTTGTAGGCTCCAGTTTTTGTCTTCATCACAATGTGACCATCTCCGCTCTATGTTGAGTCTCTTTCTTTGTTTTCTTATAGGGACAACCAGTCATTGGATTAGAACCCACCCTACTGCAGCACGGCCTCATTTTAAGTTGACTAATTACATCTGCAAAGACCCTATTTCCAAATTAGATCATGTTGTTTAGTTCTGGGTGGACATGACTTTTTGGGGGGACGCTATTCATCATAGTATAATTGCCATAGTCACTGACACTTGTAAGTCTCTGTAGAGGGGTGTTTTTTTTGTTTGTTTGTTTGTTTTTGTTTTTAAGGATTCCATTTTGATGGTGAGAAATGAGGAGTTATTATTATGAGCAGAAGGTTGTATGGCTTTTTGGAAATCCATGACAATGTTTGTCTTCTGGATGTCTGGATCGGGCAGTGAGGTAGTACACACAGGAGCCTGTGTAAGTTCAGGGAGTGTCCCAATACCCCATGCCCAGCACAATGCCTTACATGTCATATGAGCTCAATTAGAGTTTGTGGATAAATAGAAACTCAGAAAACATGGCACAGTAATCCATATGGTATTTAGAAAAGAATCCTTGAAGGCAGTCTAATTGATTGCCACATATTTCAAGGATATTGCTAGGTCAGCTTTACTTTCACAGCTCTACACACTGTGTATTTTTAGACAACTCCCAAATGTGGTTCCATCCCCTATTAGGAATTGCCCGCCCACAACCACAACATTCCCCTGGAAAATGTTATCAAGAAGATTAACTGTGTCCATGAATAAATCTGGCATTTTTTTCTGAGGGAGCATAAACAAGCAGAACCCATTACAGTTATAGTAATTGCTCAACAACGTGTAATTGCAGCACGGGTACCTTGTATGGGAGGAGTCCATGGAGGCCCCGAGCCACACATGGCTTTGGAATGAGCTAGGCTTCCTTAGAAGGGAGAGGGCGTGGGCAGCAATTCCAGACATCCAGACAAAGTAGAGGGGTGCTGGGTGAGGCCCAGGGTCTAGCCCGTCTGATGAGGGTAGGATGGGGTGTGGTGGGGAAGGTGGGTGGGTGGCCAGAAGTTTTGTTAGTTTTGTTTGCATTCATTGCAGATTCGTCATTCACTCCAAATATAATTTTGGCTTTGAATGATGTGGATGGCCAGTCAGCTGAAGGAAAGTCTGGCAGGACCTGAAGCCAGAGAAGGATTGATGTCTCCCTCTGAGAGTACTGCTAGATCAGCTCATTGTTTTTTGGTGCCTTTTGTAAGTCTTAGGAAATGAGTTCCTTAAATTTGACATACTGATTCCCATAAGCTATTAGATATTGAAGTTCTCATCAGGTGACAAGTTTCCCAAAGCTGATTTTTTTTTTTTAAGGGTTTAATAGTTTACAAAAAAGAGATAGTCTTAAAGTGCCATGTCTTCCTGGGACAGCTTGGCTGTGGGAAAATGAGTCACAGTCTTAGAGTGCTGGCCTAAAGATCCCAGACACACAGAGGAGGAGAAGGGTCAGACAGAGCAAGCAGTGCTTTAGTAAGACAGAGGTGTGCTGTCTGGGGACACCTTTTGAGTGAGATGAAGGTGAGGATATAGGCGCAGGGCCAGGAGCTGCCCCGTGCACTTTCTTTCCTACTGTTAACCTCCTGCTATGCTGTGTGGTGGGGTGACCCCTCTTCATGCCTTGTTCTGTTTGTAGATCAGTCTATGGCTCCCACTGGTTTTTCCTGAGGACCTAGCTGCCTCCCCTCTGTTATGACTGATCTTGGTGGCCTCGCTGGCCTTTCTGCTTTTACTCTCATGAGCTCCTGCCTTTATTCTTGCACATACTGTGTACCCTCCACTCAGCTACCACTGTGGTGCCTTAAAATATAAAGCAGATCACACACACCTCTGCTCAGAAGCCCCCTGCCCCACCTGTCCTATCCCAAAGCCCTTTCCTGGGCCTACAGGTCTTTGTGCCTGGCTGGCTGCTCCCTCCCTCCCTCATGTCCTCACCCCCCCACCTTGCACCTGCCTTGCACGACACTGGCCTCCTGGCAGTGCCCTGCCTCAGGGCCTTTCTGGAACCTTCCCCCAGTACTCCTTAGCTCCAGTGTCACACCCTCAGGATTCCTTCCCTGATCACCTTATCTCTGTCCTTGTACTGGTCTGGTTATCTTGACCGCACTTACCACCATCTGTCCATTTACCTGTGTGCCCTTTAGCCGTTTTGCAGTCCTGCGTCCTCATTATGATGGAAACTCCAGGGGGCAACGACATTTCCTGTGTGACTGCACACCTGGCTCCTAGAGTAGAGTGATGCTTGTTTCCTAAATGATGCTCAAAATATACGTGTATGAGTATGTTTTAAAGATTTATTCATTTATTTTCAGAGAGAGAGAATGTGCACGCGTGTGTGCATGAGCAGGGGAGGGGCAGAGGGAGAGAATCTTTCAAGCAGATTCGCCGCCTGAGTGAGGACCCGCAGGGGGCTCCATCCCACAATCCGTAAGATCACAACCTGAGCAGAAACCAAGAGTCAACACTCAACTGACTGAGCCACCCAGGTGCCCCAGTGTATATGAGTATATTTAAAAGAAAATAGAACATCAACACACTCAATATGCATTGACTCAGTTATGAAATACTTTGGCTAAAAATATATATTTACAGAGCACTCTATGTTAGTACATTTTTAATATGTAACTGATATTACCTCCTTAGTATAAGTTTTGGTGAAATCAATGCAAAACCTGGTGGTAGTCATTGCTCATTGGGTGCTATTAGAGATTATCATGGGCATTGTTGATGTCACTACCACACATGAAGATGTGTGAATCAACACCCTGCCTTACCCCAGACTTGTGTGACCAAGCTTTGTAAAAATTTTTTTTATGAAAAAGCATTCTTTTGATCAGCTTGTGCTATTATAAGAAAAAGTGGGAAAGGAAGGAATACAACTGGCTTTCACTTCTCCCTCCTTACCATGTTGATTCTTTTTTTTTTTTTTAAAGATTTTATTTATTTGAGAAAGGGAGTTGAGAGAAAGCATGAGTTGGGGGGTGGGGGAGGGCAAAGCACGCTCCCTGCTGAGCAGGGAGCCTAATGTGGGGCTTGATCCTAGGACCCCAGGATCATGACCTGAGCTGAAGTCAGATGCTTAACTAACTGAGCCACCCAGGCTCCCCTACCATGTTGTAAACATATTGGAAGTGTGATATTTACCACACGTCCTTTCTCCCAAACATTTATATTGACTACTTAGCTTGATATAACATAGCTTTACAAATAAAGTTACCAGATATCATCAGCCATAACACCTGTATTTAGTGCATGTTCCATTTCTACAAATATAATCTGGGGAAAATAATCTTTAATGCAAAGATTAAAGTGCTGAAAGCCAATTTTTACAGTAGCTAAAAAGGAACACAACTTAATGCTGCCAAATTAGCATAATAGTTAGATATTATGGTAAATACATTTGTTGGAATACTGTATATTTATTAAATTGCATTTTAAAATAGTTTTAATTAAATGGAAATGCTTACATTTGAAAAGAAACAGAAATTATATTAAATATAGGACATTAAATTTCCCTCTAGGCACTGTTTTAGCTACATCCCATAAATTTTGGTGTGTTTTGTTTTTATTTGCATTTATCTTAAAGTATTTTCTAATTTCCCTTGTGATTTCCTCTTTGATCCATTGGCTAGTCAAGATGTATTGTTTTAGGTCCACATGTTTATGTATTTTCCAAGTTTGCTTCTGTTACTGAATTCTAAGTTCCATTTCATTGTGGTTGGAGAACACAGAAAAAAGACTCCATTTTGTCAATGTCTGCCTTTTAGGGAGTTTGATCCATTTACATTTAATGTATTTACTGAGAAGGCAGGATTTAAGTACATCATTTTGCTGTATTTTTTCATTGTGTCTTACGTATTTTTTCCTCTGTTCCTCCATCACTGTCTTATTTTTTGTTAAATAGATATTTCCTAGTGTACCATTTTTTGTGTCCTTGTCATTTCTTTTACATATTTATTTTTGGAGTTAATATCTTAGTGATTGCCCTGGGTATTAAAATTAACATCCTAATTTATTGCAGTCTAGTTCAGATTAATACCACCTTAATTATAGTAGTATAAACATTTTTCCCTTAATATCTTCATTTTCTCTCCCCTCCATTGTGCTATTATTATACAGATTACATACTTACGTCTTATATGTCCATCAACATAGATTTGTGTGTTCTTTTTTAAAGATTTTATTTATGAGAGAGAGAGCACAGGAGGGGGGAGGGTAGAGGGAGGAAAAGGCTCCCCGCTGAACAAGGAGCTCAATGGGGCTTGATCCCAGGACTCTGGGAATGATCCCAGAGGGAGATGCTTAACTGACTGAGCCTCCCAGGCACCCCCCATCAACATAGATTTGTAAGTATTACTTTCTGCAGGTGTCTTTTAAATCAAGGAGAAAAAGAGAAAATTACATTTATACTGTCTTTTATGTTTACTTAGTAGATATGTTACTGGTACTCTTTATTTCTTCATGTGGATTCAAGTTACTGTCTAGTGTGCTTTTATTTCAACCCGAAGGATACTATTTATTAGTTCTTGTAAGGGAAGTCCGCAAATGATAAATTTTCCCAGTTTTTGTTTATTTGTGAATGTGAATTTCTCCTTTGGTTTTGAAGGATAGTTTCTGCTGGATATAGACTTAGTGGATGGCAGCCTTTCTTTCAGCATTTTGAATATGTTATTCAATTCCCTTTATGATTTCTTTTTTTTTTAAAGATTTTATTTATTTATTTGAGAGAGAGAGAATGAGAGAGAGAGAGAGAGCACAAGAGGGGGGAGGATCAGAGGGAGAAGCAGACTCCCTGAGCCTGATGTGGGACTCGATCTCGGGACTCCAGGATCATAACCTGAGCTGAAGGCAGTCGCTTAACCAACTGAGCTACCCAGGAGTCCCCTTTATGATTTCTGATGAGAAATCAGCTGTTACTTATTTAAGATAGCACATCTGAGATGAGTTTCTTATCTCTTGCTGCTTTTAAGATTCTGTTTGTTACTAAAATTGGAGCACTGGCTTTTGACAATTTGATTATGATATGTGTTAAGTTTCGACCTCTTGAGTTTATCTTACTTGTAGTTCATTGAGTTTCTTATATGTATCTTAATGTTTTTCACCAAATTTAGGAAGTTTTCAGCCATTATTTATTCAAATGTACTTTTTTCCCCTTTTTCTCTCTCTTCCACTGAGACTTCCATTTTGTATGTTTCCACACACTTGGTGTCCTACAGGTTTCTAAGGCTCTGTTGATATTTATTCCTTTTTTTTTCTGTTCCTGATACTGAATGATCTCAATTGACCTATTTTCAAGTTTTCTGATACTTCTATCTGCTCAGAAATCTGTTGAGCCCCTCAGTTTTTCATTTCAGGTATAATTCTTTTCAATTCCAAAATTTCTACTTGGTTCTTTTTAATCATTTCTATCTCTTTACTGATATTTTTTATTTGGTGAGACTTCATTCTCATATTTCCTTTTCATTCTTTAAACATGGTTTCCTTGAGTTTGTTGAACATATTTAAAATAGTGGATTTAAAGTTTTTGTCTTGTAAATCCAACATCTGAGCTTCCTTGGTGACAGTTTTGCTTGTGTATGGGCTGTGCTTTCTTGTTTCTTTGTATGTCTCATAATTTTTGTTGTTGCTGTTGTTGAAAATGACATTTAAGGAATATAATGTGGACACTCCAGAAATCCAGTTCTCTCTCCTCTCCATAGTTTGTTGTTGTTGCTCTTTGTTGTTTGCTTAGTGACTTTTCTGAACCACGTCTCTAAAATCTGTTACTTGTTCTGTATGGCCACGGAAGATTACTTGATTACTAACTTAGTGGTCAGATAATGATTGAGCAGTCCCCTAGTCTGTGCTGGTGGGCTCTGTATTCATGTTGTGGCATGTCTTTAACACTCAGCTGGGCAGTTTACTCTATTTTAGCCTTCACTTTCTGCTTGTTCAGAACTTCACAGTCTGAAGTTAAGAGCTTAAGGTGTTCTTAGGTCTCTTCTGAGCATGCACAGAGCTCTGGGCATGTGCGCATTCCTATGCATGCATGTGGCCTTTTAGATTCCCAGGAATATGTTGGAGTTTTTCAAAGCCATATATTGTCTCATTCCCCAAATTTTCTTTTCTTTTTTTTTTTAAGCTTTTGGTCATTCTATTGTTTGCCACAACTTTTACTCACCGTCTGAGGCAGCCTATACAATTGCCTTCAGTTGTTCTTAACAGACACCTCCAGGAAAAAGGCTTTTTACACTGACAGAGCTCCAAAGTAGATCAAATGAAGACAGCTTTGTTAATGGGATCTTCCAGGGAAAAAAACCAGTCAAATAATGATAATTCTGTGAGAATGGGGCTGTGGGGGCATTCCTTTTTTTCTGCTACCTCCAGTGGCTGCCAGGCTATTGGTTTTCCCTGTAGTTATGGCTTCTATGAAGCTAGTAGGGAAAGTTAAAATGCCAGAAAGCTCACTGCTCTTACTGAGTTTCAGTCTTTTTCTTTAATAAACATTCCCAGATTATTGCTAGCCTTTGATTAGTTCCCAGAGATCTGAAAAAGTTGATTTTGACAATTTTTGCCAGTGTTCTCATTACTTATCTAGAGGAGAGAATTTTCCTCTAACATGGAGGAGAAAATCCAGCCTTCACTCCACCATTTACATTGACAACCTAAACATAGGATGTTAAAAATATTTTCTTAAAATTCATTAAAACGTAAAAAATGTAAGAATGTTAAAAATATAAGAAAGATTTTTTTCAATTACTGAGTTTAGCAAAATTATCTTTTCTCTCTGAAAGTAGGAAGCGTTAACTATAAATTTCAGGCTCATATGCAAATAAGTTTGCCTTATAGCAAATTATTGGTGACTGGTGAGTGTGAGCAAACTATGATTCCTGTTTTTATAAATACAATTCTGTTGTAATACAGCTGTACTGTTTGCTTACATATTGTCTATGGCTGGTTTGTGCTACAGTGGCAGAGTTGAGCTGATGCAAAAGAGAGCTATGGCCTGCAATGTTTACTCACTCTCAGGGCCCTTACAGAAAAAGTTTGCCAACCTCAGGAATATAGTAAAGTAAGTAGCTAGATTAAATTAATTTTTTTCTTTTCTTTTTTTTTTTGTTATAGTGATGAATTGGGAAAGGTGTTAATGTTTGCTTATTCCTGTCTATTTTCAAAACCCTAATGTCAAGAATTCATTAGAATGAATTCATTAGAATATTTTGGTTGTGAGCAATGTTATGCTATGGAAATTTTTTGCTTGCCTTATATAAATTGAAGATTGATGATGTTGAATTAATGCAAGTGATGCTTTTGTGCTCTGAATAAATTGTATAGTAATTACCTTGGCAAATCTTGTACTTATAAACAATTTGGTCCAGCATTTAAAATACAATATTATGAATTTCTGACTACAAGAAGGAAGTATACCTGTTAAGGGCACTAACCTTACAGAAGGGTATCTGGAGAAAGTTCTCAAGCTTTCAGTGACCAGCTGTGTGAACTTGTGCAGGTAACTTTGCCTTGCTGGCTTTAGTTTTGTCCTCTATTAAATGAGTATAATGCAATTCTTCTGAAAATGCTTTGTGAAAATTAAGTTATGTATTTGAAAATGTCACATAAACTGTAAGAACTAAACAATCATCTATGTCATTATTATTACTAATATAGATATTAATATATAATAGAGATGCAGAAGAGACTTTTTCTTTTGCTAATGCATACTATTGAAGCTAGAATTTTTTTTAAGGTAGTAAGCTCTCCATTAACGTAAGAGTCTATTAGGCCTTTCCAAACTTAAATTACAATTTCTCTTTCCCTTTTTTAGGTTTCTAAATTTAAAAGTCTACTAAAATACATAAAAAAAAAAAATGAGCTTTTTTCAGTGGTGCCCGGGTGGTTCAGTTGGTTAAGCATCTGCCTTTGGCTCAGGTCATGATCTCAGGGTCCTGGGATCTAGCCCCACGTGGTGCTCCTTGCTCAGTGGGGAGCCTGCTTGTCCTTCTGCCCACCCCACCCCCCCCGCCGGCTTGTGCTCTCTTTCTCAAAAATTGGTTTTTTCTTTAACTGGTTACGTTATGAAAGGTTGCATATTGCAGGGGCATCAGGGGTTCTTTTTTAGATTAAATGGTTCATAACTTAATGAAGGTAGAATTTACAACCTTAGATGGAAATCTAATGTAAGAAAGACATTATGTATATCCAGATTTGTTTTTATTTTAGGTTAGAATTAGCAGTTCAGTTTGGCTTAAACTTTGGTTTACCACAGTTAAACATTTAAACATTTATTCCGCTGTGAATTGGCAATGCACTGCCTTGTATAAGGTATAAAAGGAGAGAGGAAATTGTTATATGTAAGATAATCTTCCCTACTGACATTATTTTCTAAGATGTAGGTTCTGTGTGTGTGTGAGAGAGTACATAAGTTGGTATGCCTTTAGAGTGAAATGGACCTGAAATTTGGCTCCAGCTCTCTTTAAAGGCTAATTAATTTTTTTAAAGATTTATTTATTTATTTATTTGAGAGAGAGAGAATGAGAGATAGAGAGCATGAGAGGGAAGAGGGTCAGAGGGAGAAGCAGACTCCCTGCTGAGCAGGGAGCCCGATGTGGGACTCGATCCCAGGACTCCAGGATCATGACTTGAGCCGAAGGCAGTCGCTTAACCAACTGAGCCACCCAGGCGCCCCTAAAGGCTAATTAATTTAAGCATGATACTTAAAGCCCATGTTCTTCTGTAAAATGGGAATATAACCTACCTTATAGCCTTGTTGTGAATTATGCAAAGGCATGTCAGGTCCTTGTGACAAGCCTGGTCAGTATAGAAGGAAAAAATATAAGCCAGTAAATAAAATTCACATGCTGTCCCCAAATTACATAGCCAGGTTGAAATTATAATACTGAAATAAACATAAATTATTCTGTACCATTGATTGTATTTTGAGAAGTACTACATAACAATTTAGCATCGTACAATACATGTTTGTAAATAACATTTACTATGATTCTAAAATGTATAGGTTAACTATAGATCATTTGGAACATACAGAAAGAAAAAAATAACAATCATGTGTAAACTTTTCTGCCACTCAGAGATATTTTTAACATCCTGGTATATCTACAGTTTTGTATCCCATGTTGGTCTCATCATTATTATGTTTCCTATGTCATGAAATATTCTGAAAATGTATGATTTTTAAGGACTACAAAGTTTCTACTCTAAAGATTGTCACCATTTACTTCATTGTTTGTTCATTTTTTAACTGGTTGTACATCCTTCTGCACACTTTCTGTTGGTTATTACCTCTGGGTATATTGCTCTAGGGCTCCTATGGCTTGTGGGCAAAGCCCTTTCTTCTTTTTAATTTTTTAAAGATTTATTTATTAGAGGGAAGAGGGGCAGAGTGAGAGGGAGAAAGAATCTCAAGCAGACTCCCTGCAGACACGGGACTCGATCTCATGACCCTGAGATCATGACCTGAGCTGAAGTTAAGAGTCTGACGCTTAACCGCTTAACTGACTGAGCCACCCCAGCACCCCCAAAGCCCTTTTCAGTATCAGATGCCACAATTGAAATGCTTGCCCACAGAGGCCTCCTGCTAGGCTGCACCAAAAGACAGGCAAAAATGGCATCTTCTTGCTTTTAATTTGTGTCTCTTTGACGGCTTGTAAGATTGCAAATTATTTCCTTAAGGTTACAAGCTATATGTATTTCTTGTTTTTAAATCACCTCTTTCTTTGCTAGTTAAAAAAAAGTGTTTTATTTTTCATTAAATTTATAAGATATATAGATATCCCATCATATAAATTAATTTTTATCTGGTGTATACGTTGCAAATATTTTTCCCACTTAATTATTACGTTACGTTCCATTTCTTTTAGGGTGAAATTTTTGACACGTAAAGGTTGAAAACTTTCATGTAGTCAAACCTATCAATCCTTAACTTTTGTTATACCTTTTTAACTTAAAAAGTTCTTCCAAACCCCGAAATATGCAAATAGTCACCTATATTCATTTCTGTTTTTTAAGATTTTATGTCTTAATTTCTCTCAAAGTTTTACAGTTTGAGAGGGTGGCAGAGGTCTGTTTCTCCCCTGCATATAATAAATTTTTCCAGGAAGTATATATTGAATTCTTTCTTCCTCACCAATTTAAAATCCTACTTTTATTGTATTGATTTTTAAAATCTTCTTACTTCAGACCACTGATCTTATCTTGCATATTACATTGCACATTTATAAACATTTTAACATGTCATGGTGAAAAAGCCCTCCACTTCAATAGTTTTCTTGGGTATTTTCACCTATTTATTTTTCCATATAAATATTAGAAATATTTTCAAACTACCCTCTCCCTTCCCCCCAAAAAAGTCCCTTTGTAGTTTTGGTTGGGTTGCTCTTATATAAGGAGAATCAACACTGATGAGGGGTAGAGTATTTCCATTTAGGGCAGTGGTGGGTGGGTCTTTGTATTAACCAAGCTTCCTTTTAAGTCACTCAGAAAGCAGTGTTTTGTCCATTTGGATTCTGCACATTAATTTTTTATAAAAATATTTATTTATTTATTTTAGAGGGTGGGGAGGGGCAGAGGAGAGAGAGTATTAAGGAGACTCTGTGCTGAATGCAGAGCCTGAGGTGGAGCTCGATCTCATGACCCTGAGATCACCACCCGAGCCGAAACCAAGAGTCAGACATTTAACCAACTGCTCCACCCAGGCGCCCCTCTGCACATTCATTTATAAATTTATTTCTTTACATATTTAATTTTTGTGCTATTGTGAATGGATTGCCTTCCCTGGACAAGCTTCCTCCCCCAGGTTTTTGAACTAGTGTGTGTCAGTGCATAACTATGTTACTTACAGTTGTATCTGGCTATTTTGTTGAAGTTTTTGATTGTGGTCTTGGCGGTTTTATCCTATATATTTATTACCATACTCATGTAATGTATTTTGTTTAAAAATATTTGCTTAGTATTAATTTGCTGTCTTTAAAATATATTTTCTCATATATTTGTCCTGTATTTTTCCACATTAAAAAATTCTCATTTGTTTCAGTTTCCCTTAAGTGTTATCTCCGATAAAGACCAAATATTTTGAGGTACCTGGCTGGCTCATTTGGTGGAGCATGTGACTCTTGATCTCAAAGTCATGAGTTTGAACCCCACACTGGGCATGGAACCCACTTAAAAAATTTTTTTTAAAAAGGAGAGGGGCACCTAGGTGGCTCAGTCGGTTAAGCGGCCACCTCTTGGTTTTGGCTCAGGGGTCATGATCTCTCTGTCATGTGATGGAGCCCTACATCGGGTTCTGCACAGCTCAGAGTCGGTTTCAGATTCTCTCTCCCTCTGCCCCTCCCCCTGCTCGCTCTCTCTCTTTCTCTCAAATAAAATCTTTTAAAAAAAGCAAATATTTTTCTTTTTGTATGTTTGCATAAAAATAAAGTTAAATTGGCAATGTAAAATTATCTCTACAGTTCATTTTAATGGGATTTAAGATCAAATAATGGTATAAATTAATTGTATTTTTCCATGTGGCTTTTTACATTTGTGACCTTATCTCATAGTTATTTCAAACAATTTGCATGAAAATTCAGTTTGCTAGAATATTAAAACTAGTTTCTTGTGAAAAGCAAAAACGAGTATCTTTTGTATATTACCAAAAAGAATGCGCATTTACAAGCCACATTTTGCTTTATCATCATAATAGCATTTTTTTTAAAGATTTTATTTATTTGAGAGAGAGAGAGAGAGAGAATGAGAGATAGAAAGCACAAGAGGGAAGAGGGTCAGAGGGAGAAGCAGACTCCCTGCTGAGCAGGAAGCCCGACGTGGGACTCGATCCCGGGACTCCAGAATCATGACCTGAGCCGAAGGCAGTCGCTTAACCAACTGAGCCACCCAGGCGCCCATCATAATAGCATTTTTTACATATAATTCTTCAAATTCTTTAGTACTCTTCATCTTTGAGAGAGGCCCATATTGTCTTGTTTCCATTTTGGAGATAAGGAATCTGACCCCGAAAAAGGTTAAATAATGTGTACCCAGCTGGATCTGAACCTATTAAGAGTTGAACTGATTGTTGAACCTCATAGTCACTTTTTACTGACAGCCACCGGTGTCCTCCTGCCTATAATCTGATTGGACAAGAACGTTTGGATAAAAGAGAGTGAGCAGTTTATGTTTATGTACATTTGGGCAGTTGTCCTTCCTGAGGACATTATCTTATCAATCATTCTTAGACTCTTGTAAGATGAAGTATGTTGCGTGAAATTAAGTTACCCAAGTGAATAAATAGTATTTTCATTTTAATCGTCTTCATACTATCAAAACTGGAAGTTCATCTATTAAATTGATATATTTAGATACAGGTTTACTTTCCCATGGGATACAGACTGTTAAAAGAAAGTGGAAAAATTACATTGTAAATAGTCGATTACATAAACTAGTGAAAGTGTAAAATTTGGGCAGAATTTTTTTTCCTACACATTATCAAATTTAGGATAGGGACCTACCCTTTTGTAGCCCAAAGTATAAACTACAACAGGAATTCTTACCCATTCTTTCAGCAGGCTTTTCTCTGTAAGCCTCTCGTCTCCCTAATGAGGAAAGTAATACTTGAAATATGGAGATCTTGTATCTTTTTCATTTGCAGATAGGTCAGACCTCAGAAATTCATATGGATAAAACAAAAAAAAAACCCCACATTTTTTCTTATTTTTTAATTTCTTGCAGTATTATACTGTCTCAAAACTGTAGTGCAATGGCTGAGAGAGAGGGAAAGAGATGTCCAAAACCTTTAGCATGGTCGACTGTTACCTTTTAAAGTGATATTAAAGGCCTGGCCATATTTTGGAAATATTAAACAAATTTATACTCTACAAAAAGTACACAGAATTCTATATTTCATAGATTTTTAATATGACTATCACTTAACAGAAATCTGCATTTTTAACTTATGTAAAACTGATCAAAATTGGTTGGCACAGTCAGAAAGGAAAAACTTTGAGTTCATTTGGTTTTCCATATTTTTATACTTTTGCCTTAAGAGCAAAGCCAGGAAAGCAATGTAAAATTTGTCATTTTCTTCCTCATAATTTTCATTGTTCTGCAAGTTCTATTTATCAACTTCCAACAGTTCAATTTCTAAATTCTAAATATTACTGATATTAAAAATAATGTAATGGGAATATCTCACTTTTAGGAATAGTTTTAATTTCTTGTAAGTTAATTATTACAGGTATTCTAGATCCCTACCATGGAAATTTCTGGTTAAAAAAGATTTAAGTAACTTTCCTCACTTTTTAAAAACTCTTTCATAAGACATAATTGTCAGATTAATTCTCAGATTATCAGCCTGGAATTCGAAAGATAAAATGTCCTTACATTTGCAAGAGTTGGAACTAAGATAACAAACCACTTTGAACCATAAAGGTATCACCCTATTAAAGCAGAAATGTATCATTCTAAGCAAGGAAGCTAGTTGCTTGGTTAAGGTTAACATATCCTCTAGAATTGCTAATAAGTAAAACCAGTCTTTTGTTTGAACATTTCCAGCACAATCTCATTTTCTTGGGGAAAGTTGCTTTTCACATGTGAAGAAAATATAATCATTTAAAAAAAAAGCTTAATAAAATGTTTTTGCAGAATTCATTTCCGAGTTTGGTTTTAGCTCATGTATTAACCATTGAGAATTGGAAGAGCCCTAAGAAGGTTCTTTGCCTTCTAAGATTCTGCAATTTGAAGAACATCTGCTGTTAAATAGCAAAAGTGATACATTGAAGTTTTCTACCTTCTTACTGCCTGGCCACTCCTGGCTTTGGAAGTGGGAATCCAGTGGGAGCTGGGGAAGAAAGTTCTCAGAGAGGGTGTGTGCATCCAGAGGTGCAGGCCAAGTTGAGCAGGCACCCCATGTACATGGTCCTGTATGGTTGCAGAAGCCAGCTCAGCCCCAAGAGATGCCCCTTGATGCCCCTTGTTCCCATGGAGTTGCAGTGTTGGCTGGGTTTCACAATAAGCTAGACACGGAGATTTTTATAAATGTCTTTTTATAAGCCTCTTTTTTTCAACTGAGGGCAGAGGTTATGGTGGACCACTGGTTTGGGATCTCAACACTCCCATGGAACAGACTATCTATCCACGCTCTAGGTACTATTTTAGAAGAGTTCAAAATAGAACCGAGACAGAGAGCCACAGTTCCCACTTTATGCAGTGAGAATGCATTTATAAAACATACTTATAAAAAAATCAGAAAACAGGCTCAGAGTGTGTGAGTGGCCAGGCTGTCGCCACAGTATTTTGGCTCTGTTACCTCCCTGTGCCCCCTCCCTAGAATGCCACACGGATTTCTCCTGTTTTGGAATTTGAGTTACATTAATCATTTTGAGCACTGATCATTTCAACTGATCAATAATCTTAACTGATTAGATTAATTGAGCAGGCATCTGTTTTGATTTTCATTTTTGTTTTGATAGAGCATACCAGCATGGGTTTTATAGAATTTAACTTGAGTGCCTAGTAGTTTTGATGTAAGCTTGGCAGAGGATGCAAGGGGTGGAGGGAGTTCAGTTTAATCAAGCTGATTTTAACAACAGCAGGAAGTTCAATTGTAATATATTTTTTCTTGAAAGGACCTTCTAGTCTCTTGAGAGAACCTTTGTCCATACATAGTCTTCACAATCCAGATGGATATTTCATGTTTAAAAGGTATACACCATATGCAAAAAGTGCAAATATTTGTGCATTTTCCCATTAATTTTTAAAACATTGGTTCCAGACTCTGACACTCTTTAGAATTCAAGACTCTATGGCTGACTCTACCTTTATCATCTCTCTGTGCTCAAATTTGGAAATGTAAAAGGTTTTTCTCTTTTTATATACAAAATGAGTTCCCAAATCATTGATAGTTCCATGGGAAATCCAAAGTAGCCTCATTTAAATGTAAAACGGCTCATTCATTTATCTTTAGAAGTTAACTGACTCCCATCTGCCCAGCTTTAGGACTGTGGAAACCTACAGGGATCCCAAGGAAACATGTATTTTCCTGAGCAACTGTAAAGAAACACAAGACAACAAGGCCCAGTCAGCATGGAAAATGCTGAAGAAAAGGGCAAATGAGGATTTGGACTCCAGACCCAAAGGTGTCTTCGGTGACACCAGGCACCATCTCTGTTTCTGGGGCCTCTCGTGGCTTGCTTACTTATGCAAGATTTCCATCTGCCGGAAGGGTTTCCATTTACTTTCCCAGAGTACAGGTCGGCCTGGGATGAATTCTGTTCATTTTTCTGAGTCTGAAAAAGTTTTCGTTTCTCCTTTGTTTTCAAAATTTATTTTCCCTCGGTGTATAGTTACAGACAGACAGTTTTTTCTTTCAGTACTTTAAAGGTGTTGTTTC
This sequence comes from Callorhinus ursinus, assembly GCF_003265705.2. NCBI lineage: Eukaryota > Metazoa > Chordata > Mammalia > Carnivora > Otariidae > Callorhinus > Callorhinus ursinus. The sequence continues at coordinate 3,884,250 of NW_027397140.1, forward strand.
CCTGTCCTTTTGCTTCATTGTTTCCAATGAAAGGTTTGTCGTTCTTTTCTTTGCTTTTGTGGAGCTAATGAATCTTTTCTGTTTTTGTGGTCTGTCATTGATTTTAAGCAGTTTGAAGAGGAGGAGCCTCAGTGTCATTTTTTTCTCCTTTCCTGTGCTTGGGGTTTATTGAGTGTTTTCAATCTGTGGCTGTATAGTTTTCATTAAATTTGGAAAATTTTTGGTCATTATTTCTTCATCCATTTTTCTCTGTTCCACCCCCCCCCCAATCTAGTTACAGGTACATTAGATTACTAGAAGTTATCCCACAGCTTACTGATGCTCTTCTCATTCTAACCCCCCATCTTTTTCTTTTAGGATTGATTTATTTGAGAAAGAGTGAGTGTACTCATGTGGGGGGAGGGGCAGAGGGAGAGGGAGAGGGAAAGAGAGAATCTCAAGCAGGCTCCCTGCTGAGCACTGAGCTTAATCCCAGGACCTGAGATCATGACCTGAGCCAAAATCAAGAGTCAGAAGCTCAACCAACTGAGCCACCCAGGCGACCCCTAACCCCCCATCCTTTTTTTTTTTAAATCTGTGTTTCATATTAGTTTCTATTGCTGTGTGTTCAAGTTCCCTAATTTTTTTTTTCTTTTCTGATGTCTGATCTGCCATTAATCCCATCCAGTGGGTTTTTTATCTCAGACTTTGTAGTTTATAACTCTGGAAGTTTGATTTGGGTCTTTATTTTTTTTAATCTTTTGTGTAGCTTCTTGAACATATGGATTACAGTTATCACAACCATCTTAATGTCTTATTTATTTTATCTGTGTCATTTCTGGATCTGTTTGTTTGTACTGATTGGTTTGTATCCTTATTATTGGTTATATTTTCCAGTTTCTTTGCATGCCTGGTAATTTTTTATTAGAGGTTGAGCGTTTTGAATTTCAAGGTGTGGGACATTTTTATGTTCCTATAAATGTTCTTTTTTTTTAATTGAAGAATAATTGATGTACAATATTGTATTAGTTGCAGGTACACAGCATAGTGAATATGTATACTATGAAATGGTCACCACAATAAGTCTAATTACCATCTACACCATACAAAATTGTTATGTGAATGTAGTCCCTGTGCTATACACTACATCCCATCTTATTTATTTAACTGGATGATTGTAGCTTTAAAACCCTTTTATCTATTTTGTCATTTCCTCTACCCCTCTTCTCTCTGGCCACCACTGCTTTATTCTCAGTATCTATGAGTCAGTTTCTGTTTTCTTTTGTGTTTGTTTTATTTTTTAGATTACACCTGTAAGTGAAATCTTATGGTATTTTTCTTTCTCTGTTTGACTTATTTTACTTAGCATAATGCCCTCTTGGTTCATCCATGTTCTCCAATGTCAAGATCTCATTTTTTTATGGCTGAGTAATACTCCATAATATATATATGTATATATATATATAATGGAATAATATTAGGTGGAAATTCATCTATCAGTGGGCATTTGGGTTGCCTTCACATCTTGGCTATTTTAATTAATGCAGTGACCATAGGGGTGCATATATCTTTTGGAATTGGTGCCTTGGTTTTGTTTTGTTTTTTTTAAGATTTATTTATTTTAGAGGGGGGAGGGGCAGAGGAGAGATTCTCAAGCAGACTCCCCACTGAGCATGGAGCCTGACATGGGGCTCCATCTCACAACCCTGAGATCATGACCTGAGCCGGAACCGAGTCCGACACTTAACCAGCTGAGCCACCCAGGTGCCCCAGTGTTTTGGTTTTCTTCACATAAATACCTAGATCATTTGGTGGTTCTATATTTAACTTTTTGAGGAACCTCCATACTGTTTTCCATAGTGGCTGTACCAGTTTATATTCTTATCAGCAGTGCATTCTCTTCTCTCTACATCCTCGCCAACACTTGTTATTTATTGTCTTTTTCATACTGACCATTCTGACAGGTGTGAGGTGATATCACATCATGGGTTCTTCTTTTTCTAAGTTTTATTTATTTAAATAATCTCTACACTCAATATGAGGCTCCAAACTCACAACCCTGAGATCAAGAGTCACACAAGACTGAGCCAGTCAGGTGCCCCTCTCATTGTGCTTTTGATTTCTTTTTACCTAATGATTAGTGATGCTGAGCATCTTTTCATGTCTATTGGTGATTTGTATGTCTTCTTTGAAAAAATGTCTTTTCAGATCCTCTGCCCATCTTTAAATCAGGCTCTTTTTTTTTTTTTTTACTGAGTTTTATGAGTTCTTCATATATTTTGGATGTTAATTCCTATAAATGTTCTTGAGTTTTGTTCTCAATGTAGTAAAATTACTTAGAAACAATTTAGTCTTGTAGAGCCTTACCTATATGTAACCTTCGTGGGGCAGGAGCAGAGCAGTCTTCCATCTATGGCTCATTTTCTCTCTACAACTGAGAATAATACCCATCAGATTACTCTGCCTGGTGTCCTTTGAGTTCGGAGATTTTCTGCCCTGGCCAGTGACAGCGAGGACTATTCCTGCACTTCTGTGAACTCCAACCATCTTCCTTTTGCTTTTTTTTTTTTTTTTTTTTCAGGTGGCTCTTTCCTGGCCTTGGATAGTTTCCTCACATGCAGGACTGATCAAGTCTCAGCTGAGAACTCAAGGGGGAACCCTCTGCTGCCCTCCCTTGTGCTCTCTCTCAATTTTCCCATCCAGTGGGTTTTTTTTTTTTATCTCAGACTTTGTAGTTTTCAACTCTGGAAATTTGATTTGGGTCTTTATTTTTTTTAAATAAAGTTTGTGTACCTTCTTGAACACATGGATTACAGTTATCACAACTGGGCAGCTCTCCCCTGTCTGGCACTCTGCCCTGCAAACTGCGGCTTCCTTGGCTTCCCCTCTACTTAGAGAGACCTTGTTCCCTGTCCCATCTACAGCCCGGCAACTTTCTCCAGACAATACAGTGGGGCAAGTGTGAGGCTCACTTTGTTTATTTCCTTCTCCTTCGGTCCCTGTGGTCCAATGTTGGAAAACCATTTTTTAAAAATGTATTGTGTTCCAGTTTCTTACTTGTTTCACAGAGGAGGGTAAATCCTGTACCTTTATTCCATCTTGGTCAGAAGTGGGAGTTTGTGGTCATTTTTGAAAATGGAATTATAGTTTCTTGAAAAATCTTCTCTAAAAATCCAACTCAGAGATTAATGTGTTCTGCTGCCCTTCTATAGTCAAGAGAGAATAATAGTACAGGGTTTCAGAATAGTGTATTCCCCTGTGTTCAAAGAAAAATAAAGACAGCCCAGTAACAAAAAAACAAAAAAGAGCTTGTTTTAATTTAAAGTGGAACAAAATGAGTATTTTTTCCCCTGCATTTAAGTCAGGTTGATCGTAGATAAATTAAAGGGCTTTGATATCATCAGCAAAGCATTCTTGCCAGCCCAGGGACAAATGCAAGTGTTCTTGGAAGAGGTTTGTGGGTGTGCTTCGGGCGTCCTTGTTATTTTCCCTCGCTTTGAATGAAGAAAGAAACTTATTTATTTTTGTAGTAATGTTTCCTCAAAGTGATTGTGTAGCAACGGGTAGAACATAACAGTCTACATTACAAAGCAGAAACAAATAGAGCTTTGTACTCAGTACAGGGTATGATATCCAAACTACAAAATTGTTCTTGAACGCTGTAAGAATCTGAGTGAGGTTCCTGTTTCCTGACTTATTTTTTAAGTGTGTTGATACCATGTTCTTCACCAGAGAGTAGTCAGAAACTAAGGAAACTTAAACAACAATAACAACAACAACAAAAAAAAACCACAAAAAGTCCAAAACTAAAGCTCAATCATTTTGGTTCTAACTCCTAGGCTTCAGTTTCATAGAATGTCAAGCAGGGACCAGAGCTGTAATCTTTGCTAACAATGGAGGACCACTCTGTCTCCTAATTGTCTTTGGTCAAACTCAGAGGGGCCGTGTGGGGAGAAAGCTGAAATATGCACTGAGTGAGAACCATCCTCGTGCGTGCAGTTCCTGTGTGATGCTGTGCACTGCCAAGGGCTGTGGCTCTCTGCCCGCTGGCAGCTCCAACCACATGCTTCAGTTTCCCCTGTCCTCCAGGACAGGTCTTGTAGAGTGGAAAGCACTGGGGTGCATCCAGGCATGGACAGATACAGAGTGGCTGGTGGGGACCAGCTGCAGTCCAGCCATACCGAGGAAGCGCCTGGAGGCTGGACTGGGTCTGAGCTCAGTCCCCGTGCATCAGAGAACCTGTGCGCACTGTCTTTGTACTCCTGATGCATGTGGTGTTTCTGCTCCCCTGAATCTTCTCCTTCCCATGATCTCAAAGATGCTTTTTCATTACCTCTCCTGTAATTTTTTGGATTGCTTTTCCATTTAGGTGTGGTCTTGCCACACACACTTGAAAAATAGTGGAGATGGCAGTATGCACTGTCTCCATCTGCTTAAAGTAGGACCAGATCCTCAGGGGTAGTTTCCACGTGGGGCTCTTGGAGGGCTTCCGGCGTGCCCCACACTTTCTTCTCAGTCTTCCCTCCTCATCTCCTGTTGCTTTCTCTTAGTTTCTTCCTCTTCTTTCTTCTCCCCACCCTGCCTTATATCCTAGTAGTATCCATCACTCTCTTGTGGGCAAAAATTGGCCAGTCACCAAAATTTGCTTCTGGCCTCCTTCTTCCTCTTAATCACTCAACTCCAGTATCTGTGAAGAGGCTGCAAGAACCACAGGCTGTGACATCCTGGCAGCTCCCTTCTGGGTCCATGCACTGTCCTCTGATGCTGACTTTTTCCCAGTCTCCTGTAACCCACCCACACTGACCCATTTTTGAAGGACCCCATTGCCTGGTAGCTGAAGGGTTTTAATGGCTGTAATTAATCCAATAAAGTAAAATTCCTGCTAAGATGCTTGCAAGGTCATCTGTGACCCTTGCTGGATAACACAATTCCTCTACCTCATTATAACACACGATGGTTGTCATATAGCTAGAGGACTTCGGCTGACTCTCAGATCAGGGCATCATTACTTTTTCTCTGCATTTGTAAGGTTGTGGTCAAAGGGAGGCCATCATATGTCCTCTACTTAGCTTTTAAATACAATTTATAGTGTTTGGGTCTTTGCAGCACCTCACCTTCCTGGCTTTGAAGGTGATTCACTGACCACTCAGTCGCTGCCCACTGGAATCCCAGGAGTGGTATTTTGTGTGGCAGGCTTTTATATCAGATCCTGGACAGCTCATGCCCCTAAGTCCTGCTGTTTTCCGACGATGGCAGAAACATGCCTTGTTAATCTTGCACCTGTTGCAGGCAGGTATGAAGTAAAGCCCTGTTGGACACATAATCTGAGTTCAGTTTCGCTATTATTTTCTTTGGCTATCTTTCATGATGTTATTTATTTATTTATTTATTTATTTATTTATTTATTTATTTTCAGTAAGCTCTGTGCCCTACGTGGGGCTTGAACTCCTGACCCCAAGATCAAGTCAGCCAGGCACCCCTCATAGTGTATTTTTAACTTTTGCAAAGCAGTGTGTGTGTTCAGAGCCCTGTTGGCATTGCTACACTTTGAATTAAATTAAATTGGATTTAAAAACAATTAAATACATAGATGTGCATTTCCTAGAACACCTTCAGATTTAAAGGAACTATAAAATATGCAGGCAAGAGGACTGGTCTGCCTATGAGTGGTTGTGACTTTTAAGAGATTAAGGTGGCTGTTTCAGGCTCTAATCATCCAGTTGTAACTCACCTGAGTCTTCTGCCATGCTCTTGTTTTCCTGGCAACCCCATTGTTTCTATAACAGCTATCCTATTAGGTAACCAAGGACAGCAAAATTAGGGAAACTCAAACTAGGCTCTGGGGCTTTTTGACAGCAGATCTTATCAGAAGGTTTGTGGGAGATAAGGAGCTTGAGAATGGTTTTCCTGCTCTGGCCTCCTCCTTTTTACTACCCATCACTGCCATAGATCATTGGGAGTTAGCCGTCAGTGATGGGACAAACTGCCAGCAAGCCTTAGTCTTTGGTTGATGACCTTGATGTTTAAGACTAGGCTCTAAAATACACACTGTTTTTTCAGAAAAAAATTCTTGTAATTAATTTCTTATGTTCAGGTAGTTTATCATCCATATCCTAGATTGACATGACGTACTTAGACGCTTTAGCTTGGTGACTCCAGGACAGGCCACTTCCCTGGTGGGTGACCAACCCAGATCTAAACTCTCCAGTGGCAGCGCTCCAAAGGTGGAATTGAGAATGAAGGCTGTGGGAAAGAGGGCTAAGTGTCTTTGGTCCCTTTCTTATTCTGTTTCAGAATTTTTAGTAGCAAGTCCCATGCTTAAATCACAATGCACTGCTGGAGACTAGATCACTGTGTTTGTGGAAATGTCTTCTTGCCTTCCTAGCATATCCTGGGTGATGGGCACAGTTCTCAGGCATACTGTTCATCTATGGCCCTATGACTGACTTGGAAGTCTTCCCAAGAATAAGAGGGAAATGAATACAAATGAAACATGTAAGGCAGAAATTTAATTATGTGCTACATTGAAGATAGACTTTACAAAAAAAAAAAAAAAAAACAAAACATTCTTGTATCAAGTAAATGTGCCCTTTGTTTATTTTAGCTCTAGCAAATTTATGGGGAGATGGATGGGTTTCTTAAATTAAGGTTTGATGCTCCATTTGATTTTTTTCTTGTCTTTGATTTTGAAAGAAAATCCATTCTTTAGAGAAAATCAGAGTAAAATGCTTGGCCTCCATTACTCTGAAAGCAGTAATTAATTGTCCCTGAAGGTTTGGGGAGTGAATGTCCTTGGTTCATGACTCACCTCTCACCCCCAGCTCACCCCTAGATTCTGTTTGGGAAATATGGGAATTATAGGCCTCCTCCTTTATGGTAGGAGGAGCTTTCCCCACAGTGACCTCTTTCAGGGGTTGCACCATCCTAGACAGCTAGGCTCTTTCTGGTGGTGGTTCCTCCTCTTCACCTCATAACATCCCATTCCTGGCCACCAGGGTGCTCTTACTCAGAATGCAGTTCATCCCAAGGCTCAGAAAACTGCAGGGCCCAGGCCTCAGAGAATACAATAGGGACTCTCTCATTTAGCCATCAGGTCTGTTCTCCCCACAGTGGGGCCCCTTTTCCATTAGGACCTTATTGCCCACATCTGGCCTCTCCACACATCCCCATCTCATGGCCAGTCAGTGAGCACATCACATTCTCCTACTTTGGTCTTTCCCAAAGTCCAGAAAAGTTTGTTTTAATGTTAGCACTTGGGAATTTCCCCACCCTCTAATCCTAAACCCAAACCCTACCTTATCCAAGAAACTTCTCTAGGTTTCTCCAAAGAATGGACAATATTTGGCATAAAAATACATAGATCCAGTCTCGTCACCCGGTAGGGAAACAATATTGGCAAAAAAAAAAAAAAACAAAAAAAAAACCACGAGTTGGGAATCAGTAGTTACTTACACCACTGTTTCCCACCTGAGAAACAAGACACAAATGAGAGAGTGTTTTAATGAGAATCATTGAGCAATTGTGTTGAAATAATCCTTTGTTGTTCATTTAACCGTTAACTTATGGCTAGCTACTTAATCGAAAAGCCTGGCAAGACAGTAAGGCCATAGTGAAACCTTGACAAAAAACAAATACAGACGCGAAGCAAGATGGTGGAGGAGTAGGCGACCCAGATTTCGTCTGGTCTCAGGAATTCAGCTGAATAGGGATCAAACCATTCTGAACAACTACGAACTCAACAGGAGATCAAAGAAGAGAGTAGCAACAACTCCCTGAATAGAAAAGTGACCACTCACTGGAAGGTAGGACGTGCGGAGAAGTGAATCCGAGGCGATATTCGGGAGGATAGACGGCGGGGGAGGGGGTCTCCGTCAGCCACTTCTGGCAAGTGCTAGAGCCGCAGAGCACAAAATCGGAACTTTTAGAAGTCGGCTCCGCTGAGGGATGTTGCTCCAGTGGCTAAGCTGGGGGTGGAACCCTCGCGGGACAGTGTGGTCTCAGGACCCTCGGGGTCACAGAAAGACTGGGGGTGCCTGAGTGCGGCAGAGCTCCCAGGTATCAGAGCGGGGAAGCCGGCTGCAGAGACGGAGCCGAGGCGCGGGCTCTCAGCTCGGGGTTGCCATAAACTGTAATCAGCGACACAGTCGGGCCACTGCTCTGCAGCAGGGACCCAACAGGCAGCAGAGCCGGGGAGACTCCCCTTCCTTCCCCGGGAGAAGCGGCGCAGGAGCGTACTGCAGGGATCTGCTGGGTTTGGAGACTCCACACAGTGTCAGGTGCCAGAGATAGAAACACTCGGTCACAGCCCAGGTGAGCACGGAGTGCGGCCGGAGACCGGGGACATGGGAGTGACTGCTTTTCTCTGGGGGCGCACTGAGGAGCGGGGCCCCGAGTTCTCAGCTCCTCCGGGCGGAGATTGGGAGGCCACCATTTTCACTCTGGTCCTCCAAAGCCGTGCTGAGAGCTTGCAGGGAACAAAAGCGCCCGAGAGCAAACCTGAGCAGATTGCTTAGCCCGGACCAACAAGGGCGGGGCAATTCCGCCTCCGGCAAAGACTTTTGGGAACCATGGCAACAGGCCCCTCCCCCAGAAGATCAGCAGGAATAGCCAGGAACCCAAGACCAAGTTTACCGATCAAGGAGAATGGGAGAACTCCAGCACTAGGGGAATACTGCACATAGAATTCATGGCTTTTTTTACCATGATTCATTAGTTTTTCAAAGTTAATTTTTTAACTGTTTTTTTTATTTTTCTTTTTCCCTTTTTCAACCATCTTATCAATCCCTTTTTAAAAAAAAACTTTCTATTTTTCATTTTTAGAATCATATTTTATCCCTTCATAGTAGTTACCCTTATTTTTCGCATATATATATAAGTTGTTCTCTTTTTAAAATTTTGAGATACAGTTTCTTCTAACAGATCAAAATATACCCTAAATCACTAGTGTATGGCTTTGTTCTAGTCTCCTGCCTGATCACATTCTCTCCCTTTTTTTTTCTTTTTTTTTTATATCTTCTTTCTTTTTCCAAACAACTTCTTATCTTATCAATTCCTTTTATAAAATCTTTTATAATTTTCTTCTTTACAGTCATCTTCCATCCCTTCATTGTATCAATCCTTGTTTTGTACGTATATAAGTCTTTCATCCTTTAAAATTTTAGGAGGCACTTTCTTCTAACAGACCAAAATACACCCAAAATCTAGTGCGTGGCACTGATCTATGCACTAGCCTGATCATATTTGATTATATTCTGTTTTTTTGTTGTTGTGTTCTGTTTTTGTTTGTTTTTATCTTTTTCTTTTTCCCTTTTTTTTCCCCTCTTTTTTTCTTTCTTTCCCTTTCTTGTCCCCTGGTTTCAGGTATTTTCTGATTTGTATAGAGTATATTTGCTGGGGACGTTGTTAACCTGTTAGCATTTTGTTCTCTCATTCATCTATTCTCCTCTGGACAAAATGACAAGACGAAAGAAATCACCTCAGAAAAAAGAACAAGAACTAGTACCCTCTACCAGGGACCTACTCACTACGGACATTAGTACGATGTCGTACCTAGAGTTCAGAATCATGACTTTAAAGATACTAGCTGGGCTTGAAAAAAGCGTGGAAGTTATTAGAGAAACCCTTTCTGGAGAAATAAAAGAACTAAAATCTAACCAAGTCGAAATCAAAAAGGCTATTAATGAGGTGCAATAAAAAATGGGGGCACTAACTGCTAGGATAAATGAGGCAGAAGAGAGAATCAGCAATATAGAAGACCAAATAATGGAAAATAAAGAAGCTGAGGAAAAGAGAGATAAACAACTACTAGATCACGAGGGCAGAATTTGAGAGATAAGCGATACGATAAGACAAAACAACATTAGAATAATTAGGATTCCCAGAAGAAGAAGAAAGAGAGAGGGGGCAGAAGGTATATTGGAGCAAATTAGAGCAGAGACCTTCCCTAATGTGGGGAAGGAAACAAGCATCAAAATCCCAGGTGCACAGAGAACCCCTCTCAAAATCAATAAAAATAGTTCAACACGGGCACCTGGGTGGCTCAGCTGGTTAAGCGACTGACTGCCTTTGGCTCAGGTCATGATCCTGGAGTCCCGGGATCGAGTCCCACATCAGGCTCCCTGCTCAGCAGGGAGTCTATTTCTCCCTCTGACCCTCTTCCCTCTCGTGCTCTGTATCTCTCATTCTCTCTCTCAAATAACTAAAATCTTTAAAAAAAAAGAGAGAGAGAAAAGCTTTTCAAAAAAAAAAAATAGGTCAACACCCCGACATCTAATAGTAAAACGTGTGAGTCTGAGAGACAAAGAAAAAATGCTGAAAGCAGCTCGGGAGAAGAGATATGTAACCTACAATGGTAGAAACATTAGACTGGCAACAAACCTATCCACAGAGACCTGGAAGGTCAGAAAGGACTGGCATGATATCTTCAGAGCACTAAATGAGAAAAATCTGCAGCCAAGAATACTATATCCAGCTAGGCTCTCATTGAAAATTGAAGGAGAGATCAAAAGCTTCCAGGACAAACAAAAAATTAAAGGAATTTGCAAACACAAAACCAACCCTACAAAAAATATTGAAAAGGGTTCTCTAAGCAAAGAGAGAGCCTAAAAGCAGCATAGGTCAGAAAGGAACAGAGACAATATACAGTAAAAGTCACCTTACAGACAATACAATGGCACTAAATTCATACCTTTCAATAGTTACCCTGAATATAAATGGGCTCAATGCCCCAATCAAAAGGCACAGGCTATCAGATTGGATTAAAAAACAAGACCCATCAATATGCTGTCTGCAAGAGATTATTTTAGACCAAAAGACACCCCCACATTGAAATTGAGGGGTGGAAAACCATTTACCATGCTAATGGACACCAAAAGAAACCTGGGGTGGCAATCCTTATATCAGACAAATTAGATTTTAAAACAAAGACTGTAATAAGAGATGAAGAAGGACACTATATCCTACTTAAAGGGTCCATCCAACAAGAAGATGTAACAATTGTAAATATCTATGCCCCTAACATGGGAGCAGCCAATTTTATAAGGCAATTAAAACAAAAGCAAAGAAACACATTGACAACAATACAATAATAGTGAGGGACTTTAGCACCCCCCTGACTGAAATGGACAGATGCTCTAAGAAAAGATCAATAAGGAAATAAAGACTTTAAATGACACACTGGACCAAATGGACTTCACAGACATATTCAGAACTTTCCATCCCGAAGCATCGGAATACACATTCTTCTCTAGTGCCCATGGAACATTCTCCAGAATTGATCACATCCTAGGTCACAAATCAGGTTTCAACCAGTACCAAGAGTTTGGGATTATCCCCTGCATATTTTCAGACCACAATGCTTTGAAACCAGTACTCAAACACAAGAGGAAAGTCGGAAAGAACTTAAATACATGGAGGTTAAAGAGCATCCTACTAAAGAATGAATGGGTCAACCAGGAAATTAAAGAAGAATTAAAAAAATTCATGGGAACCAATGAAAATGAAATCACAACTGTTCAAAATCTTTGGGATACAGCAATGGCAGTCCTAAGAGGAAAGTATATAGCAATACAACCTTTCTCAAGAAACAAGAAAGGTCTCAAATACACAACCTAACCGTACACCTAAAGGAGCTAGAGAAAAAACAGCAAATGAAGCCTAAAGCCAGCAGGAGAAGAGAAATCATAAAGATCAGAGCAGAAATCAATGAACTAGAAACCAGAAGAACAGTAGAACAGATCAATGAAATTAGGAGCTGGTTCTTTGAAAGAATTAACAAGATTGATAAACCCCTGGCCAGACTTATCAAAAAGAAAAGAGAAATGACCCAAATCAACAAAATCATGAATGAAAGGGGAGAGATCACGACCAACACCAAAGAAATACAAACAATTTTAAGAACATATTATGAGCAACTCTATACCAGCAAATTAGATAACCTGGAAGAAATGGGTGCATTCCTAGAGATGTATCAACTACCAAAACTGAACCAGGAAGAAATAGAGAACCCGAACAGACCTATAACCACTAAGGAAATTGAAGCAATCATCAAAAATCTCCCAACAAACAAAAGCCCAGGGCCAGATGGCTTCCCAAGGGAATTCTACCAGACATTTAAAGAAGAATTAATTCCTATTCTCCTGAAACTGTTCCAAAAAATAGAAATGGAAGGAAAACTTCCAAACTCATTTTATGAGTCCACCATTACCTTGATCTCCAAACCAGACAAAGACCCCATCTAAAAGGAGAATTACAGACCACTATCCTTGATGAACCCGGATGCAAAAATTCTCACCAAAATACTAGCCAATAGGATCCAACCGTACATTAAAAGGATTATTCACCACGACCAAGTGGGATTTATCCCTGGGCTATAAGGAAGGTTCAACATCCGCAAATCAATCAACGTGATACAATATATTAACAAAAGAAAGAGCAAGAATCATATGATCCTCTCAACAGATGCAGAAAAATCATTTGACAAAGTACAGCATCCTTTCTTGATCAAAACTCTTCAGAGTATAGGGATAGAGGGTAGATACCTCAATATCATAAAAGCCATCTATGAAAAACCTACAGCGAATATCATTCTCTGTGGGGAAAGGCTGAGAGCTTTTCCCCTAAGGTCAGGAATGCAGCAGGGATGTCCACTATCACCACTGCTATTCAACAAATATTAGAAGTCCTAGCCACAGCAATCAGACAACAAAAAGAAATCGAAGGCATCCAAATCGGCAAAGAGGAAGACAAACTCTCACTCTTTGCAGATGATATGATACTGTATGTGGAAAACCCAAAGACTCCACCCCAAAAGTGCTAGAACTCATACAGGAATTCAGTAAAATGGCCGGATATAAAATCAATGCATCAAAATCAGTGGCTTTCCTATACACCAACAAGACAGAAGAGAGACAAATCAAGGAGTTGATCCCATTTACAATTGCACCCAAAACCATAAGATACCTAGGAATAAATTTAACCAAAGTGTCAAAGGATCTGTACTCAGAAAACTATAAAATACTCATGAAAGAAATTGAAGAAGACACAAAGAAATGGAAAAACATTCCATGCTCATGGGTTGGAAGAACAAACATTGTGAAGATGTCAAGGCTACCTAGAGCAATCTACACATTCAGTGCAATCCCCATCAAAATAGCATCCACTTTTTTCAAAGAAATGGAACAAATAATCCTAAAATTTGTATGGAACCAGAAGAGACCCAGAATAGCCAGAGGAATATTGAAAAAGAAAAGCAAACCTGGCGGCATCACAATTCCAGACTTCCTGCTCTATATACAAAGCTGTCATCATTAAGACAGTATGGTACTGGCACAAAAACAGACACATAGATCAATGGAACAGAATCGAGAGCCCAGAAATTGACCCTCAACTCTATGGTCAACTAATTTTTGACAAAGCAGGAAAGAATGTCCAATGGAAAAAAAACCATCTCTTCAACAAATGGTGTTGCGAAAATTGGAAAGCCACATGCAGAAGAATGAAACTGGACCATTTACTTACACCACACACAAAAATAGACTCCAAATGATTGAAAGACCTAAACTTGAGACAGGAGTCCATCAAAATCCTAAAGGAAAACACAGGCAGCAACCTCTTCGACCTCAGCCGCAGCAACTTCTTCCTAGAAACATCACCAAAGGAAAGGGAAGCCATGGCAAAATTGAACTATTGGAATTTCATCAAGATAAAAAGCTTTTGCACAGCAAAAGAAACAGTCCACAAAACCAAAAGACAACCGACAGAATGGGAGAAAATATTTGCAAATGACATATCAGATAAAGGGCTAGTATCCAAAATCTATAAAGAACTTATCAAACTCAACACCCAAAGAACAAATCATCCAATCAAGAAATGGGCAGAAGACATGAACAGCCATTTTTCCAAAGAAGACATCCAAATGGCCAACAGACACATGAAAAGTGCTCAACATCGCTGGCATCAGGGAAATCCACATCAAAACCTCAATGAGATACCACCTCACACCCGTCAGAACGGCTAAAATTAACAAGTCAGGAAACAACAGATGTTGGCGGGGATGTGGAGAAAGGGGAACCCTCCTACACTGTTGGTGGGAATGCAAACTGGTGCAACCCCTCTGGAAAACAGTATGGTGGTTCCTCAAACAGTTGAAAATAGAGCTACCATACGATCCAGAAATTGCACTACTGTGTATTTACCCCAAAGATATAAATGTAGGGATCCGAAGGGGTACATGCACCCCAATGTTTATAGCAGCAATGTCCACAATAGCCAAACTGTGGAAAGAGCCAAGATGTCCATCGAGAGATGAATGGATAAAGAAGAAGTGCTGTATATACACACAATGGAATATTATACAGCCATCAAAAGGAATGAGATATTGCCATTTGCAACGATGTGGATGGAACTGGAGGGTGTTATGCTGAATGAAATAAGTCAATCAGAGAAAGACATGTGTCATATCACCTCACTGATATGAGGAATTCTTAATCTCAGAAAACAAACTGAGGGTTGTTGGAATGGTGGGGGCTGGGAGGGATGGGGTGGCTGGGAGATAGACATTGGGGAGGGTATGTGCTATGGTGAGCGCTGTGAATTGTGGAATACTGTTGAATCACGGATCTGTACTTCTGAAAGAAATAATGCAATATATGTTAAGAAAAAAAAAGAAGAAGATAGCAGGAGGGGAAGAATGAAGGGGAGTAAGTCGGAGGGGGAGACGAACCATGAGAGACGATGGACTCTGAAAAACAAACTGAGGGTTCTAGAGGGGAGGAGGGTGGGGGTTGGTTTAGCCTGGTGATGGGTATTAAAGAAGGCACGTTCTGCGTGGAGCACTGGGTATTATGCACAAACAATGAATCATGGAACACAACATCAAATGCTAATGATGTAATGTATGGTGATTAACATAACAATAAAAAATTTAAAAAAATACAGTAGGAGAAGAAACTTGAACTCTAGGAAGGAACCTTGATATCATGGGGTGACTCATGGCAATGTTATTTTCAAATTGCCAAATGAAGGGCCTTATTAATGTAGCACAGCATGGGAATAAAGAGTTAAACCAGGGGCTGTGACCTCTCAGCCTGCTGATATATTTGGCACATTTGAAAATTAAATGTATTCAACTTTAAATGTTATTTGATGTTAGCTTATGGCTTTTTTTCTTTCTGGTATCTGTTTCTGTGGTCTTCCTCAAAGAAATTGGTCAGATTTCACCTTCACCTCCACTCTAAAGACATTTACAAAATTCATAAGGAAGTCGGTTCAGAGTCCCAACTGGCACCAGTAAATGCATTTCTCTTTTAAAAACATTTGGTTAATTAGGATTTCATTTAAAACTGTCATCCAAAAAGAATGCTTGACTGTGACAAGAATTGCCAAAGCATTCATTCTTTCAGCCAGAGCATCTCTGGGAGGCCTGCTGTTGCTGGGTGTAGGGATGGGTGGCCCGAAGACCAGGCCCTGATGAGGCCCTGTGCACATGGTGGCAGGGGAGTGGGTGAGAAGGCACATAGTCAGGCTAGGGCATTACCTGGCTGCCCAGCCCATCTGCCTGGGGTGCAGGTTCTCCGAAACTGAGCATGTGGTCAACTCAAGAATTCAGAGGTACTCGGTGGTTGAAAGAAGAAGGCATCAGAGCCCATTCTTGAAAAATTTAAAGATTCCACTAAGTGAAGAAGTGAGTGAGCGATGTGTTGCTAGTCTCACACTCACTATAGTCATTCTTTAAAAGTCCTGAGAACCTCTCAACCTGTTCCTTTTGCTCTTTCGTTGCCTACTAAAAAACTACACTCTGAGCTGTGGTGGAGGCCCATCCGTTTGATGGAAACATGGGTGTGTTGAGGTGTCAGCCATGGTCAGAACTGTAATTTAGATGCAGTTGAGAAAAATAGGTGCCTGCCCTTCAGTTATTCCTGGAGAAAGAATGAGTTATGGCTTGGGGAAAGGAAACATTTATGGTAGGGAGGAGGAAAACAATGTGTTAGGGCAGCTGGTTTGTGTAGTCCATGGAATGAGTGAAAAATCACTTGTTCAATGCATGGCCAAGAGGACGTTTAGTCTTCTGTATAGAAATAATCATGTAGAGCAGTTTTCATTGCTTGTTCTCAAAGCAGTGAAGGCCACTTGTCATAAGTAAGGTAAACTTCTTGGCAAAATTATTTGAAATAAACAGCAGATGTACCTTCCATCTTTGATTCTAAAATACCTTTTCCTCTGGTCTGTTTAGGAGTTATGGGAATTATAGGTTTTATTTTTTGTCTTTTATTTTTAGTAAAGGTAGAAACATTTTCTTGAAGCAAATTATGAAATGTTGGGCAATCCCTAGAGTTAGGTGAGTATGGGGAAGGAAAATAGCTTAACCTTCATTTTTTACCTATGGATTTAACATTTCCTTGTGTTCTGCCCCTATAAGAGAAACATAACCCTTTAGTCTGTGGGCCCAGGAAGGTGCTAGAGAGAAACATGACCCACATTTGTGGTCTATAAGACTTTTGATTTTTGTATGTTAATGCATTATTTTCCTCATCAAAATCTATAAATAGACATTTCATTACTGTTTCAACTCAGAGTACAGAAATGTGAAGCATGCTGCAGTGGGTGGGTGAGTTTTTTGGTAAATGCTACCACTGAAAAATTGATGATGATAAAGGATTTTTTTTTTAATAAAGGTGATATGTCTTTTCCTGGATCACAACCCTTGGGCACAGTGGAATGAACTTAAAGCCACTCAGGTGGCAGTATAGTTCCAGTCCCTTGTGAGGTCCTAGCTCCGAAGCCGGTGTATGGCTGGGCATGAGAGATTGCATCTGCAGAGTGGGTCCAAGGGACCCAGCTAGTCATCCAAAAACAAGCTTGGAAAGTGTCATTGAGTGGGGACCCTGCAGGCTCAGATGGGCCCACGTGTGGATATTGGGGCTGGCTTCTCTAAGAATATCCCTGTGGACCACCATTGATATCCTGTTCTAGCAACACACCTTATATTTCTTTCTTTTTTTTTTAAGATTTATTTATTTATTTTGGATTGGGGGAGAGAGAAAGCCAGTGTGTGCATGGGGAGGGGCAGAGGGAGAAGGAGAGAATCTCAAGCAGACTCCCTGCTGAGCCTGTGGCAGATCTTGATCTCACAACCCTGAGATCATGACCTGAGCTGAAATTAAAAGTTGGATGCTTAACCAAGTGAGCCACCCAGGTGCCCCAATGTACCTTACATTTCAAGAGAGTTTTTACTTTTCCTCCATTCTTGCCTCTCTGTTTTCCAAACAAAGACCTTCTACCTACCTGGGATGTATTATAATTTAAGCAAATCTAAAAAGCCAATACTTAAAATTCCTACCATTTCTGTAATATTTTATACTTTTAGAAGAAATTTCACATTTATTTATTCAACTATTCAAGAACTATTTATTTGAATATTAAATATTCAACAAATACCTAATGTGTGCTATGAAAATTCTGATTTGATTCTCCAGGACAGTTCTGAGAGGCAATTTGCTTTGCATCATTAGCCATATTTTACAGATAAGATGACTTAATGTTCACGTTCACAGAAGTCGGATGGTGTATCCAGGCACATGTGCACAGTGGATGGCAAAGATGAACTTGAACACTTGCTGTTTATTTTAGGTCTCATGTTCTTTCTGCTCTATTTTGATGGTTCTCTGTCAGTTATCCTTTATGTGTATTTATCTGTGTGTACCTGTTTGCATGTGCCTGCATGTGTGTGTGCACACACACACCCCATACATATAGATACACACACACACACACACACACATCTTGCGGGCTGAGCATTGTGAAGACAGACCAGCAGCATGTAGGTGGTATTAGAGGTACATGCATGCCTGAGTCTGGGAGGAGAGCTGCTACTCCCATTCTATACTCAGATAAGCCAAGGCCTGTGTAGGTTTGGGAACTGCCTGGAGTCGTCAAAACTGAGTGAGCTTCAGTCCCAGGTTTTCTGAATCCACTATTCAGTTCACTTGCTGGCGTGTCCACTGTGAGCTGTCTTGCCAGTACAAACAGGATGGCAACCTGCTTTGGAGTTTTAAGAATGTATATCCTTATGGAACAGGTGCTGATGACAAAGGCATTTGTGAATGGGGACTGGATTTAACCTGCCTGAGGATAAAGCCAGCTACACTGGGACCAAACCCTGTTTCATACGGACTCACAAAGACAGAGAAATTCAGGCTGCTTATTTTGATTCCAGGAAGAGGCCTTGATAGTGGGTGAATTGCTCTAGAGACACAGTCCTTGTGGCCAAAAAGCAGATGCCCAGATGGAAGAGGACATTGGGAGGCCCACCTTGCTTAACACCTGGTATGTCCTTAGCACCTAGCATGTGCCCTGGAGGACCAACAGACACTGGATAAATGAATGAATGAAAGAAAGGAGCTTAGGTGGTAAAGTGTAATTCAGGTGTCAGGGGAGGCAACGTGGTAGACTGGGGGGAGGGAGAAGCATGGGCCACAGTGTCACTACCTTACTACTTTCTTACTAATGATTTGCTTCCCTTCAGACCCCTGAGATTGCTGTGTCTGGGAGGTCAGATGCAGATGTATTCTTAAGCCTTGGCTTTGTCTTATCAGGAATTACCCCAACTCAAAAAGTTCCCTTAGTCATGTGGGCACCAGGTGGAAATTGAGTTCCGGGTGAAATCCCTAAAATGGCATGCCCCACTGAATATTAGCCACACTCTCCTCATATATACAATGCAGCTGTTTGTACCAAATTTTGGTTTATGATTTATTTCAGGCAAAATAATGGCTTCCCCAAATATGTCCATCATCTAATCCTCAGAGCCTGTGAATATTTTAGGTTACATGGCAAAGTAGAATTTAAGTGGCTAAAATCACATGGCCTTAAAATAAGGAGATCCTTTGGATTTTCTAGGTGAGCCCAATATAGTCACAGAGATCCATAAGGTAGAAGAAAGAATGAGAGAGAGAACCAGAAAGATGGCAACTCAGTAGGAAAGACTTGGCCTCCATCGTTAGCTTTGAAGATGGAAGAAGAGTCCATGAGCCAAGGGATGTGGGCAGCCTCTTAGAAACTAGAGGAGGCAAGGAAACAGATTCTCCCCCTAGAATCACCAGAAAAGGACACAGCCCTGCTGATACCTTGATTTTAGCTCAGTGAGACCTATATTGGGATTCTGACCTCCAGAACTACAAGTTAGTGAATTCGTATGGTTTTAAGCTACTGAGTTTGTGGCAATCTGTTACAGCAGCCCTGGGAAACAGGTTCCTGATATCATTGACCTGGCTCCATGGACTGGTCCACATAGCCCTAGGTTGCAAGGAGAGAGGTTCTCAGGACTGAGAGGATCCGCCTTGACATTTATCAGCATGTTCATGTCAGTGTTCAAAGAGGAAAGCCCAACTCTTTGTTTGCGATGTTAAGACAACACAGTCTGTACTGTGGGGATGGGCATATGCCAGTGTTTCCACAGTGCACTTTGCCCAATTTCTGTTCTGTTCTAAGAAGAAAAGCATCCAGACGGAGAGTTCCCAAATAACATCTTGGCCCAAAAGCAACATTTTACTGACTTTAAAACAGGAAAATAATTCAAAAAGAGTCTCTGGTGAACAAAGATGGCTTTGTATGTGGTACTGAACCTAATTAGGCCACATGCCCTCGTCATGTGGAGTGCATGTTCCCTGTGGTGACATGAAAATGTAGATGAGATCCTTCCCTTTGGCCTAGGGCATGTGGCTAGCTGCTCACCAGCTTGGATCAGTTATCAGAGTGATGAATCCCTAACATAGGAGATTTGCCGCTCCAGTGGCTTTTGTGTTCTGGCAGACACCTTTGGGTTCAGAGGTTGGTGCCGGGGTTTCCCCAAGGTGGATGGTGACGCCCTTCCTGCTCCATGGTGGGAAAGGACAGCTGGCCCGGTAAACCTTAGCTGCAGTGGTGTCAGGGCCAGGGTGCTTTATAGAGCTGGGGTGTGTATTTTTCCTTAAAGCACGCTATTCCATGCCACTTGCAACAATTTTACCCAAATGAACAAACGGAGACCCAGATGTTGGCTGCCCGGGACATGAATAAAAATCAGCATTTCAAGGCTGAGTGGTTGCACCTTCCCCCAGAAGCTTGCACCTGAGATGCACCCACAGCAGGCCTGACTGAGTGCAGAAGCGAGCTCAGTGCTGCCTTACCCACATTAACACACCCATTCCCCACCACCCACGATGCTGTTGCAGTAACTGTTGTCCTCACTTTATAGATAGGGAAGCTGAGGCTCAGAGACATGACTGGCTATGCAGACTGCAAGTGCCAAATCAGAGGCTTAGCTTGGGGGTCTGATTCTGCCCTGGACTCCTCTTCTCAGCTCACTTGTCTTGTGCTGTGTGCCCACGTGCTGCTGAGGGGCACCCAGACACCCCCATCCACCATGCCTGGGCTCCTGCCTTGCAGGGCTGGGGAGCTGCTGCTTCAAATTCCAGTGTGTACACGACAGCATGTGGGTGAGCACACGTGGGATGAATCCCCTAATACAGCCCCATCTCCCTGGGGACACTGTGCACTGTCGTCTGAAGGGTTTTCTTCAACTTAGTTACCTAAAAGGAAACACATTTTCTCTTCACCCAGAGTGACTCACCAACCCTTGGCCTGAGGCTGAAGCTCTAATCCAGTACAACATAAGGATAGTGTAGTCAGCTAGTTATTCAAACACCAAGAATATATTAAATGCATGGGTTTTACCTCTGTGAAAACAGTCTCTGCTGTTGTTGAAATACTGGTAATAAAACTGAGAAAACAAGTAAATGAGAAATAGATGCTTAACATCATGACTGTGAGTATTGGTGTTTGAAATAAAGTGGATTTACTTAGGACAGGTGGGAAGCCTCAGGCATGTTCCAGAGTGGGCTGCAGGACAGGCCTTTCCATGCTAAACAAGGCTTAGTTTGCATTATTGGGGACTCCAAGTGGAGTCGCTTTATCTGGTTTGTCCACATAGTGGTGGCACTGTGTGCATTTCTGAGAGGGGGAAGGGCATGGCTGGCTAGAGTGGTCGGGCAGCTCCCACAGAATCGGGTTTTTGCTTCCATGATCTGGAGAGAGTTTGGTTTTTTTGTTCAGTGTTTGTGTGTCATCCAGTTCACTTAGCAGTAGAGACCTGGAAGCTGTTTCACCAGATTGGAATCTGGCACTTTGCAGGAAGGAGAAAAGAATCAAAAAGAGCCCAGTTTGTTGATTTGAATCTTCTTCTTGTTCTGTGTTGCCTTCTGATGTGTCCTTTGTCATTTGCTAGGACGTCCATAGACAGGCTGCGGTAGGTGATCTTGACCCTTGCCCCACCAGGCATATTCCAAGAATCATTGTGATTTCACATGTACATTCTGTCATCCATGTGAAGGTAGGGGCTTAGCCCCTTTTTCTGTGACAAATGACCTGCACAACAGTGTTTCCTGGGCCTTCAGGGATGCCTATTGGAGCTCTCCTGACAGCAGGGGACAGTGGGCAGTGGCGGCTGGGTGGGCCCCTGTGACTCTCACCCTAGGGCACTGGCCTGATAGACTTGAATTCAAGGGAGCAGAGTCCCTGGAAGACATCCAGGGAAGACAGGGGTGAGGGAGCAGGGAGCCACCATGTGCTGGCCTCAGGCACCCCTCCTTGCCCACGAGTGGGGGAGGGGAAGGGGGTTAGGAGAAAGTGTGGAGGGGGCTGGGGTCAGAAACTTTTGTCTCGCCACTGAGGAGTCCTGTATACAAAGGCTTCTGCTTTATGAATTCTTTTCTGGAAGAATAACATTTCTAACTTACTAAAGTTCCCAAAGCTGCTGAAAGAGGGAGAGGCAAGTTCAAATTACTACTGCTCCTGTTTTCTGCCCAGGGACATGTTGTCCTGCAGTCCAGTTGGCCCATCCCAGGGGGACACCAGGCAGGTTGCAGGCAGAGAACACCTGTCCAGACCATTCCCAGGATGTCTGCTTGGCCATGGGGTTACCTGTGGATGGATCCATTACATCCCCCTGTGGAAAGATGCCACACTATGAAGGAGGATGACTGCTCCCTGATGACTGTCGGCACCGAGTTTGTGCACCAACAGAGGCATCTCTTAAACTCCCTAGCCAGCATCCTGCCATGGGAGCTTCAGGTATCTGGGCATTGCTCTGTGTGTGTGCATGCTGGGTCATAACAGAACCATGGCAGTGTGGATGAAAGATAGACTGGTGCTGGGATCATATTCATTAGCTCGAAAACAACCTTTTCACAGGTCAGATTTTTCTGTGGATTTCATGACACACTACTCCAGGGTTAAAGAATAAAATGTCCACAGAAATATTTTCAGGCAGTAATTTTAGTGCTAGTACCTATCTCTGGCACACTTCAGAAAGTACATACTACTAATAATAGGGGTGATATGGATAATAACACATTGCTGAAGCCAAAATCATAAATCTAATTCAGTGGCATTTGGATTCTTAAAGACATAAGCAGAAGTCCAAAAACATTAAAACGATATTTTGTTCTTATTCACAAGTCCTTTCAATCCCAAATCACTAGGGAGGATTGAGGGAAGAGTCTATTATTCCTCAGCTCAGTAGACTGCAGCAAAGGCCCAAAGTCATCAATATTCTGTGTTTAAAATTGGACCAGAGGTAAGAGGTTGGCATAGGCCTTTCCCCGTGAGGGACCTGTGTGACGGTCGTCTGCCTTGTGGGGTGGGCTCAGCTATGTGACAGTGATTTGGTGCTGATTGGTGGGAACCTCCTGGCTGATTCAGTTCCTCAGAGGGGCATGCTTCTTATCTTTGTATATTTGTGAGGTGACAGAAGGCACTTAGTATGTAACCAGTTGTATCCTGCTCAATTTTCCAGAGAAGAGTAATGTTTTGTTTCTTTCTAAATTGAGTCGTCTTTTTTTTTTTTTTGAGAGAGAGAGGACATGAGTGAGCATGCTTGTGTGAGCCGGTGGGATGGGATGGGGTGGGGCATGGAGTGTGGGGGGAGGGGCAGAGGGAGAGAGGGGGAATCGCAAGCAGGCGCCATGCCCAGTGGATGCGGGGCTTGATCTCACAACCCTGAGATCATGACCTGAGCCAAAATCAAGAGTCAGATGCCTAACCGACTGAGCCACCCAGGAGCTCCTGTTTTTTTTTCCCCCCTAAATAAAGACTGGCAAAAACATGTACATTTTAGCAATTCCCATTTCTCAGCATTTTTTCCCCTAATAATCTAAAATTGGAAAGCGATGGTTACTTGAGTTTTGGAGTAGGTCTCCTGACTTCTACCTGAGAGCTTTGGGGCACTGACTTAACCCCTTCTGACCCTCAGTATCTTCATCCTTAAAATGGGAATATCACCACTTCAGGGGCACTGCAGAAATGGAATGGAAATAGTGACTCTGCAGTGGCCATCGTGGGGTCTGGCTTGCATGGCATGCGGGGGACTGTCAGCATGGCCCGTCTCAGCATGTTTTTACTCAAGGAGGAAAACAAAGAGCTCACCAGTCCTGAATTCCAGCACTGTTGATCATTGTCAGAAAATTACTGGGTGAAATCAGTTTCCCCGGGTGACTGCTGCCATTATTGCTTTACTAGAGATCATTGAGATTTGACTCTCAAGCTGTGAATCCCAAAGGTGTCTTATGTCACCATACAAACTGCCTCAAAAGAAATTGTGTCACCATAGCACGGTTTGATCTATATTTTAATATTCCTTCTATTCCAGGAGATACGTCTCTGAGGAGAGCAGTGCTTATTTTGAGGTCTTTCACTGACTATGCTTTGTAGCCTGTCATAATTGAAGGACATTTGTAATATGTTTTGGAGAAATGTTATTGTACTGATTCTTTTAGAAAGGCTTAATATAGAGAAGAGGTTGCTTGCATGTTTTCTAATTTTGCATAGTAGGGAGAAACCCAGAGTGGTGTGGTCAGGGACTGCTCTGGAGGTAAATGCCATTCAATAAGCCTCCAGAAAACTTCTGAGTGGTGCAGTGAGAGACAATTTGAGCTGCACTGACCCAGTCTGCCATGCCCATTGAGTAAGAAAACTGCTGTGCTTCTCTGGTTTTTAGTCCCCTCAGAATATCAAATGAGAGGGAGGGATCTTGTCATCAGTGAAGCCTTTCCTCCTTCAAATTCTGATTCAGAGGAAGCAGGGGACTCTTGGGAAATGGTGGCCTGCATACAAACCCTTTCTCCCTCCAACCTCATATGCCTGAGCAGGGTAGCCCTGGGGCCTAGGTCTCCTTGCATGTGGAGCAGTCTTGGGTCCATCTGGGTCCGTGGGAAGCAAGCACTGGTACAGCCTCCCCACTGTGGACTGCAGGCACAGGGAACACCATCAGAGAGCCCTGAGGTGGGTCCCACAAAACAGAGCATCTTGGAAAACGCCTGGGCCTGCAGAAGTCTTTTCCCTTCAGTGGGGAAGGTGAGTGTCAGTGCATGCAAGGGTAACCAGATGCCCTGGTCTCTGATATCTTTCTTGCTCCTGGGGCTGGAAGAGACTGCCAGGGAGGGCTGGGTGAAGGCTAGTGCTCCCCACTCACCTGGGGAGCTACTTCACCTTCCAGAGGAGGGCACCTGCCCTCACTTTAGAAAGCGGAGCAGAACCCAGGTGCGCTAACCAAGGATAGTAACCATTCGACCAAAGGGGCCTGGCCGCCAGGGAGAGGAAGATGGTTTGAACAAGAGAAATCCAGCGGGGCAGTGGGAGGGGCTGGGGAGGGGCAAGGAGACTGTGGCCACACAAAGAAAAACTGCTCACAGTCATTGAAGACCCTGAGCACACCCAAGAAGGAAAGTGGGGAAGATCAGCTAGTGAAAACAGGAACAAAAACTGTAAAATGCCTCGGAATAAATTTAAAAAGAAAGGCTCAAACCCCTCCTGAAGGAAAGTGTAGTACCTTTCTAAAGGATGTCAGCAAGCACTAGGCGTTGAAAGCTTCCTGTGGCCCTGGGTGGGAGATTGAGTGCTGTCATAATCCCAGTTTCTCCCAAGAAGAGTATGCCTGTGTGTGGTGTGTGGTGTGATTCTGCCTAGAAGGTTCTCTTGGAATTGATTAAGATGGCCTTAAAAGTATATAATGCTCCAGGATAGCCAAGACATGTTTTAAAAGATGAAGGAAGGACTTTGTAGCGGAACCAGGGCTGCAGCATAAGGTGTCTATGACTCACAGGTGCCCTGCTAAGTAGGGGCAGGAACCCATCCAACAGTCACGCCAGGTGTTGGGCTGGCTGCCCTGGGGCTTCTTTCCCCTGGAGAGGGGGGCACCCAGTGCTGGAGCTGATCTGATACACTGTGCAATCAAACCAGTAGTACCACAGTGTGGACCTGAAAAATGACAAGCTGATTGCTTGGACATCATAGATAAACCTCCAATAAATGATATGTATGTGAGAATTTTAGAGTAGGTATTTAAGTTCTTTGGGAAAAGGTTTATTTAATAAATAGTGCTTATATAATTGGCTATGTGGAGGAAAAAGCATTGGACCCTTTGGTTGTGCCTTATACAAAAATGAGGATCAGTTGGTTGGAACATTTAAATATGAAGAGAACTCTGTACTCTTCCCCTCCCCCAAAAAATAAGGAAGCTACATGTACAGTCCAGGGGCACAGAAGACTTCTTTAGCCAGGCCTAGAAAGGTAAGGCATATTTAACTAAATAAAAATCTTAACTGTTATATGACAAAATATGCCACAAATAAACATTATAAAACCATAATTCTTTAGAGGAAAAAATATTTTCAAGGCAGAAGAAAGGAGATTAATATTTTTAATATGAAAGTTCTCACAAATGAAGTCAAGAAGGAAGCAAAAATACAATAGGAGAAAATGAGGGGGAACGTAAGCGTTAATTCCCAGAAGAACAAGTCAGTTGGCCTGGGAGTAAGGGAGATGCAGAAATAAAGGTAAAGGACGTCCTGCCTATCAAACTGGCAGGGAGGTTGTGAAGAGAGAAAGAAGCAGCTATTGCTTGCAGAAATAAGGGGGCTGGTACTCTTAGATACCAGTGGAGAAATGTGAATTATTGCAGCCTCTTAGGAAAAATTACTAAAAAACACTGGACCTCTCCCAGCTTTAGGGCACTGCCTGCAAGAATGTGTATCGTATTACTTCTGCTCATTTTGTGAGAATATCATACCAACAAGTGAATTAATGTAGAAGAAATTACCTTGACAACTCAAAGTGTCCCCAAAGTGTTTATTACATGCTTAAAATGGCAGTTATAGCATTATTATTGAGATGACGAATCTGATCCCCTGGTCTTGGTGTCTATGGAGCTGTTTTGAGAATCCCATAAAATTCAGAAAAAACTGCAGTAGAAATGATTTGTCAAAAAAAAAAAAAACGTTTTATGTTGAAACTCACCAGGGAGTTTCTGAGTGATCTTGTTTTAAGGTATCATTTTGCTGTCACAAGCTGGTACATTTCCTGTGAAAAATTATTTCTTCTGGATAGGCAGTGTTGCATTGTAGCAAATAATTGTGTGGTCCCAGCATAGCACAGTGTAGGCTAAGAAACTGCATTTTTCTCATCTTCGTTCTAAAGAAGGCTGAGGTCCTTGTTATATGAGAGAGTTCTGCCAGGACAGCCTTCAGCACTTCCTGACTTTATCTCAGAAGGGTCAATATTTTCCTTCATCTTGGCTCATTTGAGCAGTCTCCTCCATGCACACATGTGCCTCTACACATATGTGGAGCATTTCTTACTATACATGTAGCTTTTAGGAGACATCTGGATTAACAAATATTTCAGAAAATACATTTCATGCATTTGGGTTAAACTACCGTACTTTTCGTAATTTTGCTATCACAAGATTCACTGCAGAAAAATCACTCCCTAGTATCTTCTCTCACTGCCTCTGACTTTTAGTATTAAATTCAGAAGCCATTAGCATGTCTCACCAGAGGAGCAGATGTTTCAATTTAGGGTAGAAAGAAGACACATTCTGGATGTTGCACAACATATTTGGGTCAAGTTCCTGCGGCAGATTTTGCCATTTCTGTTTTAGTGCTGAGTTCTCACGTATATGATTTTCAAAATATGTTGGTCCTGTAAATGTTGACTTAATAATCCATTTTCCAGAACGTTTGTCCCAGGTGCTTTGAAGCAGTGCTTCTCAACCTGGGATGGTTTTGTCCCCCAAGAGGCATTTGGCAAAGTCTGGAGCCATTTTTGGCTGTTACAGCTTGTGGGGAGGGACGCACTGCTGGCATTTCTTGGGTGGAGGCCAGGGATGCTGCAAAGCAAGATAGCCAGCCCTCTGAGATGAAGAATTATCTGGCCCAAATACCATTTGTGCTGAGGTTGAGAACCCCTGCTTGAAAGCCGCTGTCTCTCATTCCGGGATCTACCTCTACCTGTTGTGTAATGAGGGTTTATTAAATTTGGGGTAATTTTAGAGTCTCAATGGATCTTTTTAAAGTGCGTGAGAATTTTCCTTGTCTCTGTCTCTCTGTGCTCTGCACACACGCCTTCATTTGTTCACAGTATGAAAAATAAATTCCATGAAGGATTTTCTTATCCCCAAGGCATCAGGTCTTGGCACTGATGATTATTCCACGAGGTTCTTGGACCACTTGCCATGAACCTCCCATTTAGGGCTTGCCTCGCTGCATCATGGTTTCTCCTTCATTCTGTTTGCTTAAAATGTGTTGTGTAGCTCTCCCTTTCCTGGGCCCCAGGAGTTCTAAAGAAGCCTGCCCAGGCTGGGGAGGCCTCAGCCTAGTTGGTTGGCATGTTAGGTTTGTTCCGTGGTCTTCCCTTTTTCTTAAAAATGTGTTCTGTGGATCTTTCTAGATACTTTACCTTTGAACCTAGCTCAACCTTGAACTACTCGAGAGAAGATGATGCATTCACCTCTCTTGTCTGTAAGACACAAAGCATCCAGAAATTTCTACCAATTCTGTTTTTGTTGGTTTAGTAAATGAAACACAACTTTAGTTGCAACATGCCTGTCTTCTCCATGGGATGTTTTATCAACAGGAAATGTGACAAGCTGACAGGCCACAATCAATCTGATGTTTGGAAAAGAACTTTCTTTTTACAGGGATTAATTGCTCTGGGCCAGTGAAATAGTATAGAATGGTGCTCAGCATGTAATCTTATTTTCAATATGACTCTACCCATCTGGGTGTTCTATTTCACTTAACTGCTATGAATAATTATACCCTTTTCCTAAGTTAAGAAAACAAAATAACAGCTCTCGCTTTAAGTCCAAACCACAAATTAAATGTAAGGTATAACTTGTTCATTTGTAGTATTTCTGATCTTATTAGTCAAAATCAAATACTTGCTTCAAAAATAATAGTGGGGAAAAATCATGCACACAAAAAAATGGAAAGTGATGTCAAAATAGAGACTGTGGCCTTGCTCATTTGGGAGGTCCTTGGGGACGGTCTGATGCCCACCTGGAGAGCAGGAAGCCTGTGGGACCAGAATGAAGGCTGCTGGGGGTTAGGTGTGAACAGTTTCTGTGGGAAGACAGACCCACATTTATAGACCATGCACTTGAGGTGCTGAAGTTCAGGCTCCTGAGCCCCAAGCCCTCTCCTTCCCTTGTGCCTCTTAATAGAAGGTGAGTCATTAACTTGGCAAGAAAGTGCCTGTGCTGGGGCTTCTAACCCTCAGTGGGAGCGCTGGCCAGATGTGAGGCATCATCAGTCATTATTGATCATTCCAGAGCCAGCTGCTTAGAATTGTTTGTAAATATTCTCTGGGGGAGGGATTTTTCAAGAAAGGGTGGGGCAGCTTTACACAGATGCCTGTGGTAGGGGAGCGGCTATATTTGAAAATGAGCAGTTTGGTCCATAGCCTTATCTCCCACAGTGCCACGTATGCCCAACCCAAGTTGGGAACACTTGTCAGTGCTGCCAGGTCATTCCGAAGCCATGAGAAAAAACTATTCTCCAGCCTCAGTGACAACCCACCAACTGCCCTTCAGTCCCAGAGTGGGGCTCCCCAGAGTCAGAGGCCCAGGGTGGGTGGTGTCCTTCAGGTTGCCCAAGCTCAGAGGCTCTTGGCCACAGGTGGTCTCAGTTAGTGATGATCTGCCAGTCTGCCAAGGCCCATTTAGGGCTCACTTCCCAGTTTGTAGCAGAGACCACAATTTGGTGACTTCTAACCTTGGATGTGGCTGCTCTGGTCGTTTGCAAATAGGAGTTTAGGCAAATGGACTGAGATTTGTTATTCTGTCTGTGTCAAACCCTGCATAGGTCTGGAACTGTCTGCCTTTCCACCCTTATACAAGCATAGCAGTATTTTATTTTCAGACCACATCGGTCTCTGTGCTGCATAATTTAAAAGGAAAAAACACAGAGTTTTTGGCTTGGAATTTTGCAAAGTTGTCACCAGACAACTCCTTTAGGAGTTTTAATTGTTCCTCCTTTAAGCCACCAGGTCAGATGTGCTTTCAAAACCAGATGGCTGGAAGGCTTCATGGTCCCTGGAGTCAGACAGATTTTGTCCTTAGTGTGTCTTCCTGGCTTGTGACTTTGGGCAGGTCATGCCACCTCTATTTCTATGTTTGTAAATGGGAATATAATGTTAGGATTGTGTGAGGACTCACTGACATGAAGGATATAAAATGCTCTGCACATTGCCTAGTTCATAATGAGTGGTGTGGAGGGAAGCTGTATTTATTGTTCTTTTGTTATTATTATTAAGATAATGATGTCTCAATACTGACAGAGTTTGGTGTCTAGACCTCCAGCTGGTGTTGGCTGAAAGACTTGAAATGTGTTTCAGTGATGAACAGGTCTGAAGGGAGACAAAATACTAGGAATGTTTGAAAGGTGACCTTTGATCTTAGTGGGTGTGCCATTTCAGGTGTGTGCCATAAAAGTTGCCTTTTCAAAAAAATAAATGAAAATATGGCAGTGGAAGGCATGGTACTCTGGACTCCTGCCCAGCTACCCCTGCTGGCTTCCCTACCTCATCATTTACCTACCCTTCATGGTCCCCTACTCCAATTTTAGCCCTCATCACTGTTTCCTTCTATGAAGATAATAGAAGGTGAAGATAAAAAAAAGATAATAGAAGGTGATATCTCTGGTAATCTGAGTGATGGCACCCACAGTAGGGGACTCATCACCTCCATGCCATGAGCTCCAAATTCCTATCTTTATTTGCCTTTGTCTTCAAAGCTGTGGGCATCTCCTACAAGCCCAACCCACATACCCCATCAGCACCTTGAAGAGATCACAATTGGACTCTGTTCCTTCCCACAGTGGACCCACTCCTGGGTAAGGTCAGTGGCACCCACATTCCAGCCACTGGGGCTGGAGAATGTGGATACTCACAGGCCCCCATGTATTTGTTTATTTATTTAAATTCAATTAATTAACATATAGTGTATTATTAGTTTCAGAGGTAGAGTTCAGTGATCCATAAGTCTTATATAATACCCGGTGCTCAGCACGTCATGTGCCCTCCGTAACGCCCATCACCCAGTTACCCCATCCCTTCACCCCCTGCCCTCCAGCAACTCTCAGTTTGTTTCCTATGATTAGGAGACCCTTATGATTTGTCTCCCTCTTGGATTTTGTCTTGTTTTATTTTTCCTTCCTTCTCCTATGATCCTCTGTTTTGTTTTTTAAATTCCACATATGAGTGAAATCATATGATAATTGTATTTCTTACTGATTTACTTTGTGTCTGACTTAGGCTCAGGTCATGATCTCACTGTCCTGGGATTGAGCCCTGTCTCCAACCACAGCTCCAACCCCACCGTCAGCCCCATGGCAGGCTCTGCGCTCAGCAGGGTGTCTGCTTGTCCTTCTGCCTATCCCTCCAACTCGTGCTCTCTCTCTTTTCCTCTCTCAAATAAATAAAATATTTTTTAAAAATTAAAAAAAGAAAAAAGTTTCTTTTCATCTTTTAGGATCTAAATTCAGATGTCCCCTCTTCTAGGTATCAGTCCCCAGTTACCTAATCAAAACAAGTGTTCTTCCTTTCAGCATTAAATTGTACTTAAAAATTGTAGTGCTCAAAAAGAAATCAAAGGCATCCAAATCGGCAAAGAGGAAGTCAAACTCTCACTCTTTGCAGATGATATGATACTGTATGTGGAAAACCCAAAAGATTCCACCCCAAAACTGCTAGAACTCATACAGGAATTCAGTAAAGTAGCAGGATATAAAATCAATGCACAGAAATCAGTGGCATTCCTATACACCAACAACAAGACAGAAGAGAGACAAATCAAGGAGTCTATCCCATTTACAATTGCACCCAAAACCATTAGATACCTAGGAATAAATCTAACCAAAGAGGCAAAGGATCTGTACTCAGAAAACTATAAAATACTCATGAAAGAAATTGAAGAAGACACAAAGAAATGGAAAAATGTTCCATGCTCATGGATTGGGAGAATCAACATTGTGAAGATGTCAA
Source organism: Callorhinus ursinus (assembly GCF_003265705.2). Lineage (NCBI taxonomy): Eukaryota > Metazoa > Chordata > Mammalia > Carnivora > Otariidae > Callorhinus > Callorhinus ursinus. Next base: position 3,915,582 of record NW_027397140.1, read on the forward strand.
TGCTACCTAGAGCAATCTACACATTCAATGCAATCCCCATCAAAATACCATCCACTTTTTTCAAAGAAATGGAACAAATAATCTTAAAATTTGTATGGAACCAGAAGAGACCCAGAATAGCCAGAGGAATACTGAAAAAGAAAAGCAAAGCTGGCGGCATCACAATTCCGGACTTCCAGCTCTATTGCAAAGCTGTCATCATCAAGACAGTATGGTACTGGCACAAAAACAGACACATAGATCAATGGAACAGAATCGAGAGCCCAGAAATGGACCCTCAACTCTATGGTCAACTTATTTTTGACAAAGCAGGAAAGAATGTCCAATGGCAAAAAGACAGTCTCTTCAACAAATGGTGTTGGGAAAATTGGACAGCCACATGCAGAAGAATGAAACTGGACCATTTCCTTACACCACACACAAAAATAGACTCCAAATGGTTGAAAGACCTAAACGTGAGACAGGAGTCCATCAAAATCCTAAAGGAGAACACAGGTAGCAACCTTTTCGACCTCAGCTGCAGCAACTTCTTCCTAGAAACATCGCCAAAGGCACGGGAAGCCCGGGCAAAAATGAACTATTGGGATGTCATCAAGATAAAAAGCTTTTGCACAGCAAAAGAAACAGTCCACAAAACCAAAAGACAACCGACAGAATGGGAGAAAATATTTGCAAATGACATATCAGATAAAGGGCTAGTATCCAAAATCTATAAAGAACTTATCAAACTCAACACCCAAAGAACAAATCATCCAATCAAGAAATGGGCAGAAGACATGAACAGACATTTCTCCAAAGAAGACATCCAAATGGCCAACAGGCACATGAAAAAGTGCTCAACATCGCTCGGCATCAGGGAAATCCAAATCAAAACCTCAATGAGATACCACCTCACACCCGTCAGAATGGCTAAAATTAACAAGTCAGGGAACAACAGATGTTGGCGGGGATGTGGAGAAAGGGGAACCCTTCTACACTGTTGGTAGGAATGCAGGCTGGTGCAACCACTCTGGAAAACAGTATGGAGGTTCCTCAAACAGTTGAAATTAGAGCTACCGTTCGATCCAGCAATTGCACTACTGGGTATTTACCACAAAGATACAAATGTAGGGACCCGAAGGGGTACGTGTACCCCAATGTTTATAGCAGCAATATCTACAATAGCCAAACTGTGGAAAGAGCCAAGATGCCCATCGACAGATGAATGGATAAAGAAGATGTGGTATATATACACAATGGAATATTATGCAGCCATCAAAAGGAATGTGATCTTGCCATTTGCAACGACGTGGATGGAACTGGAGGGTGTTATGCTGAGTGAAATAAGTCAATCAGAGAAAGACATGTATCACATGACCTCACTGATATGAGGAATTCTTAATCTCAGGAAACAAACTGAGTGTTACTGGAGTGGTTGGGGGTGGGAGGGCTGGGTTGGCTGGGTGATAGACATTGGGGAGGGTATGTGCTACGGTGAGCGCTGTGAATTGTGCAAGACTGTTGAATCACAGATCTGTACTTCTGAAACAAATAACGCAACATATTTTAAGAAAAAAGAAAAAGAAGATAACAGCAGAGGAAGAAAAGGGGAGTATGTCAGAGGGGGAGACGAACCATGAGAGATGATGGACTCTGAAAAACAAACTGAGGGTTCTAGAGGGGAGGGGGGGAGGGGGATGGGTTATCCTGGTGATGGGTATTGAGGAGGGCACGTTCTGCATGGAGCACTGGGTGTTATGAACAAACAATGAATCATGGAACACTACACCAAAAACTAATGATGTAATATATGGTGATTAACATAACAATAAAAAAAGTCATCTAAAAAAAAAATTGTAGTGCTCAAACCTTAAAAAAAATCCTAACCCTGCATCTCTTCTTTCTCTTCCTCTCTTTCTTACTCATCCACATCCATGATGTTCCTTTGTTGATTGGTCTTATTAGAAGAGACACTTTTAAAGGAGGGGAGAAAGCAAGGGAGGCAAGTGAGATGTGCCTCTCTTACCCTGTGTGCCCGCACCCAGCATGCCAGCGGGGTGTGGGGGTGGTGAATGGTGCCCCCACCCAGCATGCCAGCGGGGTGTGGGGGTGGTGAATGGTGCCCCCACCCAGCATGCCAGCGGGGTGTGGGGGTGGTGAATGGTGGGGAGGCAGGAGTGGGGTTCCCATGTGTAGTTGTGAAAATAATTTGCCATTGAATTAAAGCTGACATTTTTACAACATAGGAAAGTATACAATAAAATATGGCCATAGAAAGTTGTTAGAATATGTAAGGGTAAGAAAATCGAATGTGTATGCATGTTACAGGCATTTTGAACTTTTCATTCATCTCCTCAAATACCAAAAAATAGAAGAGGCAAGCATCTCCAACTGTAAGATGCCCTGGAAGCCGGCAGAGGGCAGCTGCAGGCATGTGGCTTATGGTGTTTTGGGGCAGCGTGGTCCTGCAAACACCTGCTGCTACTCTTTGTTGATTACAGTGTCACAGAACTTGAATGATCATGTCATATTACACCAGAGGAGTAACTTGTGTGTGGAATCAGAAATGAGTTTCCTTCTCTCTGCAGCCCGGGAAGACTTTTAAAAACAGAACGAGTTCATTCAGGAATTCAGAGACCAGGGTGGAGATCAGGGACAGTGACGATCCAATCATTGTTGTGACTGTCCCTGTACAAGGAGTGGCAGTGGGTCACCAGGGATGTTGCCTGGTTGTGGCAAATTCGGAATCTGTTGTCACCTTAAAAAAAAAAAATGCTCCTTTACTGTTAGGGAAAATTATAGCCAATAATCTAAATGCAAGTCTACTGGAAAACAGTGCATTAAAGATGAAAGTATGATTCCCTCATTTTCTGCCAATGCCTTTTTTTCTTAACTTTATCTAAGTTTGGTCTTATGAAGTAGATCCACCTTCACTACATTGGAGAGATTTACAAATACATTGTTGAAAACCCTGAACCATGGCAGAGACACCAAAAGGGGTCAGGGGTCAGTGAGGCTGCAATGGGTGAAGATTCTGATGCCTTTCAAAAATGGAACATTAGCAAGACATTTCAGAGCAGTGTATCTTGAACCCTGTATTCATGAAGAAGAGCTACGTGATCTCCAGGGAAAACATGCTTTCAACTAATTAAAGTAATTCCTGTAAATTCTGTAAGTCAGCTACCTCCTCTTAGGGAATTGTTTACTAAAGAAACTTAGAAACGTAACTAGTACAAATAAATAGGTTAACTCAGCCTAAACATTAAATAACCAAAAATGATGAATTAAGGGATCTTTAAATTTTATTTACTGCTTGTCTTTAAATAAAATTGGTTACTCGTCATCCTGTTTCCTTATTCTTTCACTCCTGCATTGTGTTGTTTTGAACAAAAAAAGGCTCAGATGAGAACTGCAAAGCTCAGCATGACTAATTATAAAATGTTAGTAATAGATTTTCCCAGAAGAGGAAATCTATTAATCTCAGAAGGCTCACATTAGCCTCAGAACAGATTTTCAAAATCATCAATTTAACGTTCTCACTGTTCAGCTGAGGAAACAGCAGGCCCCAAAGTGAGGTGGTTGGTGCAGAAAAAAACGAAACAAAACAAAACAGTACGAGGGCTTTTTAAGAAAAGACTCACTTTTGCCTATGACTTCATACGTGCTTCTTTTAAATATAAATATAAGACATCTTTATCACTCTACTCTCCTCTTTTTTTGCCTGCATTTCAAAAGAATCACAGTTTTTTTCACTCATGACCTTTGAAATCTTGGTTCAACACTCTTGAGGAGGTGAGATCTTTCAGGAATTAGCAGGGATTTGCAGCTAACTGGAAGAGCCAGTTGTCATTCCTGTGGAGCAATCAGGCACCATGTTTGTAATTATTTATAACATAGCCACTATTTCAAGACTGCACATTTTCAGGGTTTCCCCCCATTTTAAAGATTTTATTTATTTATTTTAGAGAGCGAGTGCGAAAGAGCAGGGGGAGGGGCAGAAAGAGAGAGAAAAATCTCAAGCAGATAACCTGCTGAGCATAGAGCCTGATAGTATGGGGCTTGATTCGTCTGAGGACCGCTGAGCCAAAATCGAGAGTCAGGTGCTCAACCAGCTGAGCCACCCAGGAGCCCCAGGGTTTCCCCTCATTTTAATATGTTATTCATACCCTCTGATGGGCTTCCACTTTGTGGGCGTTTGGATTTTAACCGGTCTTGCTCTGCATTCTTTTCTTGTGAGGTAGTTTTTCCTTAAGTATGCAGATTATAAAACTGCCGGTAACTGCCTGTAGAATCTTTAGTTTGTTACACACTGTAGAAGATTGAGCTGCCTGGAATGGTGCGTATTAATTTTTTATTGCTCTGCAACAAATCCCTGCAAACTCAGCAACTTAAAACAATGTTGCAACAATATGGATGGACCGAGAGGGTATTATGCTAAGTGAATAAGTCAGAGAAAGACAAATACTGTATGATCTCACTTAGTATGTGGAATCTAAAGAACAAAACAAATGAACAAACAAAACAAAACAGAAACCAATTCATAGTTACAGAGAATCAACCGTTGGTTACTAGAGTGGGGCGGGGTTGGGTGGCAGGGCAAAATCTGTGAAGGGGATTAAGAGGTACAAACTTCCTGTTATAAAACAAATAGGTCACAGGGATGTAATGTACAGCATAGGGAATATAGTCAATAATATTGTAATAACTTTCTATGGTGACAGATGGTAATTATACTTATCATGGGGATCATTTTGTAATGTATAAAGATACTGAATCACCATGATGTACACTGAAACTAATAGGATTTTGTTTGTCAAAAAAAGAATGCAGATGTATTAACTCAGTTTCTGGGTGTCAGGAGTCCAGGTGTGGGTTGGCTGGGTCCTCTGCCTAAGGTCTCACCAGGCTACAGTTGAGGTGTTGGCTGGGGCTGTGGTCTTGTCTGAGGCTTGGGTCCTCTTCCAGGCTCTTTTAGGTTCTTGGTATAATTCAGCTCCAGTGGTTAAGAATGAGACCCCATGCTCTCAGCTCTGACCATGTGGCCACTTCCAGCATTTGACTTCCTGCCTGTGGCCTTAGGCCCAGATTTATGGGACTCCTGTGGCTCTGTCAGGCCCACTTAGATGGTTTCTCTGTTGACTGGCTCATAGTCTACTGATTGGTCACCCTAGTTATGTCAGCAGGAGTGATTTCCACCACATTCACAGTCCCTACCTCACTCGGGGGCTGATGGTGGTGTGTACATGAGGACTGAGCTGGGGATCTTGGGGCCATCTCAGAATCCTCCTGCCACATGGGGTGGCCGGCACCTGTCCTTAGGAGGAATATTGTGTGGCAAACTAAATAGTGCTACTTCCTAATTGCTGTGAAGGAATCCAGAGTATTGTGGACGTGGTGATTTCAAACCTTGCCACTGTAAGAAAACACAAGCCGTGTGTCTCAGGAAAGTCCTAGGTTCCTGGAGGAGGCAGGCTTCTGCCTGGTTAGGGTTAGAGTTGGCAGGGAGGCCATGGGGCAGTGTGAAAATCCTGAGATTTTTGCCAAGGAGAGGAGGGTCACACCTCCTGCCCACCCTGAACTGTGTCCACACTGACCCGAGGAAATAGAAGACAGTTCTGAATTGTTTGCCTGTTATTAGGAGGCCAGTGTTACATAGTATTGTGTCAGAGAGATTTGTTTCTGTCTTCTCTGCAGTATTGTCCTGTGCACAGATGTGTGAGGGAGCGTGGGACACATGCCTGTGGATAAATCACCCGGTGCAATGCCCTCCACTACCTGCTTCTTCCGCTGCCTCTCTTTCTCTGTCACGGCAGCCTGGGAGCCAGTCCTTCTAGCAGGAGTCATGGGAATTGTGGTTACTAGGTGTTCATCTGCTCAGGCAGCCGTAACAAAGCACCACAGACCAAGTGGCTTAAACAAGTCGATTGTCTCTCAGTTTTGGAGTCTGAAGTCCAAGATCAAGGTGTGGGCAGGACTGGTTTCTCTTGAGGCCTTTCTCTTTGGCTTGCAGATGGTTGCCTTCTCTCTGTGACCACACATGGTCTTTCCTCTGTGTGCACACATCCCTGGTGTCTCTTCTTATAAGAACATCAGTCATACTGGATTAGCACCACACCCTGTGACCTCATTTCCTACTTAAGACCCTATGTCCAAGTACAGTTGCTGGGAAAAAATAAGTGTTATACCCTCTCATGAGAAAAAGTATATATATATATACACACACATATATAATGTATGTGTCATATGTAATATATATGTGAATATATAATATTGCATATGTAAAGTATATATGATATATTTAATATATAATATTATAAAAAAAAAGAAAAGTAGGCAGGGACATTGCAGAGGTTGGTGTAGGGTCCACACTCAGCTTGGGTGCTCCAGCTGGAAATCGCCGATGGGAGTGTGGGGCTTTGATGGGAAAATCTTTGGTCTGTTGAGGTGTCGAAGGGATTCCATCCTTCTCTTCTTCCACAAATAACGCCCAGGTTTGGGTTTTCAAGGACCCAGCCTGCTGCAGGAATTCCTGTGAGCTGCAGGGCCTTTTCACAGAAGCCAGCACTTTTTCAGGCATCTTGGAGCCACTCTGCTCCTTCTTCCTTTGCTTCTTGTGGCTCACATGGGTCCTCTCACCAGGACTGTCAGCAGAGATCTCCTGACCCAGTGCTTGCAGTCTGCAGGCACACTGGGGGCTACAGGGGGTGCTGTGGGGGAGTCTCCTTTGAGGCTCAAGGCCTCCACCAAAGTAAGTTTCTTTTTTATTTTTATTTTTATTTTTTTATTTTTTTAAAGATTTTTATTTATTTATTGAGAGAGAGAGAGAGAATGCTAGAGAGAGACCATGAGATGGAGGAAGGTCAGAGGGAGAAGCAGACTCCCTGCTGAGCAGGGAACCTGATGCGGGACTCGATCCCGGGACCCCAGGATCATGACCTGAGCCGAAGGTAGTCGCTTAACCAACTGAGCCACCCAGGCACCCAGTAAGTTTCTTTTTTAAAAACAGTGCTTGGATGGAATGGGCAAGCTAATGTTTTAAGATTCCAAGGCAGAAGGAAACTGACTTTATGTTCGATGAGTTCTATAAATGGAATGTAGTTAAGATAAACTGAACACAGACAGTTCTGCTCCTCTTCTTGTCATCACCTTCCTGTGCCTGTCCCAGGGGAAGTCTGGGACCACCAGTCTCCTGGCAACTCCCATCACAACAAAGCCTGTCCACCTCACTCTCAGGGTGCATCCTGCCCTCCTCAGTGACTAAATGGTGACTTAGCTTTTGGGAACTTTCTTCTGGAAGAGAATGGGCTCTTTCGGATTTCTCTGTACTTTCTGTGGGGACTCAGCAACTGGTCATGATAAGAAGAGAGACGAAGGAGCTAATGCTTGCAATGATCATAAAGTCAAGGTTTGACCTTTAAAAGGAAATGGGAACATTTTTAAATGTTGTTTCATCTATCACACATCAAGGCTATCTGTCCACAGGGAAGAGGTCAGACTGACATGGAGCCAGCAGGAGGCTCAGGTGATTGAGTGACAATTCTGTGCTTTATCTCAGGGCCAGCTGACCTCGAGCTGGAGGCTGATGGGACCTTATCACAGCTGTTGAAGCAGTCTTGAAGAACACCCTGGCCTTGTAGGGAGCATTGCGTTGGCCCCGGAAGAATACATTTGCTCACAATGGGGGCTTGATTATACAGTCCCCAAGGGTTGCTATCCAGTGGTTTGGGCTTGCCTTGCAATATTTTTGAGTACAGAGCTGTACCTAATTTATCTTTGTTGGTCTTATGGTGGCCAAACTGTGCTTTGCACATAATTGGCTTGGTGGATCTTGAATTAGAAGAACAAGAAAACAGAGACTTAAAATGGAAGGGGATACTTCTTTCTTCCCATCTGGGGCAGCTGATGGCTAGGAGCTCCTGGAAGTTTGCCTTGGGTCTCCTCAAATCCACAGTGTGGAATTAAATAGATGTGTAAAACTCTCAATACTTCTCTCAAAGTTCAGAATTCATTTAGATGCAACTGGCTTGGTCCACCTTGAGATCTGGACCTGATGCCTGAATTCAGATTCTCTGGGAGCTCACGCAAGGAGAGGCATCACTACCTAGTCCCAGAACATTTTAATCAAATGGAAACCTGTACCCAATAAACAGTTTCTCCCCATTTCCCTTCCTCCTAGTCACTGGCAACCACTAATCTACCTTCTATGTCCATGGATTTGCGTATTCTGAATGTTTCATATAAATAGAGTCACAGTATATGTGGCCTTTATGAATATCCTTTTTAAATACTTTTTATTCCAGTCCTGTACTTCTGAAACAAATAATACATTATATGTTAAAAAAAAAAAGAAGATAGCAGGAAGGGAAAAATGAAGGGGGGGAAATCAGAGGGGAGACGAACCATGAGAGACGATGGACTCTGAGAAACAAACTGAGGGTTCTAGAGGGGAGAGGGTGGGGGGATGGGTTAGCCTGGTGATGGGTATTAAAGAGGGCACGTACTGAAAAAAAATAATAAAAATAAATACTTAATAGGAAATTTTTTAACATACTGGAACATAGAAATATTTGTTAAATGAGCTGCATGTGCCCATCACACAGATTCAGGTATGATCAACCTTCTGCCAGTCTTATTAATGGCAGTTTCTTTACCAGGGAGGAGAAGCAGTATGTGAATCGATTCTGGAAAGAAATCCGAGTGGGAGATTTTGTGCGTCTCCGATGCAATGAGATCATCCCTGCGGACATCCTGCTGCTCTCCTCCAGTGACCCGGATGGACTGTGCCACATCGAGACTGCCAACCTGGATGGAGAGACCAACCTGAAGCGAAGGCAGGTGGTCCGTGGCTTCTCAGAGCTCGTAAGTGACCTGATACTTCCAGGGTATCCTGGGCACCAGTCCATATGGTACCTCCCTTGCTGGTCCTTTGAGCGTCAGAGCACCTGCACCCCACCCCCACCCCCACCACATCATCAGGCCAGGCCACTTTTCCTAGTAGATAGGTGTGGAACTGAGGGTCTGAGAGGACCCCTGACCCTCCTGAGCCCATGACCAGCCTATGGCTGTGGGGAACAGGACCCAGTGTTTATAATTCTGATTTCCACTGTACATTTCTGAGTTTCTCAAAACAGTATTTAAAATTACAAAGAATATTTATGACCAGCTGACTCCTGACATTTATCCAGTTGTTGTTCTGGTTTGCTAAATGGCAACACAATAGAAGTAATGCCCTATTCTGAGAGTGTAGCTCTGGCATATTTTCTCCTCAAGGGTGTTTCTGAGTTTGGCATCAGATCTTCTGTATCTGAATTCTGCTTTAGAGAGCCTCAGCCACAGCTTGAAGATGTACAGTTGATGCTGAGTGAGAAGTAGGAAGGGAAGTGTGGGGTCTGACTCCCGGCACTCACCAACAGCCTTGTGGCCATAAAATTCAAATCCTGTCAGGGGTTTCTAACCTTCTGTTCACAGTTGTCCCTGCATGTCTGTGTAGAGGATGAAGGGGTCAAACTCCAGGTGAAATGAAAGTAGCATGAGTTGTCAGGGATCAGGAAGTGTCTGGAAGGGAGTTCGGCTAGCCTGAGCCCTATTCTCCTGACACCTGCTCTGTCCCAGGCTGCCTGTCTCAATCATGCTTGGGAGTCTTGCCATCAGCCTACACTGAAGGAGGCTTTAAGAAGTGCCCAAGGAAATGAGCTCCTGCATTTCAGAAAAGATGCCACTGAGGAGTCTCTTCCTCTGTCACATAAGATGTGTCAATCAAGGTCATACACTGGGGATTTTCTTCCTCTGTCACTGAGACCTCTCCATGAGCTCCCATAGGAGAACCAGCCCTGGAATCAAGACCAGGCAGGCTTCTTTGGAGTGGTTGGCTTGTTTTATAGCTTATGGATCTCATCATGAGCACTGTCAGTATTTTGGGTGGAGTGTTTATTGCACAGGATTCATTTGGGGCTGGAACTCATGAGTGAACGTGTGATTTCCCCCTTGGTCACTGTGACAACCAAAGGTGCCTCTACACACTTTTAGCTAGAATTCCACAAGCTGGGGCTCCCCACTTTGCCGTGGCTGGTGGGGACTTCTGAGCCTGACACTTCTCCAACCTACAGTGCACTTGGATGTCATTACCAGCATCTTCCCCCATTTATTTCCACCACAAGTTCCTCATTCACTCTTTTTAAAAAGTTGAGATGTAATAGACATACAATATTATTAGTTTTAAGTGTACAATGTAAGGATTCAGTATTTATTCACATTATGAAATGATCACCACAGTAATTCTAGTTAACATCCATCACCACACACGGCTACAATTTTGTTTTCTTGTGATGAGAACTTTCACCAACTTCCAAATATACAGTGCAGTATTGTTAACTGTAGTCACTACTCGTTTACTTTTTTTTAAGGCTTCTTTTGTGCCAAGTGTTTTTTTTCTGAGCTGCCTCAAATCTTTCTTGGAATGACACAGAGCTGACATAAATATTAAAAATAGCAATCTTTTAAAATGGGGTGCTGTTGTCATCCCAGATCAGGAGAGCTGGTGGAATTTAGGGGTTTCCAACGTCTGCATTGATTGTGCTCCAGGGTTTGGCAATAAATGGGGGAATACCTTCCACTCCTGCCCCCTCGTCCCCTGTTCTCCTAAGGCCGGCCTCACTTCCAGGTTTTCTCCACCACGCCTGCCCCAGTCTCCTAGACTAGAACCCAGAATTCCAGGGCACAAATCAGTGTGTGGACTAAGCTTGAAATCAGTATGGCGGCTGCATGGCCTGCTCAGTTCTTGTCATCTGAGCACGCATGGGGTTATGAGGAGGCAGTGGCTGCACAGGCTAGACTGTTACCCTCCTGGAGGGTGGCCAGTGTGCATGGAAGATGACTGTACCATGAGTGAATACATAGGAATCTCTAGTGGATGAAAATTTGAAAACTGGAGAACAGAGTGTACATGTTTGGGATGGTGGTGTGGGGAAAACCACATAGGTGTATCTCCTTGACCAACCCTCAAGAATAACTTCCACATTTCACATCTTCTAATTTTATTCAGTTGCTGAACCTGGTAATATCTATAAAAACCTCCTCCACCTACTTTTATCCCAAAAAACAATTGAACATTTCAAAGCTTGGTAGTGCTTTATCTAAGTGAGCTGTTTGTAAGTTGGATGTTTATTCAAGGATGGCTACAGATAGACACATCCTATATCACCCTCCCTCGGGTCCGGTGAATGCCTGAGGAAGTAAATGGAGTTGAGCTATAATTTAGTCAAAATAGCCAAAATTAACAATCAAAGCAATTCTGATTTAAAATAAAATTTCTTTATCAGCACCCAAATTCTTCAGTATGCATGCACATTGTCCCTATTATTGGAATATTTTTTCACTTTTTCTTTTATTTTCCTTTTTCTTTGAATGTCCAAAGATATTTTTCTGGTAGCTGACTTCCCATTCATACATCATTATTCTGAAATGTAAGAACTGCCCCATGGAGAATAAGGACAGGAAGTTTCTGGCATTTACAAGCCTGACATTTGGAAAACTAATATCGCACACTATGTTAATTATGCTGGAATTAAAATTAATTAATTAAGATAAAACAAAAATTAAAATTTTTTTTAAAAATTAAAAAAATTAAAAGCCTGACAATTGGAAAATCAGAGTTCTGACTACAGCGTTACAATGCCAAGAACATTTTAGTTCTCAGTATTTAAGTGGGTTTTCATAGAATGGAGTCAGCTAGTGTATCTCAGAAACGTGAAGAACTGGCTCCTGTCAAATACACAGTGCTATGTTGCCATTTTGCTGAATGGTCAGGTGGAAGTGGTGGTCCCTAGGAAAACTTAAATTAGAAGCAGTTTGCAAAACTGAGGTGACGAAATGTGACAGGGACTCTGGGTGTACATCAGGGTCTGGTTAGGAGGCCGATATTACACAGGATTCGGTCAGGGCAAGTTTGATGGAAAGAATTCCAATGGGGGATTGTGAAGTGAGAACAAAGACTTGCCAGGACACAGACCTAGCTGATGGAGCAGTCACTGGTCCTGGTACCTAGATAGTGCCCAGGGAAGAGGTCCCTGAGGTTGAGTCATGTTTTCATGGCTGAGGGCATGATAGTAGAAGAGCTTCTGAGAGGCTATGCTGGCCAGAAGTCAGCCATCCACAGGAAAGTGCTGAGCCAGGGACGTTGGGAGATGCCAGGGGCAGCTGCTAGCCACTGGGCACTAGCTGGGCTCTAGGGATGCCGCCTTCTTCTTGTGGTTCCAGCTGCTGCAGTGGACAAAGGCTGAGTGGTGGCTCTTTAGACAGCCAGCCCGTACAGCCCAGATCTGCACATGCAAAGGGACCAGGAGAGGGTGCAGGAAGGAGTAGCCCCCCTTGGGGTCAGGGCCCATACCCTCAGGGTCTCTGGTTACCCTGAACTGAAAGCAGAAGAAAGCATGCGCAGATCTATTCGTGGACATAAACACATTGCAAGCTCCTTGCCTTGGAGACACCTGTATGGGGGCTGGAAAAGTAGAGAACAAATCCATACATGCTTCCACCTGAAGGCCAGCCCCTTCTCCTGCAGCATCCCTCCAGCGCCCTCTTCTGACAAGGCAAAAAAAGTAGCTCCATTTCCAGAAGTCATTAATGAAGAGCTTGTTTGCTTAGGGAAGGATGCTTGGAAAGGCGGAAGTGGGTGGCACTGAGGCTGTCCAAGTCGAAAGCAGCTGGGTCCCAGGTTTCTCAGTCCAGGGCACGGCTGGGGCGGTCCATGTGGCGCCCATGGCGCAGATGGCTCGGCTGGCACATGGAAGGCCTTCGCCCAGTTCGTAGTGCTCCCTGGCAAGGGAGTGAGCATGCTGACCGTCTTCCTGAAGTCGCATCACAGAGAACCTACCCCATCTCCGCATCAGGTCCAAGCCCTTTCCCTGGGAAGATGGTAATCATACTCTGTTCCATAACTCTCAGGGGAATCCACTTCTTACTGTCTATGAAGATGAATAAGAAGAATCTCGAATACTAAACTACCCAGTGGGGACCACAGAACTGGTTTGGACCATGACTCTGCACATAGACCAGAAAAGTATATGGGACCTTCTTACTTGTATCAAATGATGACCACTATACTTATCTTCCATCCCTTTGCTTATGGCAGGAGATGGCTTAAATAAGTAACTTAGACTGGTCCATGAGCAAGAAAAAAAAAGAGTGACTTGGTCCATGTGCTGCAGGGTCTAATGGTTTAAGGCAATGGGACCAATACCCAGAGGACTCAGGCTTGTTTACCAGCAGACTCCCAATACAGAAATTGTACAGGATTCATGGACTAGAAGCAGGAAGGCAGCATGCACGGCCCACCCAGACCCTTGAATCTGAGGATAACGCCCTCAGACACTGGGCAATGACCCCAGGACCTTGAACCCCCTAGCCATCTGGCCTCTGGCAAAGGAAACAGAGATAATGGAACTTCAAAATAAACAGGCAGTTTAAAAGTGGGAGCCAAATTGGCATTATCCCAGAAGTAATAGAGAACCCCAGTGTTTCACACAATGCTCTCGGGATAACAACTAAAATTTGTTCAGGCTCCCCTGGTGTCAGACCTCATCATGCTTCTCACATTTGTAGTAGCATAGACATTTTAAAAACAACTTCACATATTTTAGAATATAAATCTTATGAAGTAATGATTATCACACCCTTTTACAAACCAGAAACAGAAAATGTCAAGACAGGAGATTCTCCCAAGGTACCCTCTGCTGTGGCTCCCTGAATCAGGGTAGAGCTGGAGGTAGTCCTGGGTTCTGTCACTTTCTGAGTTGGCATGGATGGGGGGATTCTCCAGCATCCAGTCCTTCCCTTTTGCACTAGGCATCTGCTGTTGCTTTTCTCTCTCTCTCTCTCTCTCTCACACACACACACACACACACACACACACACACTCTCATTCTGACCCACAGCCCTGCCCATGAGGCTGCATGCAATTAGCCTCTACACAGGTAGAAGTGTCTTTCATCTATAACATTTGCACAGTGATTTCTGCAAAAATGGGAGTTCCTTAGGCTGATAATTTTATATAAAAATATTTTTAGAGACTCATTTTTGTGATTTTCATTCTTTCAACAAATATTTATTGAACACAGACTATGCTTCAAATGCTTCAAATAGATGCTTCTAAGCAATCTATTGATCAAAAGAGGCAAACATCTTTCCTGTCATAATGTTTACATGACCTTTGTAAACAGTGATATGCAGTGTGGAGTAAATGATAAAGCAGAAGCAGGGACGTGAAATGTCAGGTGGGTGTTGGAATTTGGGATGGGAATTGAGCAGGGCAGGCCTCTCTGAAGACAGCAGGAGAGTCCAGACCTGCTATCTTGCTGCTGAACAAGCTATGTTAATATCAGGGAGGAGCCTTCAGGGACTGACTTCTGTGTTGGTTAATTTACTGAGAAAAAAATGTTCTTCCACTTTATCTCTTGGGTGGACCTATGGGATTATTTCCCACAACCCTGGCTACACCCACAGGGCCATCTGCTTCAGGCTGTTTGGAGCAGTGATTATGAGGCTTTAAGGAAGAGCTGAACTCACAAGCCTGGAGTAGCTAGCTCTTCTCAGGTATGTGTGGGTGTGTGCATGTGGGTGTGCATGTGTGCCTGGTGTGTGCTCCCCATGAGGAAGAAGGATGAAACTAGTATGGAAACTTTCCTAGGCTGGGGTAGTCTGTGAAGCACTAGTCTAAAAGATGTACCTAATGTCTAGACTTGCACTGATTCTAAGACAGTGATGTGGATTTACCTCCATTTTGCACATAAAGTTTTACTAAATTCCCAGCAACATTCTTGGGTGCCAGGGCACTCTTAGGCAGTGACAAAGCACAGTTTCCTTTATAATATAAGGGAGAGTGAAGCCTCCCCTGAACTACTTGGCAGAATTCAAGGAGCTCAGAGAAAATCGCTTTACATTCTATATATGTAGGAGACAAAATTACTACGTTGTTTGTTGTTTCTACCTACACATGCTCTCAAAATTATCTCTACCACAGGAAGACTAGAGGTGAATAAGGACTGTTTGCAAAATCTTGCACCAAAGCTGTTTTTTCCTTAAGCTTTTCAGGTTGTTAGTCTTTAACTAAATTAGCTACATGCTCTGCTATGGAATGAAAGAGGAAACAATCTATCATCTAAGTGGAAAACAAAAACAGCTGTCTGGACGTGTTAATTGGAAAGGTCAATATCAAGCCTTTACAGAAAGATTCATGGTTTTCTTTTACATATTGAAGTGTATTCACTAAGCTCATAATTCATACTGTGGGACATTTTCATTCCCAAACTTAATAATCAGATACTTTAGTTGAAAGATATGAAATATATGACAGGAAAGATTTTGAGAAAGAAAATTACTTTGAAAAGACAACTGTATTTAGACTAAAATTTTAATTCTAGCAAGTGGATATTCAAAGCAATTTGGTTAGGTAGGTAATATAATTATCTGAGATATACCATGTTATATAATATCAACAGTGTTTACTTCATGGGAAATATAAATTTGGTTACATAATAAGATTTTTGTTTGTTTCTAATCCTCATGACTTTGCCACAGATTCTTTGCCTTGAACCTGTGGTGTAGCAAATCAGTGCACGTGGAGAGTAAAGCACTATGATTTTTTTTTAAAGATTTTATTTATTTATTTGAGAGAGAGAGAAGGAGAGATAGAGAGCACGAGAGGGAAGAGGGTCAGAGGGAGAAGCAGACTCCCCACTGAGCAGGGAGCCCGATGCGGGACTCGATCCCGGGACTCCAGGACCATGACCCGAGCCGAAGGCAGTCGCCCAACCAACTGAGCCACCCAGGTGCCCAAAGCACTGTGATCTTAATTAGAACAACTAAATGCCATGAAGTTGATAATACTAGGCTAACCTGACATAATCCAAAAAGATCTTATTACGTATGGAAACTTGAACATTCTTTGTGTATATTTAAATTCACGTTTTTGTGTGACTGGAAGTGGTCATTCTTTATTCTAGGAGAAAGACAACCAAAACATTAATAGGTTTTGTTCTATTTATGGTGGTATGTGATCTGAAATACTATCTTTCTCTTTGATTATATTTTCACTGTTAAAAAAAGTAATCAAATTCCAACTTTGCTAAATGTAGTTGAATTGCATCCACAATTGCAAAGAGTTTGAGGTGTGTGTGTGTGTGTGTGTGTGTGTGTGTGTGTGTATGTGTTTCTGGGCTAGAAATTTCTTTACCAGTGGGAAGAGCTGACAATGTAGAGATCTGTCCAGTTGACACTAAGTTCCTCTTTGTAAGTGGGTATGGATATGTATGTTTATGTGTGAGAGAGTGAGCATGTGTGTGTGCACACAGCAAGTGTGTCTGTACGTGTGTGCACACATACAAGCATGTGAATGGATGAGTGTGTTCATGTGCATACACTTAGGAGTGTGTGTGAGTGTGCAAGGCATGTGTACATGTGTGCAGGTGTGGCCGTGTATGTTCCAAAGAAGAAAGCAAAATGAAATAAAAGGGCTTGACTTAGCGCTTTCTGTTATCTTTAAGGAAAGGATAAATATTATTTCCTGGGCTAAGACTAGATGTTCTAGAAGCAGATTGATCTGTAAAAGCAACATTCCTGGGGAATCTGGAATTGTCAGTCTGGTTATTGAGCACCTACTGTGAACTGTGTTCATTAGGTGGGGGGTGTCTGGACAGTCCAGTCTTCGGTCAGTGGACTGGGGAACACTTTGCTCCTTGATGGGGTGCCTGTACCTGGTGTCATATCCCTTCCACTTGTTTTGTGAGCGGAGCCCCCGTTGAGAGGAGAATCCCTGTTTCCACAACATGAAACCAGTCACCACACCCTGATTGCCACAGCATTTGAATTCTTTGAGTTATTCTAATTTTGTTTCTGATTTGTCAGAGTCTATTTTCCCATTTCACCAAGAATTACTTGGGAAGTTATGTAATGCTTTCAGTTTGCATGTGTTCCTCCAGTGAAAGGCAGTACTTTGGTTCTCATTTTGGTATTAGTGCTTCCTAGGATTTCTCCTCTTCATAAGTGAGACACACCATATATGCATATGTATACACAGAGATACCAGTATACACATTTGTACCCTCATGACGATATTAACATAAATCACATCTTACAAGAAACCTGTGTTAAGCAATAACTATACTTCAGAAGACACTATTACCTACTTGTGTGTGGATGAAACAATATTTCCTAACATCTAAATTGGGTTTCAACTGTAATGAAACAAATTCAGGGCTTTTTCACCATTGCTAATGAATAATCCATGTTGTGAAATGTACCCAATGATGTGACTTAACATACCCCAGTGAGAATTTTAACCAAGCTGAGATCAGACCTAAAGCAAAAGTTTTTAGTTTGTTGGTTTTCACTGAAGTTGTTTTTCAGTAGTGTATCTGTCAGAATGCCTTATGCTCACCTCCCATTATAAAAAAGCATGTCATTGCCAGTGACAAAAGTCTTCCCCTCCAGTTCCAGAGAGCAAGCACTTAAGTATATCTGGTGGGGTTTTATGAGTTAGAATTGGGCCAAAGCTTAAAATCATTCTTTTTCATAACACATGCAGACACGCGCGCACACACACGCGTGCACACCACTTACCCAAACAAAAATGTCTACATGCGGTTCTTGTGTCTTTGAGAGACAGGAAAAAAACACAGTTCTCACTCACCTGTAGTGGCTCACTTTTCCACACTAGCACCTGCTATAGTCCAAAAATGACCCCTTTTGTTTGGTTGGTTAAAAAAGACCAACTTCAAAGCATATGGATTTAGGTTTGTTTTGGATGTGACTTCAAATAGTTGGTTTGCTTATCCGGCCTTTATCAAGTGTTCTGGAGCCTTGACCATCCCGCAGGAAATTTTGTTGAGGACAGACTTGTAAGGTTGACGTCTCCACCTTGGTGCAATGAAGCTGGCGTTGGCCATGGAAATCCGTCTCTGGTATCCTGAGTGTTGGCCTTTCAAAGCTAACAGTGGGCAGAGAAAGGTGGTGCATGTAGGGTTGGGTTCAGTTGCTGAGACTGGACTGTTCATCTCAAGCATTAAAGTCCAAAGGCTTGGATAGTAGCTTGTTCCTGCCTGTTTGGAGTGTTCCTGCACATCATGTACCCTTGGGAGACTGGGGTCTTTCTGACAACCTGCTTGTAAATCTCTTACTGACAAAAGATCCAGGGGCTGGCACCACCTGGAACCTGGAATTGGTGGGAGCTCTGTGTCAGTGTTAAGCTTGTAACCCTTGTGGTAAGAATACTGAGACTCTCCAACCTCCCATACCCTGAGTAATGATATGCATTCATACCATTCAGTGCCCACTGTGGGCCAGGCCCTCTTCTAAGTCTTCATATGACATTGCTTCTTCTAATTTTCTTGATGACTCTGTGAGGGAGATGCTGTTATTTTTGCAAATCAAAATTTTAATAATGCTTGCAATTAACAGTAGCTTTGGATGCTCCCAAAACATGGACTTGGACACTTGTGACACTGAAACAGCTCCATGGGTAGGTCAGTTTGAAAAGCTAGTTTCTAAAGGCAGTGGTTGTTCACCGTGTGTTCACTGACCTGCCCACATTGGGGGAATGGGATTACTAAGTCCCTGGTTTACTTAGATCATAGGAGAGATCTGCCTCTCCTCCAATAAGGACACACAGGCCCGTGGTGGTGATGTTGGTGGCACTCACCAGGAAGTACCCTCTTGCTGCTGTGGTCAAGCCTGGGTGTAGCAGTTCCCTGAGACCCCCACAGCACAGGCCAGGTGCCAGCCACACTGTCCCAGAGTGAGTGCTCAGGGTGATCTCCCTAGCCTCTACAAGGAATCCTCCTGGGGAATGGGGAAGAAATGCAGGCTTATGTCAGGGCTGGAAGGAAGGAAGGGAGGAGGGCCTGGCATCAGCTTTGTGACGCTCCAGCTCTCAAACCCCACCTCTGAGACCTCGGGGCCCAGTGCTGCCCGGTGGTTCCTGCTCCTTTCAGTTTTCATCTGTAGGAGACAGCGCCTGAAATCTCAGGCAGCGATGGCTCAAGGCTTCAAAGGGGTAATTCTCAGTTTCTGCACAGATCATGTTTTAAATGAGCGTGTATTCATTTGCTAAAGATGCCACAATGAAGTCCCACAGACTGAGTAGCTTAAATAACCAAAATTTCTTGTCTCATAGTTCTGGAGGCTGGAAGTCCAAGATCAAGGTGTCCCAGGGCTTGTCTCTTCAGAGGCTTCTCTCTTTGGCTTGTATGTAGATGGCTGTCTTCTCCCCATGTTCTCACATGGTCTTCCCTCAGTGCCTATGTCCTCCTCTCTCCTTATCAGGACACAGTGAGATTGGTTTAGGACCCACCCTAGTGTTTTACCTTGATTACCTCAAGACCCCAGCTCTATGTTCTGAGGTGCTGGGAGTTAGCACTGTACCATAGGAATTTGGGGAGAGGACACAACTCACCCCAACAGTGCAGTGTCAGGGGGAAAGCAGTGCTATTTCTGCAGGTACTATTAGCATGCTGATCACCTCAGATCAATCCACTGTTGCATTCCACGGTCCTTCTCTTCGGCTGCCAGGAGGAAAATGCTTTCTCTTGATGAACTTATTGCTAGAAACTTGAACCCTAGTATAGTAGTCCCCCATTATCTATGGGGGATGCATTCCAAGACCCCCAGTAGGTGCCTGAAACCACAGATAGTACTGAACCCTATGTATACAATGTTTTTTTCCTATATGTACATACCTGTGATAAAGTTTAATTTACAAATTAGGCACAGTAATAGATTAATAATAACATAATAAAATAAAACAATTATAACAATATGCTGTAATAAAAGTTATGTGAATATGGTTTCTCTCTCAAAATATCTTGCTGTAGGCACCCTTCTTTTTTTTTAAGATTTTATTTATTTGACAGAGAGACAGCGAGAGTAGGAATGATCAGGGCAGTGGGAGAGGGAGAAGCAGGCTTCCCACTGAGCAGGGAGCCTGATGTGGGGCTCAATCCTAGGACCACAGGATCATGAACTGAGCCGAAGGGAGATGCTTAATGACTGAGCCACCCAGGCGCCCCTGCAGTCACCCTTCTTGTAATGATTTGAGATAAGACAAATGAGACAAAGTAAAGTGAATGAAGCAGGCATTGTGACGTAATGATAGGCTGCTACTGATCTTCCGAGGACCCTTCCAAGAAGGATCATCTGCTTCCAGACGGCGGTTGACTGTGGGTAACTGGAACTGGAAAGAGATCAGGGGGACTGTGGTACGGTTGCCAAAGGCTGAGGCAGGATGGCTTTCTCCGGCTGGCTGCAACCTGCTGAGAAACGGACTATATGTATATTAGATATTAAAAAACTCTGTGAATGACAGTGGAACAAAAAGAACAAGAATTTGTACTATTGGGAAGATTTCAAAAATTTGGTTAGAGTTTTTTTAAGTATTTGTGCGTGTGTGTGCACGTATGCATGCTTGCGTGTGTGTAGGTCACCTAATAGTTCATGCCACACCAGGACACAAATGCTCCCTCCTGAGTAATTTGTCTTAGAAATAGTGAGGGACAGGTGGGCACATCAGATTTGCCTCAAATGTATGACTTAGAAAGGTCCCTCCCCGCCCCGCCTTGGGGCCACGTGGAGGACATCTAATCTGCCCTCCACAGGCAAGTTCTTCAGATCTTTGAAAGCTGCCCAGTAACTTGCCTGTGGCCTCCACAGCTAACATTTGCCAGTACTCACCACTTAGCATGTTATTAGTATGGTTGATCGAAAACCCACACTGGGAGGTACACAGAAACCCCTGTGGAGCTTTAGACATCCCTGAGGGCCTGGTCCGCCAGCACTCTGGTTCCCTTGGTGTGGGATGGGCAGACACGGGGGTGTTCCAGGCTCCCCACTGCTGCTGTGGACCATTACCCCAAGACAGGTACAGTTTCTTCCCTAATTTACAAATAAGGTGGCTCAGGTCCCAGAGGTTAGGTGTCTTGCCTAAAATCCTGCAGCTACTCAGAGGAGGGGCCCTGCACACATGTGTCCTGGCTGCAGAGCCCATTCTCTCAATGCCCCTTCTCCTGCCCCCTGGCTTGCTCCAGCTCATTGAAGGCACCCTTCAGGGGTGCTTGCATCTGTCCTTCACTCCCCACCAGCAGCAGCCTGACTTGGCTCCTCCTCACACTTTCTCAAGGGCACTGCATGGTGTCCATGCGGTGTTTCTCAGGCCATCAGCCCCCCCACTCTCTGCAGCAACTGCCAGTCATCCACATGGATTGCAGTACTCTTCTGGGCACCCTCCGGTTCAGAATCCTGCAGGGGCTGTTGGCATGGTGGTAAAGTTAAGGAGAAGCTCCTTAGGCCAGAACAGACAGAAGGTAAGTTGATTACTGTCTAAAAATCTGACTGCAATGGGCTATGTAGCAGAAAGCTTGGTCTAGAGAAACTGCTGACGCCAAGAAACAGGTCGGGGCAAAATGCATGTGTATGTGTGTGTCTCTATATGTCTCTATAGTATATGCATACACACATAATAGGTGCATATATGCATATAGATATAGTAGATAAACACACATGTGTTTGAGTTCCACTTAAGATTTTGTTTGCTAAGAGAGTTCCAGTCATTTGAAGTGTTGATAGAACCCTGACTAGATGATTTCTAGGGTGCATTCTGACTCTGTGCCTTTCCAGGCTGTGGTTTTGGTCCACGGCTTCAATCCAGGAGGCTTTGCTGAGGCACGATGGGTGGTCTTGCAATTGAGCACAAACACTGAGCTCTGGGGTTCTGCGATTGAAGGACCTGGCTTGGGCCCTGAGGGACCTCTCTCTTTACACCTCCCGACTGGTAAGATGGGGGTGATGGGGGACCGTCCTGAGGCTTGCAGGTGCGATGACATGACCCAACTGGGCCCACTGCATGTGCCCGGCTCACGCTGCTGTTAGCGGGTCATAAGGATAGGAAGTAGTTGCTTTTCGGCAAGGGTGCAGCCCTGGGGGCCCTGCAGTTGCCACGGCAGGGCTGCATTTGGGCTTAATGACTATGACACCACCTTCAGGGATCTGGCCAAGATGTGGAGAGACAACTAAGCCCTCCCTGTGTCTTTGCTTTCTGCCCTCCTTGTGTGAGAAGCAGCCAGAGTGGAGGCCGGGAGGCAGTGTTGAGGATGGGGCCTTGTCCTTCAGAGGATGGTTGCATCCAGGTTGTGCAGATGAGGAAATAGGAGGTTCTGAAAGACTCATTCATTGCTCACAGATGTATTAAGCACATGTGTGCCAGGCACTGTAATTAAAACAAAAAATCCCTTCTCTCAAGGAGGCCCTGGCTAAGTAATTTGATCTGTTGAGTGGAGCAGAGCTGGATTCAAACTGAAGGCTGCCTAAAGCAGCAGGGAAGGAATAGACCAAGCCTCCTAGGCTGCCCGTTACTTGCTAAGGGTGGAGGAGGCAGCCTGGCCACGTGGCTCCTCAGTGCTTATGGATGCTGCCCATCTCATTCCCTCCAAGAATTTAAAAAACCATCAATAGTATGGACAAGCAGAACTGGGAAATGCTAAATGCTAAAAAACTAAATGCTGTGCCCTCCAGTTATAGTGAAGAAGAAATAAAGTACATTCTTGGCCTGTGAATTGATCTGCAACTTCCTGCTTTCTCAGCTTCCCAACCTGCTGTGGTGGCCACCAGCTCTTCGCACCCCTTCTTGCTGGCTCAGAGGAAATCCCCATTTTCTGAGGGTACAAGGCACTGCAAGAGCCTGACGAGAAAGATGCTGGGGTTGGGGGTCTGAGAAGGAGGAGCTTGGGCAGGCTTGATCCCCCTTGAAATTGGGGGCTGGCAGCAGACCTGCCTGGAGAGCTGGCTTTGGTCCTGTACTTGCTAGCTTGTGACCTAGAAGTCATATGACTTCTCTGGACCTCAGTCTCAATGTCTGCAAAATGGGAACAACGCCAGAGGTCCCTCTTTCCTGGCAGGCTCATAGTCAACGGGGCTGGCCATTCTTATCACCAGCTCTTCTTCTGCTCCTGCTGTCCTTGATGGGCTTCTGGAGGGAGGAGGGCAGTCTCTTTGGGCCTAGTGACAGGGAGAAGGGTTCACCTCACTGTGCAGAAGAGCCTGATAATGAACACAATAGATCTGTCTCAAGTGGGAGGCATGCCTTCAGCTCTGTCAGTCCACAGAAATAATGGAGAGGCGGAGAGTTTATAAAGGGGCTAGTCGAGAGAATTGTCCAGAGTTCTGGGAAGGAGGAGGCGGCATCATTGACCCCTTGCCCAGGGCTGTGGGAGTCCCTGCCCACCTGTGCCCAAGAGCAGGGTGGCTCTAATGCTGCAGTAAGAGCAAGCTCTCCATGGCAGAGTGCCAGCCGCTGCGCCGTGGCATGCCAGGTCTGTAGCTTTAATCTGAGCTTCCCTGGAAGAAGAACATGGGAACAAATCTGGCAGAACCAACACTTTGCGGGGCTTCTAACTGACTCAGCCACAGGGGCAGGGGCAGTGCCTCTAAAGGAAAGTTCTGATTTTTAGAGGGAATTCTTTTGTCACATCCTGCAGTTCTTGGCAGGCATTCCACAGAGAAAGGGAGGATATTGGCGAGATGTGCTAGTGGCTGTTAGACAAATCTCCACTGGCAGCGCAGGAGCCTGGACTGAGGTGCTGAGCTCAGCAGACACAGGGCCCAACAGTCCAGTGTCAACTTAATTAGAGGATCCACATAGCCATCAGGGCTCAGAGATGCTCCCCCTCTTGCTGGAGGACTGTTGTAAAAGCCAGGCTTATAAAGGGAAAATAATCCAGAAGCAAGCCTTAATTTTTTTTATTTTTTTTTTAAGATTTTATTTCTTTATTTGAGAGGGAGAATGAGAGATAGAGAGCACGAGAGGGAAGAGGGTCAGAGGGAGAAGCAGACTCCCTGCTGAGCAGGGAGCCCGATGCAGGACTCGATCCCGGGACTCCAGGATCATGACCTGAGCCGAAGGCAGTCGCTTAACCAACTGAGCCACCCAGGCGCCCAAGCCTTAATTTATGTTCACTGTTTCTCCTGCCTCCTCCTTAAGTGCTCACCAGGCACACTGCAGATTTACCCTCTGCAACTGGCAGGAGCCCTTAGCTCTTGGCACCTTGAATCTGGGGGCAGAGACTGCACATTTGTAGTATCACAGGTGGAGTGGTCCGTGGTGATAATCCTCGTATTTCAGGGAGGTAAGTTAAAGGTGGCTGAGATCACCAGGAAGGGAATGTGTTTGGTCCTGGAAACCCATACTGCCTCACGGATCTTTGATGAACTGTTTGCACATGATCCCTTGTGTTCCTAGGTCCTTGCTCCAGAGGTTGGTTGGTATGCAGCAGCATTGCCCTCACCTGGGGCTGGTGAGAGATGCAGAGGTCCCAGGTGCCACCCAGACCCATAGAGACAGGATCTGCATTTTTTACAAGATCCCTGGGTGATTCATATTTGAGTCCCTTCAAGTTTGAGAAGCCATGCAGTGCAGGATTTACACCTGAACGTAAATACTTATTTTTCCATAATTATTTCCTGTGTTTTCTAGACATGAATGGGATAATAATCAGTCTTTATGTTCTTCTTGCCCTCTTGACAGAAGCTGATATTTCCGTAATTCCCTAATTAAGACACTTTTTTTTTTAAGTCACGAACATCCATTACCTACAAAACATGCATTTTTGAAAACCTCTGGATAAAATAAAATCAAGTGATATTCTTTCATAGATGAAATTTCAGGGATGCTTTATTTGCATTCCCAGTAGATTGATCCATGTGGGAGGAGCCTATGTTGGCTGGCTTAGATCTGTGTAGTAGTTAATGACGAACAGTGCTTCCTGGGGTGAATCCTTTTACAGCTGGTGCTGTGTCCCAGACTTCATTGAACTGGCAGCCTCTGTTCCCACCAGCTTTTTTTAATGAGAATCACTGTCAACTGGCCTCCTGATGAAGCCCCTCTGCAGCCCCTGCCAGGAAATGCTATTCCACATCTGCACCGTTCTGCTTCAAACAGTCTGCACCCGCCCTGCCTCTGTGAAATCCTTTCAGTCCACACCTCCCAGAGTGGACACACTTTTGGAAGATGCTAGCATTTTGGAATATCATCCACAGCATGCCCTGGACCTCCTCTGCTTGATATTCTGGGTTTCTGTCCAGATGTGAACTTGGGCAACCTTGGGGATTTCCTCTGTTTCTGGCCTCTTTTCAGGTAACTGCCTGTTTTTTAAAATTCCAAATACCACATCCTGTCCTCCAAGGCCTCCAGAAATCTTGTAACACAAGATTAAAATATGTAACAAATATTCTTTGTTTTTAAAGTTTAGAGGGGAGGGGGGTGGGGGGATGGGTTAGCCTGGTGATGGGTATTAAAGAGGGCACGTTCTGCATGGAGCACTGGGTGTTATGCACACAAACAATGAATCATGGAACACTACATCAAAAACTAAGGATGTATTGTATGGTGATTAACATAATAAAATAAAAAATAATTTGATAGTTATACTTAAAAGTTTAAAAGGTAAGGGTAAGCTGCAGATACACAGTACACCCATTGACTGACATGAGTGTGTGTGTGTGTGTGTGTGTGTGTGTGTGTGTGTAGATGGGTACATAGAGGTACATGTGCAGTTTTCCCATGGGGAGGTATCTGCCCCGAGAGCCATGATTTTTACCACATAGGTCAGCTGAAACTCAGGAGGCAGTCTTTGGCAGAAATCACCAAGGGTGGAACCATTTACAGAAATAGAGGTTCTTCCAACCTCTGCCTGTTTCATACCAATTGATCTTAGGGCCTTGAGACTATTTTGGGAAGAGGCCTTACTTAGGTCTCTTGGAGTATTCAGAAAGGGTATTAGACTCTAAAAGGTTGTTGGATATTATATTAGAGTTCTCCAGAAAAATAGAACCAATAGGAGAGATAGGTAGATCTCTCTGTATCTCTCTGTGTCAGTATCTATATGCCAATATCTATAATAAATCTATCTGTAGGTGTCCATATCTAGAGAGATGTAGACATGTAGATGTCTATATATATGGAGATCTGTATGTCTAGAGAGATTTGTTATAGAAATTGGCTCATGGGATTATGGAAAGTGAGAAGTCTCACGATCTGCCATCTGCAAGCTGGAGACCAGCAAAGCTGGTGGTGTAATTCAGTCTCAGACTGAAAGCCTGAGTCCCAGAGGAGCCAATGATGTAAATCTCAGTCTGAGGGCAGAAGATGAGATAAGATATCCTAGCTCAGTCAGTGAGGCAGGAAAAAAGAGCGAATTTCTCCTTCCTCCCTCTGTTCTATTCAGGTCCCCAGTGGATTGGGTGATGCCCTCCCATGTCCGGGAGGACCATGTACTTTGCTGAGTCCATGGACTCAATTGCTGATCTCTCAGGAAATACCCTCACACACACACACACACACACACACACACACACACACACACACACACCACACACAATGACACACACACACAGAATGACAGAATGACAGAACAGTAATCTGGGCACTGCTTCTTGGTCAGTCAAGGTGACACATAAAATTAACCATCACATATGTTTACTTGGTATCTTGTGGGGTTTTCCTTGGAGAGAATATGAAAAGTAAAAAGTAGGGGAGGCAGTTCTGGAACTTTGGCTTAGGCGCTGACCATTGTTTGAGCATGGACCCTTCTGCTTCTGGCCCTGATGAATTGCTTCAGAGGGACAATGCGAGCCTGGGGACTTCTGAAGGAGCAGAAGGGGAACGGAATGGAGTTGTGGTAAACAGTTTCAGGCTGGGCAGAGAGATGGGAGACCAGCCGTGACGTGGCCATGGGACCTTGACCATGTCACTCCTCTCACAGCCCAGGATTGTTTCCTATCTGGAAACGGACGTTAAGGTCTCACAGACTCTCCTGTCTCCACTCTGTGCCTGCCTTTTATGGAAAGGGGCAAGGACATGGCAGAGGTGTGGGGTAGTGAGATGGCAGTGCTAAACAGCTAAACACATATCCAGCCACCTGTGTGCGCCACCTGTATGTGCTGCATGCCAGGCCCCATGTGGCAGCCGGGACACAGGAATGTGAAATCTGCTTCTCAGATGAGCTGCATGGCAAGGAGTGCTGGACTCAGGCTTTCAGCTGAGGCCTGCTCTCTTCTGCCTTGTTATGCTGCAGAAGAGGTCCAGCTTTGTCAAGAACAGAACAGAGGAAGACAGACTTGGGCAGTGAAGATTTAAGTTAAACGTGGGGCCAGACTCTCCTACATTATTAAGACAATTATGTGCCCTAACCTTGTGTGGGAGGGGGCAGAGGGACAAAATACCCTGCAGCAGGGCCTTGGTTTTGGGAGGACACTCTAGGCTCTGCTGCATTGTTGTCAGCAAGTGGCTATGAAATGAGGGATATATTCGTTAGCAGAAGGAGGAGGGGCTTGGATGATTTTAACACAGAGGGCCCTGGTAGCCAGAGGGTTTATGCTCCAGAGAATGATGGAACATCATCAGTTTGGGCACCTGCCTAGGCTGGACCCTCCACAAGTGGCTCATCTTCACTGCCACCCTTTATGGGGTCTTGTTAATCCTCACCTCGTAGAACAGGATCATCATCATCCCTACTTTACATGTGGGAATCAGAATCCCAGCAAGATGCAGAAGTTTGCTGGCAGGCACATGGGAGACCTGGAATTTCCATTTGGATTTGCCTGACTTTACCCATGCCTTTTGTTCTCCCAGTGAGGTTACCAGTTCCCAAACTCATTCATGCACCCTAATTGATAACCAGTGCCCAAGCACACCTATCTTCTCTGCAATATATGCTTATTTATTATAAATTAAATTCTGTACATTAGGTTGAACCATGACTGGTTTTGTGGGGCAGGTTACTATTAAACTAATACTTTAGGTACCTTGTAAAACATTTCATAGAAAAGAAACCTTTCAGGATGAGATTAAAAATGAGTATTAACCGAAGTTCTGTTGTAACTTGCTTCTGCATGGTGGATCTTGTCCGAGGCAAGCACAGGTGGAGTGGCTGTGTGGGCATTGATGTCCACTTGTCACAAGTGGATTATACATGTATATAACGAGGGGAGTGATCAAAACTGATTTTCCTCGCTTTCAAGAGGTGGATATTTGTCACAGTGCAGTGGGAGCCTTAGAGACAAAGAACCAGGGCACCCCTTTCTATGTTCTTTTTATTCCTTACTTTTCCACTGTTTTCATCTGGATGAACCAGGACAGTTGCCAAAGAGCATGTTAGAGTGACCCTGGCAGGGTTTAGGTAAACTGCACCACCACTGACTCTCTGTCCAGCAGGAACATGTCCTGGGAGGACAGAACCACTGCTGCCCCAGCTGCTCCCAGGGGGAAGTGCACCGGAGGCTGGACAGGGAGCAGGGAGGCAGGGCTGTTTGGCCAGGAGGAGAATTGCTGTCTGACTTCATCTCGTTGGATAACAAAGGGGATCCTTTTATTTGTTGAGATTTTTAATCCTCAAAAGGATTAGGGATTTGGTCAGGAGAATAAGTATTGCTAGCCAGTTAAGCATGGGATTTGGAGCATTGTTCTAAGTCACTTTAAGCAACAGGGGCCACTACTGTTGACCTGCTTGGCAGTGCAAAGCAAGCAGGTGCTGACATGGCTGTGCTAATGGCAGAAGAACAAGAAAGGCATGTGTGAGAGCACCACACACAGCACAGTGGTTCTCCATGAGCAGGAGCCCCCTTCCTCCATCCCCACCAAGCTGGACAATGACCCTGGGGGCACAAAGGAATGCCAGGAAGAGGATGGATGTCTCAAAGGGCGGAGACTTCTTGCTTAACCGCCTGGAACCACTTGTGTGCCCTCTGGGTTCCAGTTTCTTTATTTGTGCCAAGTGTATAAGAAAATACTTCCCTTGTAGTGCTGGTGCAAGGACTGGACACAAATTAAGACATGGCTTCTGGCACATGGCATGCCCTCAGTAAAAGATAGTGCTGTATTTCGTTGCTAGGTGGGTCTGCAAAGGACCAGGTGTGCTATAGCTGTTCCCAAGGCTGGTGATAGAGGGGTTGTGAATGGCAGCCAAGCAGAGCCTAGGGTGGTCAGAAGGGTTAAACAGGAGGGGCAGGGAGAGCAGATTGAAGCCAGTGATGGAGGTGCTTGAAAGGATACTGGAGAGCCAGCTCATAGGACGAAGTGAGTCCTGAGACCCAGTGAGACTGAGTTGCCACAAGCAGAAGCCTGACCATCTCCTGTCATCTGGGATGAGTTGGGCTCACCAGTTGCTGCTACTCAAGGGACAAACAAATAAACAGATGTTAAAATAATGATCTAAAATTAAAAGTATGCCAAGTCCTAGTGAAAATAATTTATTTCAAGAATTCCATGTGCAAGCAATTTAGACTTCTAAAAGTAAAGCCCTTGCTTTGGGCAGGTTACTTTTGCTAGAGGAGGAAGTAAGCACAGGTGGAGAAGCAATTCTTTTCTTACAGAAATAAATTTCTCGGCAGGAAGACGGTCTAAGATGGAGGGGTGGGAAGACCCTGAACACACCCCATCCCATGACACACAGAACCTAAACCTGCATATAGATCAATTCCTCCTGAAGATGAACCGAGGGCTAATTGAACAGCTTCTGCACAAGGATAGAGGGAACACATAGAACAGAGCCAGAAACATGGAGACACAGTGATAATAGGAACCCACTCCCAAGTGATAATAGGACCCTCACTGCGATAGGGAAGGATATTACTGAGGGGGCCCATATACAGACTTGGCTGCCCTTGGGCACAGTGAAAAAACACTGCTTAAGGGCAACTAGGGAGGTGGGTGGGGGATGGGCTTAGATGGGTGTTAGGTATTAAGGAGAGCACTTGTGATGAGCACTGGGTGATGTATGTAAGTGATGAATCACTGAATTCTACTCCAGAAACCAATATTGCACTGCATGTTAACTAACTAAAATTGAAATTAAAAAAAATAAAGGGCGAGTGCCTGCGTGGCTCAATTGGTTAAGCATCTACCTTCAGCGCAGGTCATGATCTCAGTGTCCTAGGATCAAGCCCCATGTGGGCTCCCTGCTCAGTGGGAAGCCTGCTTCTCCCTCTCTCTTTGCCCCTCCCCTGGCTTGTATCCTCTGGTGCTCAAATAAATAAATAAATAAATAAATAAATAAATAAATAAAGGGTAACTAGACTGTCAGTAAAGGAAATCTACTTACTAACCCCAGAGCCTATGCCAAATGGGCAGGAAACTGCTTGAACTCCTTCTGGGTTGAAGGTGCCATTGAGAACCAGTTTTTATGTTCACTGTCCATCTTTTTTTTTTTTTTTAAAGATTTATTTATTTGGGAGAGCGAGAAAGAGAGAGAGCACATGAGAGGGGAGAGGGTCAGAGGGAGAAGCAGACTCCCTGCTGAGCAGGGAGCCCGATGCAGGACTCGATCCCGGGACTCCGGGATCATGACCTGAGCCGAAGGCAGTCGCCTAACCAACCGAGCCACCCAGGCGCCCTCACTGTCCATCTTGATAAACCCAATGGGCACAGGTTCCAGGGTCTCTAGCCAGCCTGCTAGGGCCACTGCAGCATGCCCAGACCCCTAGGTTATACCAACTCCAGCTGTCTGCCTAAGGTGACCCCAGTACTGCACACCCTGGGCATCCCTAGCCTGCACCCACCTCAGCTCCAGCTGTTGGGTCAAGGGAGCCCTGGTAAGTGATGAGCTCAGGGCCTCCCATGGCCTGTGCCCAACCCAGCCATCCTGCTAAGAGGCAGTCCCAATAGGGTGTGCCCTAGGAATGCCCCTCCCTCCACAGCTGCTCCAGCTCCAACCCACCTGCCAGAACAGCCCAGTGTGGTGAGCTCTAGGACACCCCTGGCTTGTGCCCACGCTAGCCCCCACTGTCATGCCATGCTGGCTGCTATGTAGCATGCACTGACACTGCCCCTTGGCCTGCATCTGATCCAGCCATCTCACCGAGGCAAAGCCAGTGTGGCCTGGGACCCTCCTGCCCTGCACCTGCTCCGGCTTTGCCTTATTGGCCATTTTCTACCTTATTTTTTCCCCATAATAATTCTTCTCAAACAATATACACATGTTGTACTTATTTTTTTTATTATCTGTCTTCTCCCACTCAAATGTAAGCTCTGTGAGAGCAAGAATTTTTTATCTTCTCTATGTCTTTATTCCCAATGCCTAGAATAATGCCTGATAATTAGTAGGTGCTGAATAAATATTTGTTGAATGAGAAAGGAAGAAACGAAGGAAGGAAGGAAGTGGGAAAGTGTCTCTTTTCCTAAGGTGAAAATAGCCTTGAGAAGTCAGTTGACAGTGTAGTTCCTAAAGGACAGGCAATTTATTAAACAATTGTTTTTAGCTTCTCTGTAAGACCCATTCAAAAAATAAAAAGTTAGGGAAAATTAGTGTGCCATTAGGGGAAAAAAATTTTTTTTTGCTAGTTAATTATCAGTTGCAAACTTCATCTGCCCTTTCATTTATAATACGGTTCCATTGAGGTACAACATATGTTCCATATGACATACAATGACATACAATGAGCTGTGTATATTTAAAGTGGGCAGTTTAATGAGTTTTAACATATGGAGACACTAGGGTAGCTCTTAGCACAACCAAGTTAGTTAACATGTCCATCACCCCAAAAAGTTTGTAAAGACTCTCTCCCACCCTTCCCTGAGCCCCTGGGCAACCATTGACTGAAAGCAGTCACCGTAGATTATTTTGGATTTTCTAGAGATTTATAGTATGTACTTTTTTCATCTGGCCTTTTTCTCTTGGTACAAACACTTTGAAATTCATCTAAGTCATTGTGTGTTAGTAATTTGTTTCTTTTCATTGCTGGTAATACTACTTTATGTAGCTATATCTCAGCTGTATTATCTCAATACATTGACCTATTGATAGACATTTGGATTGCTTACAGTTTTTGGCTGTTACACATAAAGGTGCTGTGAAAATTCACATGTAGGTCTTTGTATGGAAATAGACTTTAATTTCTCTTAGATGAATAAAATACCCAGGAGTGGAATAGCTGGATTGTATGGTAGGTTAGCTTTCTAAGAACTGCCAACTGCTTTCCGCATTGGTGTCATAATTTTGCATTCCTACCAGCATGTATGAGAGTTCCCGCCCCTCCACATCCTCAACAATATTTGGTGTTGTGAGCGGTCAACCAGTATTTTTCCTTTAAGTTGTGGTAAAATATGTTTAACATAAAATTAGCTTTTTTACCACTTTAAATATATAATTTGACAGCATGAATTTCATTCACACTATTGACCAACCATTGCCCCTATTTATTTCCAAAACTTTTCATTAACCTAAACAGAACTCGGTAACCATTAAGCTGTAACCTCGTATACCTCCAGCCCCGGTCTACTTCCTGTCTCTTTTTTATCTACTTTTATCTACTTCCTGTCTCTATGAGTTTGCCTATTCTAGAAATTTCATATAAATGGAATAATTTGACATTTATCCTTTTGTGTCACTTATTTCACTTACCATTATGTTTCAAGTTTCATCCATGTTGTAGCATGTATCAAAACTTTATTACTTTTATGGCCTAATAATATTCCATTGAATGGATGGATATACCATATTTTATCCATTCATCTCTCTTCTCTCTCTCTCTTTTTTTTTCGGGCAAAGCAAAAAAAAAAAGTAAAAGCTTAATATTCCAGTTTATATTACACCTCACTGTCTCTCATGAACATTTAAAACCCTTGCCCCCTTTTGCTTTGGAACCTTCCCTCAGAACACCACACACAAACACAATGCTATTTGTAATTCTAAAAGGATTCACAGATGAAATTCATACCCTGTCATTTCCTATGTAAAAAACTCTGGGTAAGGATGGATGTTCCAGAATAGTAGAGGCATTAACTGTTCAGTAAGATTAAGATGAAGTGGTGATGTCTCAGAAGACCGGGTGGTTAGTAAAGGTTGGCACTCCTGACCTTCTTGTTGCCCATGTACCTGAACAAGAACACATCTCCACTGCACTTCAGCCCAGAGCTGGAACACTGTTAAAGTCTATATAACAGTTGGTCTCATGGAGAAGAACACTGGAACAGGTTAGACTTTCTTGCCATAGCAAGCTCAAATTGTGTCAGACAATGTCCATCATCTGCCACAGTGTTGCTTGCAATATCCATTCATCTCCTGATGGACACTTGGATTGTTTCCACTTTTGGCTATTGTGAATGATGCTACAGTGCACATTGGTGTACAAGTATCTCTTTGAGCCTCTGTTTTCTGTTCTTTTGGTTTTATACTTAGAGGTGGAATTGCTGGGTCATGAGCTTTTCCTGTGTTTATTCCAGGAACCACCAAACTCTTTTCCACAGTGGCTGCACATTTTACATTCCCATCAGCAATGTATGAGTCTTGCAGTTTCTCCAGATCCTTGTCAACCTTTGTTATTTTCCTTTTTTTTTTTTAAGAAAACCATCCTAGTTAGATGTGAAGTGGTATTTCATTGTGATTTTGGTTTCCATTTTCTTAATGACTAATGATATTAGGAATCTTTTTATATGCTTATTGGCCATTTGTATATATTCTTTGGATAGATTCTTTGTTCAAGTTCTTCACTCATTTTTTAAATAGGTGATTGTCTTTTGGTTTTGACTTGTAAGAATTCTTTACCTTTATTAGACATATGATTGCAGATACTTTCTTTCATTCCCTAGGTTATCTTTTCTCTTGAATCATAATGTCCTTTCATTTGCAAAAATTTTTAATTTTCATGAAGTTAATTTTAACAGTTTTTTCCTTTTGTTGTTTGTGCTTATGATATCACATCTAAGAATCCATTGCCTAATCCAAGGTTGGAAAGATTTACCCTCATGTTTTCTTTTAAGAATTTTATGGCTGGAGGGACGCCTGGGTGGCTCAGTTGGTTAAGCGACTGCCTTCGGCTCAGGTCATGATCCTGGAGTCCCAGGATCAAGTCCCACATTGGGCTCCCTGCTGAGCAGGGAGTCTGCTTCTCCCTCTGACCCTCCCCTCCTCATGCTCTCTCTCTCCCATTCTCTCTCTCAAATAAATAAATAAATAAAATATTTAAAAAAAAGAATTTTATGGCTGGGGCAGCTGGGTAGCTCAATTGGTTGAGCATCTGCCTTCGGCTCAGGTCATGATCCCAGGGTCCTGGGATTGAACCCCGCATTGGGCTCCCTGTTCAGCAGGGAGCCTGCTTCTCCCTCTTCTCCCAGCTCGTGCTCTCTCTCGCTATCTCTGTCTCTCTCAAATAAATAAATAAAAGAATTTTATGGCTGAGTCCTTATATTTAGATCATTTTGAGTTAATTTTTATACCTGTTGTAAGGTAGGGGTCCAACTTTATTCTTAACCAACTCAACCACCCAGGCGCCCTGGTCCAACTTTATTCTTTAGCACGGGGATATCCAGTTGTCCCAGCACATCTGTTGAAGAGACTATTTTTTCCCCATTGAGTGGTCTTCAAAAATCATTTGACTTTATATATGAGTTTATTTCTGGTCTTTCTATTCTGTTTGTCTGTATGTCCATCTTTATGTGAGTACTACACTGTTTTGATTACTCTAGCTTTGTGGTAAGTTTTGAAATTACGACATATGAGTCTTCCAACTTCTTCTATTTCATGAATTTGAGGATTGTCTTCCATTTCTGCAAAAAAAAGCTGTTGTGATTTTGATAGAGATTGAATTGTAGCTGTAGATCACTTTGGGTGGTTCTGATGTCCTAACAATAT
This sequence comes from Callorhinus ursinus, assembly GCF_003265705.2. Taxonomy (NCBI): domain Eukaryota; kingdom Metazoa; phylum Chordata; class Mammalia; order Carnivora; family Otariidae; genus Callorhinus; species Callorhinus ursinus. The sequence continues at coordinate 3,950,222 of NW_027397140.1, forward strand.
TAAGTCTGCCAATTCATGAACAGAGAATGTCTTTTCATTTATTTAGTTAATTTCTTTCAGCCATATTTTATAGTTTTCAGATACAAGTCTTTCACCTCCTTAGTTAAGTTTATTACCAGATATTTTATCCTTCTAGATACTACTGTAAACAGAATAGCTTTATTAATTTCCCTCCAGAATGTTCATTTTTAATTGATTGAAACAGCTGATTTTTGTGTGTTGATCTTGTACCCTGCAACTTTGTTGAATTTATTAGCTATAGTACTTTTCTTCAGGATTCCTTGAGACTTTCTATATATAGGATCATATGAAATGTCAGTTTCTTAGTAGATATAGGGCTGATCAGGTTATCTCTTTTTTCTTCAGTAAGCATTGGTAGTTGTGTCTTTTAAGGAGCTTTTCCTTTTTCATCCAGTTTGTTGAATTTATTGGCAATGGTTGTTAATACTCAGTCCCAATATTGGTAATTAGAGCCTTCTCTCTCGCTCATTCTCTCTTTTTCCTTTATCTTTCTGGCTAGAGGTTTATCAGTTTTGTTGATGTTCTCAAAGAGAAGTCTTTTGATTTCAATGACTTTCTCTATTATTTTTCTGTTTTCTGTGTCATTGATTTCCAATTTGGTCTTCATCACCTTGTTTTGCTCACTTTGAATTTAGTTTACTCTTCTAATTTCTTAAGGTTAAATCTGAGGTCACTGATTTGGGACCGTTCTTCATTTCTAATGCATGAATTTAGTGCTATAAATTTCTCCCTATGTTCTGCTTTAATGGAATCCTACATATTTGTCTTCTCATTTTTCATTCAGTACAAAACACTTTCTGATTTCCTTTTTGAATTCTTTTTGACCTGTAGGTTATTTAGAAATGTGTTATTTGTTTCCAAATATTTGGGCATTTTCCAGAGATCTGTGTTACTAATTTCTAACTTAATTCCACAGTAGTCAGAGAATATACTTTATATGACTTGAACTATGTTAAATTTATTCATACTTATTTTTTTTAAAGATTTTATTTATTTATTCGACAGAGAGAGACACAGCGAGAGAGAGAACACAAGCAGGGGGAGTGGGAGAGGGAGAAGCAGGCTTCCCGCTGAGCAGGGAGCCCAACATGGGACTCGATCCCAGGACTCTGAGATCATGACCCGAGCCAAAGGCAGACGCTTAACAACTGAGCCACCCAGGCGCTATTCATACTTATTTTATTACCTAGAATATGGTCCCTCTTTATGTGCTCTTTTGAGAATAGTGTGCATTTTGCTTTTGTTGGGTTGAATGTTCTATAAATGTCAAGCAGATCATTCTGGTTGATGGTCTTGTTCAAGTCTTCTATATCCTTGCTAACTTTATGCCTATTTGTTCTATGAATTATTGAAAAGGGCTTTTGAAACCTCTGAGTATAATTATGGTTTTGTCTATTTCTCTTTGCAGATCTATAAGTTTGGCTTCATTTATTTTCAAGCTTCATTGTTTGGGGCATTTTGACTTTTATCACTATGAAATGATCTTCCTCATCCCTGGCAATATTCTTTAAGCTGAAATTTACTCTGTCTTCTCCAGCTTTCTTTTGAGTAGTTTTAACATACCCACCTTTTATTTTTAACCTGTGTGATTTTGTTTATGAAGTCCATTTTTTATAAGCAACATATAGTTGGGTCTTGCCTTTTTTTAAATCCTTTTTTTATTATCTCTGCCTTTTCATTGGGATGTTAAAAGGTTTTGCATTTAATGTGATTACTGACATGGTTAAGTTTAAGTCTATAATCTTGATAATTGCTTTCTCATCTTTGTTCTCTTTTTCTTTTTCTTTTCTCTTCTTTGTCTAATTAGCTACAACTCCTTGTTTTGCTATTTTTGTAGTTACTTCAGGGTTTATAGGATATATCTTTAGTCTATCTTAAGTGATATTATTCCACTTCACATATAATAAAAGAACTTTGCAGTGGTATACTTCCATTTCTTTTCTGGCAGCCTTGCAGCCTTTGTACTATTTTACATGTGTGTTAAATACCACAACACCATGTTATTTTTTGTATTTATACATATATTAAAGAGATTCATATAATAAGAAAAAATCTTATATGCTCACCCATGTAGTTAACATTTTCTGTGCTCCTTAACATTTTCTGGTAGTGTGGTTCTATTGGTAATGATTTCTTTTTTCAGCTTTTGTGTATACAAAAACATCTTTATTTTGCTTTTCTTTTTGAAATATATCTATATTGGGCATAGATTCTAGGTTGGCAGTATCTTGTCTTTCAGTGCTTTGAAGATGTTGCTCACTTGTCTTTTTGCTTACATTATTTCCAGTGAGAAGTCTGCCATCATCCTTATTTTTTTATCTTTGTATGTAATACAGCTGCTCTTTTTTTAAGATTTATTTATTTATTTTAGAGAGATAGAAAGAAAGAGGGGGGGAAGGGGCAGAGGGAGGGAATCTGAAGCCGACTCCATGCTGAGCAGGGAGCCTGATGCAGAGCTCTACCCCAGGACCCCAAGATCATGACCTGCGCTGAAATCAAGAGTCAGAGACTTAACCAACTGAGCCACTCAGGTGCCCCTATAATACAGCTGCTCTTAAGATTTTTTTTTTTAATTGTTGATTTTGAGCAAATTGATTATGATGTAACATTGTAATTGCCCTGTCATTTTGAGCCTTAGAGTTCTTGGATCTGCAGGTTTATGGTTTTCATCAAGTTTGGAAGCTTTTCAGCCATTACTATCAAAGTATTTTCAGCCATTACTATTATTGAGGACTCCAAGTACTTAAGTATTTAGATGCCTCTTGAAGTTGTCCCATAAATCACTGATGTTCTTTTCTTTTTTGATTCTTCATTCTCTTTGTATTTCAGTTTGAATGGTTTCTGTTGCTATCTTTCAACTTCACTATTTTTTGGGGGTGCCTATGTGATCAGTTAAACGTCCAACTCTTGATTTCAGCTCAAGTCATGATCTCATGGGTTGTGAGATTGAGCCCTTCACTGGCTCCATGCTCAGTGGGAAGTCTGCTTGAAGATGCTCTCCCTCTGCCCCTCCCCCCACGTGTGGGTGTGCCTGTGTGCTTTCTCTTCTCTCTCTCTAAAATAAATAAAACTTAAAAAAATTCAAGTTCACTTTCTTTTCTTTTGCAATTTCTAATCTGATTTATTTTTCATCCCTGACATTGTAGTTTTTATATCTAGAAGTTTAGTTTGAGCCTTTTTTTTTTAAACTTCCCCATCCCTGCTTCTGTTTTGATCATAGGAAATCTAGTTATAATTACTGTTTTAATGTCCTTTCCTGCTAATTCTAACATCTGTGTCTCTTTTGAATCAGTTTCGACTGATTTGTTAATTTTCCTCATGATGGGTCTTATTTTCCTGCCAGACATTTGGATTTTACATTACTGGGTGCTGCCTCTTTTCATGTTTCTATAAATATTCTTAAGCTTGAGCTTCACTTACGGAACTGAAAATAGTTTGGTTTGTTAGGTGTGATCGAAGCAGTACTCATCTAGAGCTAATTATTCTCCACTCCTGAGTCTTCTACCAGTGCCCGTGGATTTTGACTTTTTCTAGTCTGCCTGCTGGGAACAGGCACTGTTGCGTGATTTGTGTGAGCCCAGAACACAGCTCCCTCCAGCCCTTAGATTGTTCTTTCCCATCTGCTCTTTCACATGTAGGTGTCTGTTATCTTTGCTGGATACTTGAGGGGGACCGTCCGCAGGTTCCCAGGGATCTCTGTGCACTTCTGTCCTCTCTGATACTCTACACTCTAGAAAACTCTAGCTCTTGTTTTTGTACTATAGGACCCAGCTCCTCCATGGAAGAAATCAGCCAGCTGGGTTCCCATGCCTTCTGTCATGGCCTGTACAGTGTTTCAAAGCAGTAATCTGGGGTGAATGTAGGGCTCACATCCTTTGTTTTCCCTCTCAGGTGTCACTGTCCAAAATGTTCAGTGTCTTGAATGTGTGTGTTGTATATATTTTGTCTGTTTTTTGTTACTAAATCTTTCCAGTAGCCATAGTCTTGAACTTTACATTTTGTTTTATTTTTTTAAAAGATTTTATTTATTTATTTGAGAGAGAGAGAATGAGAGATAGAGAGCATGAGAGGGAAGAGGGTCAGAGGGAGAAGCAGACTCGTTGCTGAGCAGGGAGCCCGATGTGGGACTCGATCCCGGGACTCCAGGATCATGACCTGAGCCGAAGGCAGTCACTTAACCAACTGAGCCACCTAGGCATCCCTTGAACTTTACATTTTAAAATCTCCCTCCTTATTGAGAGTGCTTTTCCCATCAGTGTTGTACTTGTCTTTCAGTTCACTCGGTGATGCATACTCAACCTCCTCTCCTGAACAAGGCACTGAGTTCTGCAAGGAGAATGCCCATGACATGGATGTCCCTGCCTTCACAACATTGAGTCACAGGGGAGTGTTAAGACAAGTGCGTGGACTGCTTTCATCTAAGCAGGAGTTAGTAAGACTCTTAGCAGTTTGATGGAAGAGAACTCAGAAGTTAAGGATAGAAGAAAATAATTTCATATAGAAGATGACATTTAAGAGTCTTGAAGGATGATTCTTTGGTTGACTCTATACTTTCATTAGTATAGAAAAATTCCCATTTGAGTAGCACTTTACAATTGGCAGAGTTTCATGCTCACTATTTCTCTTAAGGAAATATATGGACATTGGAACACTTGAAAGAAATTCCCCTGACATAGGATACAGCTTGAATAAAGATGAGGTATCAAGAAAGCCTTGGATGTGTGCAGAAAAGAGTGAGTTCTCCAGGTGGATTAGCATTCAGATGGAAGATGGCAGCAGGCAAAAATTCTGGAGAAAAGGTTAGTTGGGGACCATTTTGTCAAAGCAATGAACGACAGGTAGAGACATTTATACCCCATTTCTTAGGAAGCAGGAGCGGTTGAGGGAAGCATGGGACCAAAATGATCGAAGCCATGTGTTCTGAAATTAACTTAGAAATAGGGTATGACAGGGCGCCTGGGTGGCTCAGTTGGTTAAGCGACTGCCTTTGGCTCAGGTCATGATCCTGGAGTCTCGGAATCGAGTCCCACATCCGGGCTCCCTGCTCAGCAGGGAGTCTGCTTCTCCCTCTGACCCTCTTCCCTCTTGTGCTCTCTCTCTCTCATTCTCTCTCTCAAATAAATAAATAAAATCTTAAAAAAAAAAAAAGAAATAGGGTATGACAGGAATGGGGAGTGCAAAGAGAATAGAAGTGAGGAAACAGAAGTCTATTTCAAATGCTATCTCTTCTTCCCTCTTCTTGAGCTTTCTTTTTGAACCCCTGTCATTCATCTTGTTGTCTTGAAACACACACTGAGAAAAGGAATTGAGTGTAAGCAGTCGATAGCTCTGAGAGGCAGCCATTACAATTTCTTTTTTAAAAACTAAAATAAGACAATTGTTGGTCCTGAGGCCATAATTAACATACATGATCACTCTCCTCTGCCAGCTATTTCAGATTCCCTTCACCTCAGCCAGCTCATCTGCGTCTAGGTCTGCTCGGTGGGGTGACCCAGACCTTTGTTCCCAATGAGCTCTTGGTCACTGTGCCTTTGTTGGTGATGGTTGCCACGGTTGCGCATTCATTGTCAGCAGTTATGGAAGCACAGGGATGGTGTAGCAAATTCTCTAAATTTCAAACATGCTTTTCCCTGTCCCAGTGATGTAGTGGCAGCCCTCTGTACTCCTGAACTTTAGGAACATTCTTTTCCTGTTGGGTGTTCTTGGCCTGAGGAGCCTGTAGCGGGTAGCAGCCAGAGTTTACGTAATGGAACAGATTCCTGGTGGAAAATTATTTCACTCCTCCTCCATTTTCCTCCTACAGGAACCAGGACCTCTAGCCCACCATAGCCTCAAAGTGCAGGGACCAGAAACACTAATTCCCCATGATGGTCCCTGGGATCGATAAGGAGAGGGGCCATTCTGCTTCCACACCTTTTTAATTTCGATAGTGCAGTCATCCAAAGTGGTTGAACTCAACTCAATGCAATGTGAGAGTTCACTTCGCACCAGTTCCTCATTAGTATTTGATACTTTGTTGTTGTTGTTGTAGTCATCTGATGAGTACGTAGAGGTATCTCATTGTGGTTTAATTTGTATTTTTCTATTTACCAAGGATATTGAACACCTTTTAATTTTTATCTCACATGGATACTGTCTTTTGTAACATCCCTATCAAGTCCTCTAACTTTCCACTAGGTTAGCTGTCTTTTTGTAATTATGTTCTAGGATTTTTTTATATACTCTCTTATCAAAGTCCTGTGCAGATGTTTTCTTCCATTCTGCGGCTTGCCTCTCCACCCTTTTTATGGTGTCTTTTGATGAAGGTAAGTTCTTAATATTTCTCTAAGACAATTTATTGGTGTTTTTCATTATCACTAATTCCTCTAGAGGTCTATTTAATAAATTTTCCCTTACTCTGGTACCATGAAGATATTCTATAATTTTTTTTAAGATTTTATTTATTTATTTATTTATTTATTTATTTATTTGAGAGAGAGAAACAGAGATAGCAACAGAGAGCATGAGTGGGGAGGAGAGGGAGAAGAAGGACCACCCCCCACCAAGCAGGGAGCCCGATGTGGGGCTTGATCTGAGGACCCCAGGATCATGACCTGAGCAGGAGGCAGTCACTTAACTGACTGAGCCACCCAGGTGACCCAAGATATTCTATAATTTTCTAAAAGCTTTGTTTTTTTACCTTTCACAGTTAGGGTCACAGTCGACCTAGAATTGATTTTAGGATCAAGTTTCACTTCCTTTTCCCATATGGATGCACAATTATCCCAAAATTATTTATTGAAAAGATATCCTTTTTCCTAGAGTAATGCCACCTTATCATAAATCGGATGACCATATATATTCATGGCTCTGTTTCGAGGACTCCTATTCCATTCTGTTTATTTCTCTAAACTTACACCAGTACTACAGTTTTAACTACTCTGGCTTTCTGATTAAGTCTTTTTTTTATTGTTATGTTAATCACCATATATTACATCATTAGTTTTTGGTGCAGTGTTCCATGATTCATTGTTTGTTCATAACACCCAGTGCTCCATGCAGAACGTGCCCTCCTCAATACCCATCACCACGCTAACCCATCCCGCTACCCCCTCCCCTCTAGAACCCTCAGTTTGTTTTTCAGAGTCCATCATCTCTCATGGTTCGTCTCCCCCTCTGACATACTCCCCTTTTCTTCCTCTCCTGTTATCTTCTTCTTTTTCTTTTTTCTTAAAATATGTTGCGTTATTTGTTTCAGAAGTACAGATCTGTGATTCAACAGTCTTGCACAATTCACAGCGCTCACCGTAGCACATACCCTCCCCAATGTCTGTCGCCCAGCAACCCCATCCCTCCCACCCCCAACCACTCCAGTAAAACTCAGTTTGTTTCCTGAGATTAAGAATTCCTCATATCAGTGAGGTCATGTGATACATGTCTTTCTCTGATTGACTTATTTCACTCAGCATAACACCCTCCAGTTCCATCCACGTCATTGCAAATGACAAGATCTCATTCCTTTTGACGGCTGCATAATATTCCATTGTGTATATATACCACATCTTCTTTATCCATTCATCTGTCGATGGGCATCTTGGCTCTTTCCACAGTTTGGCTATTGTGGACATTGCTGCTATAAACATTGGGGTACACGTACCCCTTCGGGTACCTACATTTGTATCTTTGTGGTAAATACCCAGTAGTGCAATTGCTGGATCGAACGGTAGCTCTAATTTCAAATATTTGAGGAACCTCCATACGGTTTTCCAGAGTGGTTGCACCAGCTTGCATTCCCACCAACAGTGTAGGAGGGTTCCCCTTTCTCCACATCCCCGCCAACATCTCTCGTTCCCTGACTTGTTAATTTTAGCCATTCTGACGGGTGTGAGGTGGTATCTCATTGAGGTTTTGATTTGGATTTCCCTGATGCCGAGAGATGTTGAGCACTTTTTCATGTGCCTGTTGGCCATTTGGATCTCTTCTTTGGAGAAATGTCTGTTCATGTCTTCTGCCCATTTCTTGATTGGATTATTTGTTCTTTGGGTGTTTAGTTTGATAAGTTCTTTATAGATTTTGGATACTAGCCCTTTATCTGATATGTCGTTTGCAAATATTTTCTCCCATTCTGTCAGTTGTCTTTTGGTTTTGTGGACTGTTTCTTTTGCTGTGCAAAAGCTTTTTATCTTGATGAAATCCCAATAGTTCATTTTTGCCCTGGCTTCCCTTGCCTTTGGCGATGTTTCTAGGAAGAAGTTGCTGCGGCTAAGGTTGAAAAGGTTGCTACCTGTGTTCTCCTTTAGGATTTGGATGGACTCCTGTCTCACGTTTAGGTCTTTCAACCATTTGGAGTCTATTTTTGTGTGTGGTGTAAGGAAATGGTCCAGTTTCATTCTTCTGCATGTGGCTGTCCAATTTTCCCAACACCATTTGTTGAAGAGACTGTCTTTTTGCCATTGGACATTATTTCCTGCTTTGTCAAAGATAAGTTGACCATAGAGTTGAGGGTCCATTTCTGGGCTCTCTATTCTGTTCCATTGATCTATGTGTCTGTTTTTGTGCCAGTACCATACTGTCTTGATGATGACAGCTTTGCAATAGAGCTGGAAGTCCGGAATTGTGATGCCGCCAGCTTTGCTTTTCTTTTTCAGTATTCCTCTGGCTATTCTGGGTCTCTTCTGGTTCCATACAAATTTTAGGATTCTTTGTTCCATTTCTTTGAAAAAAGTGGATGGTATTTTGATGGGGATTGCATTGAATGTGTAGATTGCTCTAGGTAGCATTGACATCTTCACAATGTTGATTCTCCCAATCCATGAGCATGGAACGTTTTTCCATTTCTTTGTGTCTTCTTCAATTTCTTTCATGAGTATTTTATAGTTTTCTGAGTACAGATCCTTTGCCTCTTTGGTTAGATTTATTCCTAGGTATCTAATGGTTTTGGGTGCAATTGTAAATGGGATAGACTCCTTGATTTGTCTCTCTTCTGTCTTGTTGTTGGAGTATAGGAATGCCACTGATTTCTGTGCATTGATTTTATATCCTGCTACTTTACTGAATTCCTGTATGAGTTCTAGCAGTTTTGGGGTGGAGTCTTTTGGGTGTTCCACATACAGTATCATATCATCTGCAAAGAGTGAGAGTTTGACTTCCTCTTTGCCGATTTGGATGCCTTTGATTTCTTTTTGTTGTTTGATTGCTGTGGCTAGGACTTCTAATACTATGTTGAATAGCAGTGGTGAGAGTGGACATCCCTGCCGCGTTCCTGACCTTAGGGGAAAAGCTCTCAGCCTTTCCCCATTGAGAATGATATTCGCTGTAGGTTTTTCATAGATGGCTTTTATGATATTGAGGTATGTACCCTCTATCCCTATACTCTGAAGAGTTTTGATCAAGAAAGGATGTTGTACTTTGTCAAATGCTTTTTCTGCATCTATTAAGAGGATCATATGATTCTTGCTCTTTCTTTTGTTAATGTATTCTATCACGTTGATTGATTTGCGGATGTTGAACCAGCCTTGCAGCCCAGGAATAAATCCCACTTGGTCATGCTGAATAATCCTTTTAATGTACTGTTGGATCCTATTGGCTAGAATTTTGGTGAGAATTTTTGCATCCATGTTCATCAAGGATATTGGTCTGTAATTCTCTTTTTTGATGGGGTCTTTGTCTGGTTTTGGGATCAAGGTAATGCTGCCCTCATAAAATGCGTTTGGAAGTTTCCCTTCCATTTCTATTTTTTGGAACAGTTTCAGGAGAATAGGTATTAATTCTTCTTGAAATGTCTGATAGAATTCCCCTGGGAAGCCATCTGGCCCTGGGCTTTTGTTTCTTGGGAGATTTTTGATGACTGCTTCAATTTCCTTAGTGGTTATAGGTCTGTTCAGGTTT
>NW_027397140.1:3960509-4150039 GCF_003265705.2 Callorhinus ursinus
GATCAACTTGGTCTTGGCTTGCTGGCTGTTTGTGCTGATCTTCTGGGGGAGGGGCCTGTTGCTGTGGTTTCCAAATGTCTTTGCCGGAGGCGGAATTACCCCGCCCTTGTCGGTCCGGGCTAAGGAAGCTGCTCCGGTTTGCTCTCAGGAGCTTTTGTTCCCTGCAAGCTCTCGGTACGGCTTTGGAGGACCAGGGCAGAAATGGTGGCCTCCCAGTCTCCACCCGGAGGAGCTGAGAACTCGGGGCCCCGCTCCTCAGTGTGCCCCCAGAGAAAAGCAGTCACTTCCGTGTCCCCGGTCTCTGGCCGCACTCCGTGCTCACCCGGCCTGTGATCGAGCGTTGCTATCTCTGGCACCCGACCCCGCACGGAGTCTCCAAACCCAGCAGATCCCTGCAGTGCGTTCCCGCACCGCTCCTCCCCGGGAAGGAAGGGGAGTCTCCTCGGCTCTGCTGCTTCTTGGGTCCCTGCTGGGGGAGCCGTGCCCCGACTGGGCCGCAGATCACAGTTTATGGGAACCCCGAGCTGAGAGCCCACGACTCTGCTCCGTCTCTGCAGCCGGCTTCCCCGCTCTGATACCCGGGAGCTCTGCCGCACTCAGGCACCCCCGGTCCTTCTGTGACCCCGAGGGTCCTGAGACCACACTGTCCCGGGAGGATTCCACCCCCCGCTTAGCCACTGCAGCGACGTCCCTCCGCAGAGCCGACTTCTAAAAGTTCCAATTTTGTGCTCCGCGGCTCTATCACTTGCCAGAAGCGGCCGGCGGAGGCCCCTCCCCCGCCGTCTATCCTCCCGAATACCGCCTCGGATTCACTTCTCCGCACACCCTACCTTCCAGTAAGTGGCCACTTCTCTGTTCAGAGAGTTGTTGCTACTCTCCTGTTCGATCTCCTGTTGAGTTCGTAGGTGTTCAGAATGGTGTGATCCCTATTCAGCTGAATTCCTGAGACCAGACGAAATCTAGGTTTCCTACTCCTCCGCCATCTTGCTCCACTCAATTTGTTCTTTTTAAGAGTATCTGCTATTCATGGTCATTTACCTTTCCATTTTTTTGGACTGAACTTGTTCCCAACTCTAGTTCCCAAAGATGTTGGGATTTTTATTGTGATTACATTGAATATATAGATAAGTTTGGAGAGCAAATAGTTGATATAATTCTGAGTCCTCTAATTCATAAATACATATATATATATCCCCCTTTAATTGTATCTCCTTTAATCTCTCTCAATAATACTCTGTAATTTCAACAGAAAGAACTTGCACATTCTTGTTAGATTTATTCCCACAAATTGATTTTGTAAGCTTATTATAATGTGTATATAAATGCAATATGTATGTGCATTTTCAAAGTAGTAAATGCAATACACACACACATATATGTATGTATGTATGTTTGCATATGCAATTTATAGAAATACGGTGGATGATCTTGTATTCACAAATCTAAAACCGCTTATTAATTCTAACAAGTTTTCTGAAGATTATTTTAGATTTTCTACACATATAATCATTTTGTTTGCAAATGATGATGCCATTATTTCTATGTTTTCAATTATTTATACTCTTGGTTCTTTTACTTTCTCTTTCTTTCCCTCCATTACCCAGTTGGAATGGCAAGAACCTCCAATTCAGTCTTAAACAGAAATGGTGATATAAGATATTTTGTCCCTGATACCAATCTTTTTTTTTTTTTTTTTTTTTTTTTTTTTTTTTTTTTTTTTTTTTTTTAGTGGGGAGAGGGGCAGAGGGAGAGAGAGAATCTTAAGCAGGCTTCTCTCCCAGCTTGGAGCCTGAGGTAGGGTTTGATCTCATGACCCAGAGACCATGACCTGAGCTGAAATCAAGTTGGATGCTTAACTGACTGAGCCACCCAGGTGCACCCCTGATACCAATCTTAAAAGGAAAATTTTGAACATTTTACCATTATATACAGTATTTCATTAGGCTCTAGCTGAGTACATTTCACAGACTAAGGACGCTTTTTTTTTTCTTTTTTCTTCTCCCCTAGCAAGGAAGCATTATCATGAACAGATGTTGAATTGTATCAAATGGGTTTTCTGCTTCAGTTGAGGTGATTAAATGATTTATTTTTTTCCTTTTGGGCTAATGTGGCTGATTACACTGATTTTTTTAATGCTATTACCAACTTTGAACCAACTCTATCCACTTTCCTAATGTATTATCTTTTAATATATAGTTGGGCTTAGTTTGCTAATGTTTTATTAAGAATATTTTCATAAGATAGGCTTGTGATTTTCTGTTTTCATAATGTATCTTTGGGTTTTGGTATCAAGCTCATATTGGCTTCATAAAATAGGTTGGGAAGCATTCTCATCACTAGAAGAGTTTTATGAGTGTTATTTCTTCGGATATATTTAGTAAAATTCATTGGCAAAATCCATCTGAATTTGAAATTTTCTTTATGGAAAGATTTAAATGATCTTTCAATTTATTTAATGTTAAAATACTATAATGTGTCTTTTTCTACAAAAAATTGTAGTAATTTGTATTTTTCTAGTAATCTGTCCTTTTCATTTAAATTTTCAAACTTAATTGGCATGTAATTATTTATATAATACTCTTAACTTTTTAGAATAGTTAGGATCTTAGTGATGTCCTCTTTTTTATTCCAGTTACTCATCATTTGTACTCATTTTTTTCAAGCTCTGCCTTTCTAGGGTGGGTTAGTTATTACATTTGAATTTTTTGTTGTTTTTTGCTATTCCTTTAACCTTTTTTAGATTTCATTTACTGTTTTCTATTTTTTGAAACGGATGCCTACCTTGTTAAATTTATCTTTAAATATTTTAATATATGAAAATAGGCTCTTAATTTTCCTAAAAGCAAACAATATCCCACAAATTTTGATACATATTATATTTAATATCATTTTCATAAATATATGTCCCAATTTCTCTTGTCACTTTTTTCTTTGACCATTTAGAATTGTATTACATAATTTCAGAGCAAATGGTGTTTTTAAAAGAATTTTCTTCTTTTTAATTTTGGTTTAATTAAATTCTATATTATGTTTTTGAAATTTGTTACTTGCTTTATAGCTCGGAATATGATCAACGTTTTTAAATGTCGTGAGTGCCCTTGAAATGACTATGTATCCTATAGTTGTTGAGTGCAGTTTTTATGTAGGTCTATTAGGATAATAATGATGTTCAAGTTTTCTGTACCTTCCTGGTTTTCTTGACTGTTCTATCAAATATTGAGAAAGCAATGTTAAAATTCCCTGATTAAGATTGTGGATTTCTTTATGTCTATGTTTCTATTAATTTTTGCAAGCTATAAAGTTATGTTATTAGAAGTATGTAAATTTAGAATTATTTTTATTTTCTTTATTTTTAACTTAAATTTTACTTAGTTAACATACAGTGCAATATTTATTTCTGGAGTAGAATTCAGTGATTCATCAGTTATGTACAACACCCAGTGCTCATCACAAAAAGTGCCTTCCTTAATACCCTTCACCCATCTATCCCATCCCACCCCACCCCACCCCATCAACCCTTTGTTCTCTGTCATTAAGAGTCTCTTATGGTTTATTTCCCTTGCTCCCTTTCCTCCCCCCTTCCCATATGTACATCTGTTTTGTTTCTTAAATTCCACATATGAGTGAAATTATATGGTATTTTTCTTTCTCTGACTGACTTATTTCACTTAGCATAATACTTTCTATAGCTCCATCCATGTCATTGCAAATGGCAAGATTTCACTTTTTTTGATGGCTGAGTAATAGTCCATTGTGTGTGTGTGTGTGTGTGTGTGTGTGTGTGTGTGTGTATTCTTATTCATCCATTCATCAGTTTATGGAAATTTGGACTCTCTCCATGGTTCGGCTATTGTTGATAATGCTGCTATAAACATAAAGATGCATGTACCCTTCGAGTCTGTATGTTTGTATCTTTTGGGGAGATACCTAGTAATGCAATTGCTGGGTCCTAGGGTAGTTCTATTTTTTAATGTTTTGAGGAACCTCCATACTATTTTCACATTGTAGCTGCACCAGTTTGCATCCCCTCAACAGTGTAAGAGAGTTCCTGTTTCTCTGCATCCTCGCCAACACTTTTGGTTCTTGTGTTAATTTTAGATATTCTGACAGGTGTGAGGTGGTATCTCATGGTTTTGATTTGTATTTCCCTGATGATGAGTGATGTTGAACACCTTTCCTGTGTCTGTTAGCCATCAGGATGTCTTCTTTGGAAAAGTGTCTATTCATGTCTTCTGCCCATTTCTTAACTGGATTATTCATTTTTGGGGTGTTAAGTTTGGTAAGTTCTTTATAGATTTTGGCTACTAACCCTTTATCTGATAAGACATTTGCAAATATCTTCTCCCATTCGGTAGACTGCCTTTTAGTTTTGTTGATTGTTTCCTTTGCTGTGCAGAAGATTTTTATCTTGATGAAGTCCCAGTAGTTCATTTTGCTTTTGTTTTCCTTGCCTCTGGACACGTGTCTAATAAGAAATTGCTAAGGCTGAGGTCACAGTGGTTACTGCCAGTGTTCTCCTCTAGGGTTTTGATGGTTTTCTGTCTCACATTTAGGTCTTTTATCCATTTTTTATCCATTTTGAGTTTATTTTTGCATATGCTGTAAGACAGTGGTCCAGTTTCATTCTTTTGCATGTTGCTGTCCAGTTTTCCCAACACCATTTGTTGAAGAGACTTTTTTTCCCATGGATATTCTTTCCTGCCTTGTCAAAGGTTAGTTGACCATAGAGTTGTGGGTCCAATTCTGGGTTTTCTATTCTATTCCATTGATCTATGTGTCTATTTTTGTGCCAGTACCATACTCTGTTGATGATGACAGCTTTGTAATAGAGCTTGAAATCCAGAATTGTGACGCCACCAGCTTTGTTTTTCTTTTTCAGCATCGCTTTGGCTATTCAGAGTTTTTTGTGATTCCATACAAATATTAGGATTATTTTTTCCAGCTTTGTGAAACATACTGGTGGTGTTTTGATAGGGATTACATTAAATGTGTAGATTGCTTTGGGTAGTATAGACTTTTTCATGATGTTTGTTCTTCCAATTCATGAGCATGGACTGCTTTTCCATTTCTTTGTGTCCTCTTCAATTTATTTCATGAGTGTTCTATAGTTTTCATAGTACACATCTTTTACCTCTTTAGTTAGGTTTATTCCTTGGTATCTTATTGTTTTGGTGCAATTGTAAAAGGATTGATTCCTTGATTGCTTTTTCTGCTGCTTCATTATCGGTGTATAGAAATGCAACAGATTTCTGTATGTTGATTTTATATCCTGTGACTTTACTGAATTCATGAAGTAGTTCTGGCAATTTTTTGGTGGAATCTTTCAGGTTTTCTACATAGAGTATCTTGTCTGCAAATAGTGGAAGTTTGACTTCTTCCTTGCCACTTTGGATGCCTTTTATTTCTTTTTGTTGTCTGATTGCTGAGGCTGAGACTTCCAGTACTATGTTAAACAGTGGTGAGAGTGGACATACCTGTCTTGTTCCTGACAATAGGGGAAACGCTTTCAGTTTTTCCCCATTGAGGATGATATTAGCTGTGGGTCTTTTGTATATGGCCTTTATGATGTTGATTTATTTTCCTAATGAATCAAACTTGTTGTCATTTCATATTGACCCTTTTTATATACAGAAATGCTTTTTGATTTAAAAATACTTTGGCTAATACAGGTATACAGGTATACTAGCTTTCTTTTTGTTAATCTTTGTCAGATAAGCCCTTTTTGTCTTTTCACATTGTTCTCTTTATCTGTATGTTTTTAGGTCTATTTCTTATAAATGTCATATTGTCGAGTTTTGTTTTTTTTAATTCTGACAGTCTTTATGTTCACTACATGATTTTACTTGATTTGCTTTTAATGTTAGTATTGGTATATTTGAGTATGAAGCTTTTCTTCTTTCATTTTTGTTTGTTCTGCCTGGTTTGTTTTCCTTTTTCTCTCCACATTTGCCTTCTTTTCTTTTATATTTTTTGCCTTCTTTTAGATAAAGAGATTTACTAATCTTTCTTCATTTGGTTTGGCAGTTACACACTCCTTTACTCTCATTGTAATTGTTACAGTAGAGTTTACAACATGCATCTTTGACTTATCAGTATCTAATATGCATTGATTTTCAATTATTTTCCTGGACATGCAAGGATTTCTTTTTTAAACTTCTTTTTATTCCCTCCTAACCTAATATGCTTCTGTAGTCATGTGTTATAAATATACCTCTTTATGAACCCCCTAAGACATCATCATTATTTAATACAGTTAACACACATTCATATTTACCCTCATTCTGGCCATTTTTTGTTGCTCTTTATTCTTTTCTGTATCTTACCCTTTCATCGGGCCCATTTTTTCCTTCTCTTTGGAGAAATCTTTTGTTTTTAGTATTTAGTTCTGTTATGCCAGTATCAAATGCTCAATTTCCTTTTAAGATTTTATTTTCTCTGGTTTTTGGCATTTTCATGTCATGTGCTTAGGTGTGATTTCCCTCTATTTATCCTATTTCAGGTTTTTGGGTCTGTGGGTAGGTGCTTTTTAATCAGATTTACTAAATTCTCAGCTATGACTTCTTCAAATATTGCTCCTGCATAATTCTTTCTCTTCTTTATCAGGGGCTCCAGGAACATATATGCTAGCCCTTCCTCTCTGTCTTCTGTGTCTCTTACCCCCTCTGCTGTGTTTCTTGCCTTTTGGTCTCCCTGTGCTTTATTCTAAACAATTTTTCTGACCTTTCTTCTAGCTTACTACTTTTTTTTCTTCAGGTTACCAAATCTGCTATTAAACCATTCATTGAGCTTTCAGTGTAATTTTTTTCAGGTCTAATTTTTTGTTTTTTTGTTTTGGTTTGTTTTTTTGGTTTTTTGTTGTTGTTTTTCAAATATCTTAGGTTACATTTTAAGGTTTCTAGCTCTTCCAAAATGTCTTTAGCTTCCTGATCATGGCAAGCATGGTAACTTAAAGTTCCTGTGAGCCTATCCTGTTCTTGTTTCTGTTGGTTCTTTTTGGATGACGTCTTATCTCTTCTTGTGCCTGCTTATCTTTGAGTATGTGTATGAAATTGTACTTGGAAATTTGTGTTTTTTTAATATTTATTTATTTGAGAGAGAGAGAGTGTGGGAGAGCACAAGTTGGGGGAGGGGGCAGAGGGAGAGAATAATCTTAAAGCAGGTTCCCCACTGAGCATAGAGCTCATGAAGGGCTCGATCCCATGACCCATGAGGTCATGACCTGAGCCAAAACCAAGAGTTGGATGCTTAACTGACTGAGCCACCCAAGAGCTCTGGAAATTTGTTTTTTAAATAATTTGAAACCTAGGATTACTTTTTTTTCATTAAGAAAGAACTTTATTTTGTTCAGTATCTGGAGGTTCTAGCGATCTAGAATCACTTTAATCCAATTTTGGGGGTTAAGATAGTCTGTGTTTAAGCTGGGTGGCAGTGTCTTTGTGGCTCAGTTGTTCATGGTCCCCTAAAAAGATACAGCTGTTTATCAGGCCTTTCTGTTTGTGAGTTCAATGGGAGGCAAAATAAGAACCCTTCAAAGATGTCTGTGTCTTAATTCCCTGAACCTGATAATAGGTAATGTTATGTGACAAAGGGAAATATAATTAAGGTGGTTGATTAGCTGTCCTTGAGGTAGATTATTCCTAATTATCCTGAATTATTGAGGCTTTATAAGTGAAAAAGGGAAGCAGGAGAAAGAGTACACAATGATGCAGTATGGGAAAGCCTTGTTTTCCCTGATGCTAACTTTGAAAATGGAAGGAAACCATGAGGCAGGAATATGGGCAGCCTCTAGAAGCTGGAAAAAGCAAGGCAATGGATTCTTTCCTGGAACCTCCAGGAGGAATTTAGCCCTGCGACACTTTGTTTTTAGCCCAGTGAGACCTATTTCCAAGCTTTGACCTCCAGAACTGTAACATAACACATTTATGTCATTTTAAGCCACCAAGTTTATGGTAATTCTATTATGGCAGCAATAGGAAACTAATTTAGGTTCTAAACTCCAACACTGGCTCCTCTAGTTTTGCTCGATTTCTCAACTACCTCTTTCAGAAACTGTAGACTCCTGTGAGGGAAAAGAGGCCCCAAAGACCAGTCTCAGCTCCCTGGACTTTTTGTCTTTACTAGATCTTGGTTTGACTATTCTTTACCTTCTGGTTAAATCGCTGGTACCTTTGTTCAGGTGTTTCTAATATTTCCCCAATGTTTCTTTTTGCCCTCAACCTGATGTTTGGTCCCAGTTGCCTTAGTCCTTAATGCTGGACAGTCTTCCTTTTGAATCCAAGGACTGAGCTAGTCTGGTTGTGTGTTAGCATTCACAGTTCTGCTGCCATTTTGGTCTCAGAGCCATTCCCTGGGGTAATGCAAGAACTTCTTCACTGACCTCTTCTTTTTTAAGTCCTCCATCCTGGTTTTATTCTAACACTAGCAGGATGACTTCTTCCTACGTGGGAACCACTGGGACTGCCCCCAGAGGTCACTTCATTATAGATGTCGCTAGTTCTTTCTGTGCTGCCTGGTGAGAGGAGAGCACCTTATCTACAGTTAGGATATCTGTCTAGTGATCCCCAAAACTTGTTGGGTCTATACCCACAGCCCTCTTTGCTCACTCCATCATGCCCACCTGTGGTGCTGGAAGAGGGACAAAGAGGTTCGTGGCTGTGAGACAGACAGGCTGACTTGTAATGTGGCCGTGCTCCTTAGCTCAGCAGCATTGCTGTAGAAGTGTTTCATACAGTGGCACCTTGTTGGATTAAGTACAGATTCTTTTAAGAGGGCTGTTTTAAAATACAGCCCTTGTTTAGGTTTTGAAGTTGGTTTTCTATAAAACAACTCCTATTGCTTGCTGTCTGGATGCATAGCCTGTCCTTAGATACTCCTTCTTTGATAAAAGAAAAAGTTGGAGCTCTGTTGGCAATCACAGCCCATGAAGGCAGCACGGAACATTTGTAGCTGCGAGGGAAAGAAAGGCTTTTGATCTTGAGAATTTAGGCTCAAACCCAGCACTCTAGGCCTTTGAATTTTGCCACCATCTAAACTAATGCTTGGAGGCTTTTTGAGTATGAAACAGCAAGGAGGCAAGGGAACAAAGGATGAAAAGGCAAGAAAAGGAAGGCAGGGGCTGCTCCTCCATTTTCAAGCCAGAGTCAGTGAGGGCAAGGCTGGCTTTCTGCTTTCAAACAAAGAGAGGTCCACCTGATCCTTGTACTTAGGACAGGAAATTTTGCATTAGAAAAAGAAGGCAGCAAATTAGATACCCCTTGATCAGTGTTTCTATGAGCTGTCAAAGGCTTTGAGCTTCCAGAAGCCTCCTGTAAGGCTTGCTGAGGCCATTATGCCCCTCCCATGGTCCTGGCTAGCTTTGTTTCCCTGGGGATGACCATGGCATCAGGGAGGAGTATGGCACTCACAGAAACCATCATGAGCTGTACTACATGCCATCCAGTGCTTCCTCATGGGCTGCAGCACCAACCTACGTAAGCACTTAGGTCATGTTGGATATTATAATCACATCTATGGCAACTATAGAGTAAATAGTTATATAAATGTGTTTTGTGATCATTTGTATCGGCATAAACTCCTAGTGTAACGCTGAATCTATGAAAGTGATTAGAAAAAAGATTACTTTGATTTAAGGCTCCTTATATTTTTTTAAAGATTTTATTTATTTATTTGAGAGAGAGAAAATGAGAAATAGAGAGCACGAGAGGGAAGAGGGTCAGAGGGAGAAGCAGACTCCCTGCTGAGCAGGGAGCCCGATGTGGGACTCGATCCCGGGACTCCAGGATCATGACCTGAGCTGAAGGCAGTCGCTTAACCAACTGAGCCATCCAGGCGCCCAAGGCTCCTTATATGTTTGACTTCTCCTGCTACCAGTACCAGAATGCCTACAGTTTCATTCAGGTTTTTATTTTTTGATTGATTGAGTACTGACTGTGTGCCAGGGGACACATTCGTGGACAAGACGGACTATTACTTTCCCATTTCAGGTTAACTATATGAAACTATTGATTTGGCAATACAATCTTTGCAGTAAATAAGTAAATTTATTCATTTATTTGTTCATTTGCTTGTGTAGTATTGGGCTATCTGCCCTCCTTTGAATACCCACAGCACTGAAAAGTCATGTGGTAAATATAAATTGGATTAAAAATGCACAACAAAGGGGTTCGAGTATAATTATTCCATTAATTTAGGTTAAAATGCTTTGCCTAAGTTAATTCAGATATCGTTCACCCTTTGTTAATAAATAAGCAGCTAGATTAGAGGCCGTGAAAAAAATTCTTTTACATTGCTACTAAGTGAAATGCACTTGCACTGAAGAGGGACTGGGTTTCTGAAACACAGAGAAGCCCTACCAGCCCCCTCGACAGTCCTTTTTGTCTCAGCATCAGGTGAGAGAACACCTAGCAGGCAGAGGTTCTAGACCGCAAGAGCCCAGCATGGAGCTCTAGGTCTGTTTGGAAGCTTACGTTATATGAGATCCTTGCAAAATAAGCACCCATCACCCTGGGCCATGCGTGCACCAGGCTCTGTGCTGGTCTCGAGGGCATAGAGCTCCTGTTCTCAGGGAACCGGAAGTCGGTGAAACAAGAATGAAGCCAGCAAGTTCGCAGCAGTTTCACCTGCCTGTCCTACCTAGGGCAAGGGGCTGTCACTTCTTGAAATGCAGGAGGCAGTTAGCCAGGGTGGGAGGGCAAAGGAAACCATGCAGAAAGGTCTGAGCCTGACATTCCAAGTAGCAGGAATAGGAGGTGGGGGAGTGGCAGCCAACCTTGGGAAGAGCCTGGCTGCTACACTGGGATGTGAATTTCATCCCGTATGGCAGCAGCTAATACAGGGTAATCAGCCTTTGTAAAATTTTTTTGTAAAGATTTATTTATTTTATATATAGAGAGAGCATGAGTACATGCTAGCTGTGGGGGGGAGGGGCAGAGGGAGAGGGAAAGAAGCAGACTCCCATTTAGCAGGGAGCCCAATTTGGGGCTCAATCTCACAACCCTGATATTATGACCTGAGCTGAAATTAAGAGTTGGATGCTCAACCAACTGAGCCACCCAGATGGCCGCGGTCATCAGCCTTTGAAGGCCGATGTAGGGTGGTGATGTTGAGGCTGGAAGTAGAGGGGAAACCCTGAGTCCCTTGTGACTAGTTGCATCATGACAGGTGACACAAAGGACATTTTCAGGACAGGGTCCCAGGTGCAGAGGACAGAAGGAGCATGTTTGTTTTCTTTGTCTTGTCAATTTTTGCTGGGCTTCTCTCACCAGGCTTCTCTGGGACCATGTCATCCAGAGACCAGGACAGACAGCCTCACTCTGAAATCTCTACATGTAGAGCTGGTGGGGTCTCTGGAAGCATGTGCTTATCCTATTTTCAAAAAGTGTAAACTGGTTCACTTCACTCTTCTTATGATAAAAAATAATGGTGTCTACTTTAATGGACTGAAAATGTCCTTTTAGATATCACTGTTTTTGTTTTAGGTTGGAGGAAGTGCACTTTCACTTTTACTAAATAGTTATTAGCAATTCGTTTAATGCAAATGTGAAATATAAGATTGGTAACAGACTCTTCCCTGTGAATCAAGCCTTCATTCAGTAAACAGTCTCAGTACTGCTCAGTTAGACATCATGCCTCCCCCATGTGATTGAACAGGGGGCATGCACCTGCATAGCTACGTGTTCTACTTGGAGGGGTGCTGAGCATGAGGGGTGATCAGCACTGGGCATCTGAAGGAGGGACCATCTGCTGCAGTGACTTGGCTCATTAGGCTCTTGGCTGCTGCAGTTTCTAACAAAAATGCAAGTTCAGGGGCAGAGCTCTCTCCTGTGTCACTGCACTGCCTCTTCCTTTTCATGTAATAAGATCGAATCACTTTGTCCAGAGAAGCTGGAGAAATATTCGGAGTATAGCTGCAGAAAGTATTGCCAGTAAGGTACTTGTTTGGACATGCCTGCTCTGCAGTGAGTGATGTCATCAGCTGCGCTTGGCCCAAGATACTTGGTGTGCTGTGGCGGTTGCTGCAGAGGGCCGGCAGCTTCACTTAGAGGGCCTACATGTGTGAGAGCACTCTCAAGAGGTACTGCTGCTTCTGCAGCAACTCCCAGTCCTGAGGCTGTCACAAGCATGGGCGTGAATTAAACCCCCCTCTGCATTCTGTGGATTGGTGGATTCATAGAGCTCCAGAGACCTCAGAGATCCAAGTCTAAAAGCTCTCTCTTGCCTTGCTTATATTTATTAAACTTCAAATCCCAAGTCTCCTGATTTGTTTTTACTCCATTTTTGGGTGAACTCTGCTATAACTCCACATCCACAGGCATTGCTGAAGATGGGAAGGATGTAGGTATCAATAATCAGATGAGGATATATTTAATAGGAAGCATGTTTTTAAAAACATTAAAACTTAAAAACATGTTTAATATCTTTGAAATTTTCTGTAGAATTATACACTTTCTGGCTTATATATGGTAACAGTATCATCATTTCCTGTTAAAGTAGGATAATCTTAGTGTCAGTGGCTGAGCTGGATGTCTTAGAGGCTGAGGAACTGCTATCAGTTACTTAAAGGCCTCTTGACCTTGGGCATGACTTTAGGCATGGTCCTTAATCACCCTAAATTAAAGGTAGCATGAAAACCAACCCTGCCCTGAATGGTGGTGAATAGCACTTAGCACAAGGCCTGGCATTTAGCAAACTATCAAAAAATAGTAATTGGTGACAGTGATGCAGGTGATGCAGTAGAGTGGTACCCCCAGGAATTACTTATGCATGCGTGGTGCTTTCTGATTTGTATTGAAATCCCTGGTTTTCCGGGCTATGTTCTACTTGATGAGTAATTCGTTTCTTCACACTCAGTTCTCAATGTATGTAACTTTTTTTGTTGTGGTAAAATATATATAGCACACAATTTACCATTTTAACCATTTTTTTCTTTTTAAAGATTTTTTATTTATTTATTCGAGAGAGAGAATGAGATAGAGAGAGAGAGCATGAGAAGGGGGAGGGTCCGAGGGAGAAGCAGACTCACTGCTGAGCAGGGAGCCCGATGTGGGACTCGATCCCGGGACTCCAGGATCAAGACCTGAGCCGAAGGCAGTTGCTTAACCAACTGAGCCACCCAGGCGCCCCCATTTTAACCATTTTTAAGTGTACAGTTCTGTGACATTAATTTTATTCACATTGTTGTGTAACCATTATTATCATCTACCTCCCTCCAGAATTTTTTTCATCTTCTGCAAGAGGAAGTGCCTTTTTTTTTTTTTTTTAATGGAGTTAGCAAGCTCAGAATGGAAGGGTGGGTTGGGGTCCTGTAACTCTGTCCATGCTCCAGGAGGCAGGTTTGGCAAAAGTTTGGCTGATGATGGTGATGAGGGCATGACCTTGAAGCCAGTTTAGAATGAAGCAGATGGGTAGGTAGATGAGTGGACGGAGAGATAAATATATTTCTTAAATGGGGTATTATTATATTGTCAGTTTATATAGAAACAATCAATCAATGTATGTAGAATTTTCCCATCCAAAATTTCTGCACGTGAAACCTTTTCTAAATGAGAAACTCAAAGATGGTCTCTGCATTAGTTTGCTAGAGCTGCTATAACAAAATACCACAGTCTAAGTGGCTTAAACAACAGAAATTCACTTTCTCACAGTTCTGGAAGCTGGATGTCCAGACCAATGTCTCCAGAGGGTCGGTTTCTTCTCAGAAACCCTTCCTTGGCTTGTAGACGGCCATCTCTTCCCTTTTTCTTTTTATGATTGTCCTTTAGTGTGTGTCTATATCCAAATTTCCTCTTATAAGGATACCAGTCAAATTGTATTAGAGCTTACCCTAATGACTTCATTTTAACTTAATTATCTCTTTAAAGATCCCGTGTGGTCACATTATGAGGTTCTGGGGGTTAGGACTTCAACATATGGATTCTGGGGCATGGGGTGGGTGTGGGGTGGTTACACAATTCAGTTATAACAGTCTCTGAAGATCCCTCTGATTCTAAAAATCCTCAAAATTCTCCCCAATTCCAGATGAAGCAGATGAAACCAGGCAACCTGTGCCCTGGACGTGCACATTCCCCAAGGAACATGGTTATTGATAGAATGGTATGAATGCAGCACTGGAGTCCAGAGACGGAATGTCCTACCATTTCTGAGCCATTCGCATTACATTTTTCTTAGAGAGAAAGAATAACAAACAGAGACAGAGTATTTTAAGTGCACCCTCCTTGTCTGCCAAGAATAATCCTGGTGTGCTGTGGAACTCAGTCCCTTCATGGCTACCCTGGATGCTGCATCTGCTGATGTCTGCCTTGGAAAAGGCGACCAACTGGCTCCAAGATACTTCACATGGCTTTAAATGAACACAGGGCAGCTTGAAACATGGCCTCACTCTAGAAATAGAGCCAGAGGCCATTTCAGTCCAAGGGGAACAGGGCTGATGGCTAATTAAACTTCAGGAAGAGGCTTTTATTTTTTTTAATTTTTTAAAAGATTTTATTTATTTATTTGACAGAGAGAGACACAGCGAGAGAGGGAGCACAAGCAGGGGGAGTGGGAGAGGGAGAAGCAGGCTCCCTGCTGAGCAAGGAGCCCGATGAGGGACTCGATCCCAGGACCCTGGAATCATGACCTGAGCTGAAGGCAGAATTGAGCTACTATTATCCAATGAGTTCTCTTTTTAATGTGCACGATGCACTGGAAAACAGTAAGAACTGATGTTTGAGTAATTACCTTTATGGCTGTATTCTGTGCTGGAAACTACGTTGTTGTGTTAGAGTCATAATCACCTGGGGTGGTGTTAACAGCGTTTATGCCTTTGCTATAATTTTTAATCACTTGCACTTTTTGTGTGATGATTTACTTGTGTGAGCAAAGACAGTTCAATTTTTCACCATGTTGTGACTCTTGGTAGAGAAAAAAAGAATGACAAGCCTGAGCAATGAGAGCTGATTAAAAAAAAAAAAAATCCATTAATGATAGTTATTTATACTAAAGGTCTATTCCCTGCATTTCCCTCCCATTTTTCTTCCTCCCCTCCTCCTTTCTTCTCCCTTCCCTCTCTCCACTCCTGATCTGGTCATATGGTTTATGGCAGTGTTACATCTCTCAGTGGCAGAATTCTCAATGAGAGACTTTGTGGTGAGCCGCCATTTTTCAAGTAGAATAATGAAGAAATTGTTGGCTTACCCATCGGCTATTTAAATGTATTTCATTAAATATCTGTGCAAAATTTTTAGTGCACATTGAGGAAATGTCATTTTGTTATAAGTTCCTATTTTCCAGATGGAATTTGCTTCTCTAATCTGTTTAGGAAATTGGAAGGTGCTGGTCTGTTTCAAAAAATTCATTCATCCCTTTCAGTCATTAGTGGCTTCCTTTGTTGTTATCTCATATTCTCTTATTTTCATTAGAGCTATAATCCTTTCCAGCTCACTTACTCACCAGTACTGTTCTACTAATTGCTATTCATTCTACAATCATCAGTTATCATTCAGTATAAAAGTGAGAAAGCATGAGCTAAGCGCTCTGTGAGCATTGGTACTCTGCAGAGGTTTCTGGGCAGACTCCTTCCATGAAATTTCCCTACCTCACGTAGATGTGAGACAGAAGAGCAAGTGCCTTTTAGAATGGAACAGTCAGAGCCCAAATTTCTCTAATGTATGCGTGCTCTTATTTTAGGTAACCGAATTCAATCCTTTGATGTTCACCAGCGTAATCGAGTGTGAGAAGCCAAACAACGACCTGACTAGGTTTCGTGGTTGCATGTGAGTATTGTACATATGCCTGAGCTTGCTGTTCTGTCACACACAGTTCAAAAATACACATTTAATATTTTTTGCCCAATGTGTAGCCTTTTAGGAATGTTGCCCATATCTGAGCCTTCTTGGTTCTTATGGGACCGGTTTGTAAGATCCTGTCAGCAGTAGAAACTTGCCCACATTGCCTATGATGAATAATTACTGCCTTTCCTTCCTCTAGCTGGCCTGGGTAGGGTGAGGGGAACAAGGGAAGTATGGTGCACTGCACATGGCCCCATTAAATGGAAGCATGGGGGCCACCCAGGAGGAGCCTGGCTGGGCAGCTCATTCATTCATTCACTTAGGTACTCAGTCACTGACTATTTGTTGAGCCTCTGCTGCATGATAGCCCTGTTGAGGGCTCTGAGAGTAATGCAGTGAAATGAATAGTTAAAAAAAAAAAAAATTACTACCTTCATGTTTATTTCATTCTAGTTTGGGGAAAAGAGAGACAATAAACAAACAAAAAAATAAGTACAGTATATAACGTGTCAAATAGTTCAATCCCTTGCTCCAAAAGGGAAAGACAAAAAAGGTGGATAAATGACAGGATTGGCATGTGTTGTACTTGCTGAAGCTGGGCTCTGGGTACGTGGGAAATATTTGCTAGTCTCTCTACTTTCATGTTCTCTCATTATTACACAGTAATAATAATTTGTGTATGTGTGTGTAGTCGGTTGGCTCGGGGGGAAAAATGGCAGAGGAGAGGGAGTGTCACCATGGAGTTGATGAGTTGGGTGCCACAGCTGTTGGGGGCAGCCTCACAGAGAATGAATGTGATGTGTGTGCAAGAATATGGAGGACTTTAAGTTTGGCCTACCCTGACTCGCTGGTTGGCCTCTTGGGGCCTTAGTCTGCTCTCCCAGACTTGGGTCTCCTGTGTGGAGAATTTGGGGCCTTCTCTCTGCTGGCTTTCCTGCCTGAGGTGCGAGCCGACCGGTCTAACTGCTTTGTGGTCCAGGCACAGTGTGGCCCCACAGACATGTGGGGGTAAGGCAGGGTGCTCTGCTTCTGGAAGTCGGCTCCATTTCCAAGACCTCTCAGTGTATGTTTGAATCTTCGGGTTCACTGGCACATCCAGCATTGTTGAGTGTGCCCACGCACAGTAGACTTCCTGTCATACTGCGGGGTGATCAATGAATGAAAAGTTTTAATAGTAAACGGTGAAATGTGGGTGCTGCCAAGAGAGGACCCAGTCACACACCAAAATTGCTGATCCATGTCTGAAGATCAGAACTTGGAAAATGTTAGGTCACCCCTTAAAGGAACCAATTAAAAGAAGATAAAATTCATTAAGAAAAATGTTAAAATGTAGTATGTAAAATTTGGAGGGAGAATACTCAACTACTCATATATAACTTGGCTGCTGTGGATTTTCCACCCTCCCATGGCCCCCTGGGCCGTCTTCTGTAGGCCCACTGATCCATTGTCCCCTGGACTTCACACATGGCACCATTCTCAGCACCACTGTGAATCTCCATGGCCACATCAGCTAAATGGAGCAGATGCTGGGTTTCCAAAGACCCTGAAATAACCACCTTGAAGGGTGGTGAAGGCATCCTCTAGGGAGAATAGTCTATGCACATTCTTGCTCATAGGGTAATTTTGGAGGGCCAACTCTACCAAAGAAAAAGCGTAGACATCCTTTACCAAAGACTGTACTCCTCTCTTATGGTCTGTCTTCTCTTCTGTGAGGGTTCCTCCAAAGCCCCTGAAAGATGCAGGACTCCTGTGCTCTGATGACTATTCTCACACTTTTTGCCTGTTCTTGAATTGGATTAACACTGAAAGGGATTCAACCCTAAGTGAGCAGCTGTCAGTCCTGCCCTCTAGGAACTACTTTCATCATAGGCATATTAAACAAGTCCAGCTTCGTGCTGAGGCTGGCAAGCTCTGGAGCCCACACTTTCTAGCTAGATAAACTTGGGCAATCTGCTTAACTTTATTCATCTGTATAATGGGGAGGATCACGGGAGCCCCCTCAAGTCCTTGGGGCAAAGTTTAATCAGTTTAATACCAGAAAGCTTTCAGAAGGGTGCTTTATAAATATTTGCCACTATTACGGTCATTGCTGCTATTGTTAATATTACTTTTACAGATAATACCACAGAGCATGGAGATGAAAGGATCGGGAGAGAAGTATAAGTGAGAACACGAATGTATCCAGGGGAAGAGGTCCAGTTGGAAAGGGAGGGTGATTTGTCTTCAGTGTGTATATTAGGAAAAGCCATAGAAGGAAGGGAATGGAGTTTTGAGATTTCCTGAATTTGAGGAGCTGGCAAGTGCCTCAGGTGGAGTGAATGTGGGCCAGAAGTTCAGGGGAGTAGGAGCTAAAGATGAAGATTTGAGGACCCTCTGCCCAGAGGTCATGTATGAAGTCAGGGAAGGGGCCTGGGAACATGAGACAGAGGGCTAGGGAGGAAAGGAAAGGAATAAAGACAGAACAACCTCACAGTCAGGAGCGAGCATCCTTGGGTGTGATAGGGGTGTGGTTCCATGGGCAATGTACAATGGTGGAGGCAGAACAGGGACATTCAGGAAAGATCTGCATGCCACACTCCAGGGGCAGCCCAAGGAACGGGAGGGCCACACCATCGGAGTGTAGATGCAGAGGGGCAGAGTCCAGATTGCAGGAGATAGAAGGAGAATTATATTTTTCCACTACTCTTTCTAGAAACATGTCTTAAAAAGGAGGAACAGGGCCAGAGATGAAAGCCTCAAAGAAAGGGGAAGGACTTTTATTAGGAAAAGAGAAGATAACAAAAAGCCAGGCTGGTGGAGATCTCCATGTGGGCAATGCTGACTTTCAGGTTGTGGGAAGTTGGTGATCAATGAGGGGTAGCGTCCCTTGGTTCTTTGCTCACCCGCAGCACCTGCACCACCTCCATGCCCAACCCTCAGCTGACTTGGCCCCCCAGCCACTTCTTTCTTTGGAAGATGGCTGCTTGAGTGGGCGTCAGTTTGCCCCACAGCCAGCCAGGCTTACTCACCTTCTCCAACAAATGTTCCTAACATGAGTGACCTCACTGGCCCATCTCCCAATAAAGAAAGGAAAGAAGGGCAACACCCTGCTGCATGAATCTTTCCCCACTCTGCTTTCTAGTTTTGCCATGCTTTCTCCTTACTTTCTCCAACAAATTGTCCTGCACTGAGGCTCACCTCTGAGCCTGGTCCCAAATCCTGCTAGTCTAGGTGCTGCCAGTTCAGGCCAGTGCATACCTAGACTGTTGTTTAATTGTGATTTACCATTTCTACCAAGCCAGGTATTTTGGATTGGTCACTGGAAGATCAGGGTGCCGATGGGCCTCTCTCCCAGCAGGCCAACTCAGGCAGGGTCTCTGGAGGTGGGGCACAGGTGACTGTGTATTAAAGTTTCTCCCTCTGGTGCCTCTGTGGTGCAACCAGCATGCGCAGCCCTGCCTCCCAGCCAGGCTGAAGTGCTCCAGGAAGAGTGAAGGGAGTGGAGGGCAGGTAACTGGAGTGTCAGGGGAGGGGCCTGTTCCTCCCCTGAGAGAAGGGAGAACCCAGTTCCCATACTGGTCCTTATGCTCAGGGCTGGGCCTAACTTGGGTGATAGATCTGCAGTTCAGACCCAGGGAGCAGATCAGCAGCCAGTTCCCTGGTTTGCTGGCTTGCTGGATTTCATTATCTGCTGAGGATGGCCTCCCTTTAGCCTTGACTCAGCTCTGTGTCAGCAGCCTTGACCTGCTGCTCTGTAGCCTCAGTCCAGCCAGGGAGCCCAGGCCAAGCCCAGCTGCCATTTATACCAGCAATACCAGTTTCACTCATATTTGGACCAGCCAATCTGAACTCAAAACTTTAGCCATTTGCACTTAAAGGGACCTAAGCTTGGGTTTACAACAAAAAGACCCAAGTCTGAATTCTAGCTTTGCCCACTCACTGGGCAAATTATTCTGCATTTCTGAATGTGGCTTCCTCCTAATGCTGGAAATAACAGTGGCTGACATGAGAATGGAGGAAAAGAGTATGGGTGAAGCATAAGGTGAATTATTTTTTTCTTTTTTTTTAACTGTTTTTATTAGTATATAGGTAAGAAAATACAGAAACTCTAAAATAGGCTTAAAATATTCCAATAAAAAGTAAGATCATGTATTTTGAAATTAAGAAAGAAAGAAATTCACTGTGTGCAGGGCAACAATTCAAATAATCTTTTAACTATCTGTGAAGGAAGCATGAGGTGAATTAGAACACGTCATGCAAGAGAGTGGTGTTAGCCATGGTATGTGACTCCACTGCGATGAAATGTCTTCACTAGGAATGTTTTTAGAGATAGAAAGTACATTAGTGATTGCCAGGGTTTAGGAGTGGAAGGGGAATGGGGGTGACTGCCAGTGGGTATGGGGTTTCTTTTTGGGGTGATGAATATGTTCTAAAATTAGCTGGTAGTGATAGCTGCTCCGTGAATATACAAAAAACAAAAAAACAAAAACCAAATGCTTAACCATATACTTTAAACGGGTCAATTTTATGGTAAATGAAATGTATTTCAAGCTGTTAAAATTTAAAAAAAAAGTGTTAAGAGCTTCATTATTCAAGTGAGCATCAACCTTAATCCTCACTGTTGTTTAATACAATCCCACAGTTAAAAACTAATGAAATCCTGTTCTTCACCCCTACGGGTGCCCTCTCCCTGCCCCAAGGCACTGCAGCCCAGAGAGACCCCTGTGAATGGATACCAGCTCAGTGGCCAAGTGCCCCAGCAGCTCAGGGCATCTTGTTCAGCTGTGCTCAGCCAATGTCATGGCATATGGTGGGTGACCTTTGAAGCCACCAATCAAACACTTTCATTTGCCTTTAGGAATAAAGCAGAGAGGTTGGTTGATTTAGTCTGGTGTAAAATTCCATTTCAAATTGTAAACCCAGGTTCCATTTCTGATCCCAAAGTCTTCCACAGAGTAAGTCCTGAGCTCCCTCCCTGCATGCTGCAGAGCCTTATATGACCACATAGGGCTGGAAACCTGCCATTGCAAACCTGGGCATGCTTGTTGGGGTAGCCTCCCTGCCCTGCAGATGACACGATCCATCACCACTGTCACCCTGTAAGAGGTAGAATCAGAACCTGTTGTAGGAGAGCCCTCATGGGCCCTCAGTCCTCCAGCCCAGTGTCTGGACAGAGCTATGTGTGGGCTTATGTCCAAGATGTACTCACTACCAATGACCAGGCATTAAGATGAACTATAACTGTACCAAATGGATTCATTAAAACTGGAAAATACTTATTTTACCTTGACACCTTTAATTGACATATTTATATCTCAAGAAAATCCATTGTCACAAAACACACAATTGGGTTATTTCTACACTTAGGTTAGATAAACAAAAACCTGAGCAACTATTATCTTAAAGAAAATTCTGCCCAGGGTTTGGCTGTGGAAGGAATTATCTATTATTTCTTTCTCCCTACCTCTGTGACTCAGAGTTCCCTTCGGCCGCAGATCTGACACTCAAATTCACTTAAGTGGAGGGCGGTCTTTTTGCTAAGGTCATTTGAAACAGGAGTGGGTGGAGCCATGAGAGTTCATAGCAGCTGAGCTGTCACCACCGTGAGGCCCAATGGTCCCAGGGCAGGAGTGGCCACCTGGACTCATGTCAAGAGGGTCACCTGGGGAGCCTCCTAGCCCTGGTCTAGGGACATTCCCAACCCAGGATTCACTCCTCAAAAGGAGCCAAGGAATGAGCTCCTCATCCTCCCTTGCCTGTGTTCACTCCCCTGTCCTTCTGATATAACCATTGGATGGACCCAACCTAAAGTTGAGGGCAAGGCAGCCTCCAGCATCTGCCAGGCTCTGAGGTAGACATCAGCAATGCTGAACAGAATAAGATTTGAGGAGCTCATATTTAGAAGTGGACACAAACAAGGAGGCATCAAGGAATACTGCAGAGTTTCCTGGCTGCAGGGCCTGGGGAGCTTAACCCAGAGAACCTTCCTGAAGGCTATAAATGTGAGTCCAGGCTAGCAGGCCATGCTCCTCCAGGCTAACGGGCTACATGGGTATGAGAGGCAGCATGGGTAGAAGGATGTGCACTGTGAGGTGGCTGGAGCCCAAAGCCTGGATAAGAAGGGCCCACAAAGGTGCTGCAGAATTGGCTGGGACATGTATGTCAAGCATGAAGAAGTAAGGCATTCACAGGATGCACCCAGGAGAAAGCAAAGTTCAGATGCACACACTGAAAGGTTGCCCTGGTGACTGTGTGAGAAATGGATAGGAGGGACCAAGGCTGGTGGCATCCAGGCCAGCAAGGGGTATGTTACAGGCTCTAAGCAGAGAAATCCTGAAAGCCTGAATTAGGGCGGTGATGCACAGATGGAGGGAGAAGGAGGTGGATTCAAGAAATAACCAGTGAGGAGGGTAAAATTAAGGACTGCAATTTGAGTGCGTGTAAAAATGAGGGAGGAGGGGTCAAGAAGGGCACACGAGGATGCTAGTCAGGTGACCAGAGTGAGGGTGGACCACTATCTGGGGTGGAGCAGGGAGGAGGGCCCAGGTGCTGGGGAAGGAAAGAACTGCTGGCTGCTGTCCAAGGTCCCTGAACTCGCACCCTACTGCCCGTGGCCCTGGGGCAACTGGGCAGCAGCAAGTACACCTTGCATCTAGGTGTTTGAACTGATGGATTGCTACCCTGTTGCTGGTCCCTGTCAGCACCTTCATATGCTCAGAGGAATGAGCCTTGATGCGCAAAACTCATTATGAACAGCAAGTGCTCATAGGGAGACACGACATCTCTTGACATCTCCTGAGCAAGAGCAGTCTGCCGAATGCTCGTGAGCCGAACTCTGCCATTTCCACAGGAGCCTACACGTGGCCCTTCCCAGTGCACAGGACATTCTCACCAAAGAGCTCTCTCATCACGCTTGTACTTTGGAACAGTTTTGATTTAGAAGAGATTGGTTTGATGAGTCAGGAGCCCAGGAGACTTGAACTAGAGGCTTAGATGAAATGTTTAAGGATGTGTCAGTTCGTTCAGGCTTACCATAGACCAGGCAGCTTGGACAACAGAAATTTATTTTCTTGCATTTCTGGAGGCTGGAAGTCTGAGGTCACAGTGTCAGCAGGACTGGTTTCTCCTGAGGTCTCTCTCCTTGACGTGCGAATGGTCTTCTTCTTCCTGTGTCTTCACGTGGTCTTAAGCTCTATGTTTGTCTATCTCTGTGTCCAAATTTCTCTTTATAAGGACACCAGTCACAGGGGTAGAGCTCATCTGTATGACCTCATTTTTTAAAAAGATTTTATTTATTTATTTGACAGAGACACAGCGAGAGAGGGAACACAAGCAGGGGGAGTGGGAGAGGGAGAAGCAGAATCCCCACTGAGCAGGGAGCCAGATTTGGGGCTCTATCTCAGGACCCTGGGATCATGACCTGAGCTGAAGGCAGATGCTTAACAACTGAGCCACCAAGGTTCCCCTGTATGACCTCATTTTTAAAGACTCTATGTCCAAACGTGGCCACATTCTGAGATACTGGGGGTTAGGACTTCAACAAATGAATTCCAAGGCAGAGAGCACACCTCAACCCATAACAGAGAGGTAGGTGTTGAGAACAACTCGATGGGGTGCATCTTCCTGGAATCAGGCCTCATCCCTGCTTGGCCCTGGGTCTGTGTTGCCCCCAGAGAGTACTTTTCCTCTCAGAAGTCCAAGGCAGGGCTTCAGCTTTTCCCTTGTTCTCCAGTTGTCCTGCTGGAGCTTGGCCTGCCTTGCTCCCACTTCTAACACAGGGGCCATCCACTCAGGAAAGGCCATTCCTGTCCATGAACTGCCTGTCCTTATGGCAGCAATCTTCACAGGGCTGTGCAGCCCCTTGTAACCAGCTCTGGTCTGGTGTGGTCTGTTTAGAAAGCACAGTATCGCTGGAAAGTATGTTATGTCAAAGAAAACTTAATATAAAATATTTTTCTCATTTCTATTCAGTTCATCTTTTATTCTGAATAAGCATGACTGGAACTTTGACTCAAACTGTTTGTTTTTTACTATTGTCCCTCAGAAATAGTTTCCATGTCCAGCCAAGAGAACTGTGGCCACAGGCATCCTCTCATTCCAGACACGGGAATGGTGTTTTGTGTGTACCATCTTATGCATGCTGGTGTCCTGATGCATTAGCCAACAATGAGGTTTCCAGTCTTCAATCTTTTTTAAAGAAAAACCTGTCCTGCAGTTGCCAAAGAGGAGGGGGCATTGACACAGTGTTGTTTGAACACTCTCCTGTGTTCCTTGCATGCCACCAGAAGAATTGGTGCTGTATCAGTTAAATAACAGGCTTGTGGAAAATACATCCTCCTAGCATGAATTCTGGCTTTTTCTTTATGATTTAGCCTCTCTTCTTCACCAGAAAATATATTCATTTCCCTGGTTGTGAAGAACATGGATTGTGTCTGAGATTGTATGGTGTCCTGCCCTTCATGACAGCAACCAGGGTCCAGATGTGGCAGCAAGTATTATTTCCCCAGAAACCTTGTGTACTTCCTCTGACTTTATACTCCCCAGAACAATTCTTCTGTCCATGTCAGTGGCAAAGCGTTAGGAGGTGGTGGGAGGGAAAATACCTGCAGGTGTCCTTGGTGAGCTTTAAGAACCACAGAGGAGTCTCAGCTATGTGTGGGGGAGAGGGGTGGGGAGACTGTCTACTGATGATGCGAGAAGATGGCTTTTCTGAAGTCCACTTTAGAGGCACTGTCTGGTAGCTTAGGCTGGGCCCCTGCTCTAGTTCTGGAAGCCTCCAGGGCCTCCCCTTGTGTGTTCATCAGGCTCCGGGACCAGATCTGTCCCAGTGTGATCCTAGCATAGGGTGATTCTGGTCAGCATGGATGATGATGAGGCCATCTTTAGTGGATCGAGAGGACAAGTTTGAAAACCAGTGCCTTAAACTTGGACTATCCCTCTTACTCAAAACAACAAGAAAATCCAATTAATAAAATGGAATTTACCACATTTCAAATTTAATATATTAATATTTCTAATAACTTCATGACTTTCTATAAGAAGGATGTAGAAAATGTTGCTGAAACTAATACAATTCCCTTTTCTAAATCTGTTGCATTTCTATACACCAATAATGAAGAAGCAGAAATAGAAATTAAGGAATCAATCCCATTTACAATTGCACCAAAACAGTAAGTTACCTAGGAGTAAATCTAACCAAAGAGATGAAAGACCTGTACTCTGAAAACTATAAAACACTGATGAAGGAAATTGAAGAGGACACAAAGAAATGGAAAAGCAGTCCATGTTCATGGATTAGAAGAACAAACATTGTTAAGATGTCTCTATTACCCAAAGCAACCTACACATTTAATGCAATCCCTATCAAAATACTAATAGCAGGGGCGCCTGGGTGGCTCAGTTGGTTAAGCTACTGCCTTCGGCTCAGGTCATGATCCTGGAGTCCCTGGATCGAGTCCCGTATCGGGCTCCCTGCTCAGCAGGGAGTCTGCTTCGCCCTCTGACCCTCCCCCCTCTCATGTGCTCTCTCTCTCTCATTCTCTCTCTCTCAAATAAATAAATAAAATCTTTAAAAAAAAATACCAACAGCAGTTTTAACAGAGCTAGAAAAAACAATCCTAAACTTTATATGGAACACAAAAGACCCCAAATAACCAAAGAAATCTTGAAAAAGAGGAGTAAAGGTGGAGGCATCACAATTCTGGACTTCAAGTTATATTACAAAGCTGTAGGGGTCAAGATAGTATGGTACTAGCACAAAAACAGACATAGATCAATGGAAGAGAATAGAATTGGACCCACAACTCTTATGGTCAACTAATCTTTCACAAAGCAGGAAAGAATATCCAAGGGAAAAAAGAGTTTTTTCAACAAATTGTGTTAAGAAAACTAGACAGCAATATGCAGAAGAATGAAACTGGACCACTTTCTTACACCATACACAAAAATAAATTCAAAATGGATTAAAGACCTAAATGTGAGACAGGAAACCATTAAAATCCTAGAGGAGAGCACAGGCAGTAACCACTTTGGCATCAGCTGTCACAACTTCTTACTAGATATGTCTCCTAAGCAAGGGAAACAAAACCAAAAATGAACTATTGGGATATCATCAAGATAAAAAGCTTCTGCACAGCAAAGGAAACAATCAACAAAACTAAAAGGTAGCCTATAGAATGGGAGAAGATATTTGTGGATGACATATCTGATGAAGGGTTAGTATCTAAAATCTAGGAAGATCTTATTAAACTCAACACCCCAAAAACCAATAATCCAATTAAAAATGTCCAGAAGACATGAATGGACATTTTTCCAAAGAATACATGCAGATGGCCAATAGACTCATGAGAAGATGCTCAACTCACTCATCATCAGGGAAATACAAATCAAAACTACAATGTGATATCACTTCATACCTGTCAGAATGGCTAAAATCAACAACACTAGAAACAACAGATGTTGGAGAAGATGTGGAGAAAGAGGAACATTCCTGCACTGTTGGTGGGGATGCAAACTGGTGTAGCCACTCTGGAAAACAGTATGGAAGTTCCTCAAAAAGTTAAAAATAGAACTACCCTAGGATCCAGCAATTGCACTATTAGGTATTTACTCAAAGAATACAAAAGTACTAATTCAAAGGGATACATGCCCCCGATGTTTATAGCCGCAATATCTACAATAGCCAAATAATGACGGCTGTATCTACAACATATCTACAATAGCCAAATAGTGGTCAATCAATTGATGGATAAAGAAGAAATACACACACACACACACACACACACACACACACAGGAATATTACTCAGCCATAAAAAGAAAGAAATCTTGCTATTTGCTAATGTGGATGGAGCTAGAGTGTATTATGCTAAGCGAAATAAGAGAAAGACAAATACCATATGATTTGACTCATGTATGGAATTTAAGAAACAAATGAGCATAGGGGAGAAAAAGAGAGAGAGGGGCAAACCAAGAAATAGACTCTTAACTATAGGAACAGACTGATGGTTAGCAGAGGGGAGGTTGGAGGAGAAATGAGTTAAATTGGTGATGGAGACTAAGGAGTGCACTTGTGATGAGCACAGGGTGTTATACTGTATATAACAGTGTATTGTATATTGTAGACTTGAAAGGAATATTACACTGTATGTTAACTAGCTGGAATTTAAATAAAAACTTATAAAGAATAATTTGTGTATTTGTGACAACACAAGGTACTGATGAGAAGTAGTGTTCTCTATCATGAGCAGGAAGTGGGCACGAGACCACGTAGCAACCTTCCCTGGCCAACTTCTCACTCAGTCTCACAGTTCCCAGGTCTGCCCTTTCTAGCTGTGGTTTGTCCCTGTGATGAAAACAAGCCTGATGCTGACACCAATTCATACATGTGGGTTTTTCCTACATATCAAGCAATTCTGTGACACCAGCTGGGTGTCCTATAATTTAACTCAATTCTGACACTCCCTGGAGACTGTGTCAGATCTCACAGGTTAAGGCTCAGTTCCACAAGATTTCCTCACTTCTGATGCCAACTACAAGTCCATGCTGTCACCTGTTCTTCTGACTGATCTGCTATAAATCAGAGGTTCCCGTAATCACCTTTTCAGGTTCAATTAATTTGCTAGAGCATCTCAGAGAACTCAGGAAACAATTTGCTTACTGTTTACCAGTTTATTATAAAACAATATGATAAAAGATACAGGTGAACAGCCAGATAGAAGAGATACAGGAGCAAGGAATGTGGGAAGGGGTGCAGAGCTTCTGTGCCCTCTCTGAGCATACCACTCTTCCAGCACCTCAGTGTGTTCACCAATCCAGAAGTTCTCTGAACCCCCTACTATTGGGATTTTATGGAGGCTTATCACATAGGCATGATCAATTATTAACTTGATTTCCAGCCCCTCTGCACTCTCTAGGGAATGAAAGGTGAGGCTGAAAACTCTTAAGTTTCTAGTCATGGTTTGGTCTTTCTGCTGACTAAACCGCATCCAGGAGCCCACCCAGAGTGGCTTCATAAGAACAAAAGATACTCCTGTCACCCAGAAAATTAAAAAGGATGTAGTATCCTCTGTCAGGAAAAACTGGGTTCAGAGATGCTTCTAGTGCTCTTATCACTTGGGAAATTACAAGAGTTTGAGGAGTCCTATGCTGGGAACTGGGGTCAAAGACTAAATACTAGAACAAAAGATCCTCCTAGCACCCCCACAGACCAGGGTTTTTAGGAGCCCTGTGTTAAGAAGAAGGGGCACAGACATATCTTTCTTACTATTTTACAAAGCCCATGGACAAAACAAACATCAGGCTGTTGAGAAACCTCTGGAAGCCCAGTTACTAGTGAGCACCAGCTCCCTCTCAGCTCTTGCAGAGATCCACGGAGACAAGCCACCCAGTCCTGGAGTTCCCAGCGTCCAGGCCTTCCTTCCCCAAGGCAGTGCTCCTTGAGCTGCGAGGTGCATGTAAGCATCCATGTGATGCCTGCCTCCTATTCCTCAACAGCATACACGACAACGGGAAAAAGGCCGGGCTGTATAAAGAAAACCTGCTGCTGCGAGGATGTACCATCAGAAACACAGAAGCTGTTGTCGGCATTGTCATCTATGCAGGTAGGCATGGCTGTGGCATGCGCAGTCTGAGACACTGCTGGCTTGCCACCCATGCTGTGTGTCCTCGAACGTTGCTCCTTGCTCTTTATTTTTTTCTTTTCTGATTATAAAAGTAGCACAAAGACATTGTAAAAATTTAGAAAACCCAGAAAACAGAAAGAAGCAAAATTTCTAATAGTAGCTCAACCAAAGTGTTCTCTCTCAGCATTTTAGCTTATTTCTTTCCATTGTTTCTCCATGGTGGTTATGTATTTGGGATTCATTTCACACCCTGCAGTTTTGACTGAGCTTATCCTGTAAGTATGATTGGATGGCAGCACTGTCCTTCAGTCCAGGAGTCAGGGCACCGTCGCTCTGCTGTTGGGCACCGATTTACCGCATCCCTCACACTCCCCGTACAGGACATGAAACCAAGGCTCTGCTGAACAACAGTGGGCCCCGTTACAAGCGCAGCCAGCTTGAGAGGCAGATGAACTGCGATGTGCTCTGGTGTGTCCTCCTCCTCGTTTTTATGTCTCTGTTTTCTGCAGTTGGTAAGTCTCCTTTGTGGGTCACAAATAAGAGGGCACTGCCGGACAGCCTCCAGGTGACCCCAGTGGGCTGCCGACGACTCATTCTGACCCAGCACTCTAAAGTTAAAACACGCATTTGTCATCCACTTAGACTCAAAGGCCGCTTGCATCCACACAGGCCATGTTAGAGATGCCTAGATGAATGTTAATGTTATTTTTCAAATTTGCAACTTCTTGGATGGAAGAATGGTTTAATCCCACTGGTTATAATGATTCCAGTAGAAGAAGTATTAGTAACCTGGTGATAAACTGAGAATAATTTAGCAGGAGAAGCACAAATGCCCCCCATGAGAACTTCATGAGGAAAGGAAAAAAAAGGCCTTTGGGTCTTAAGAAGAACCAAAACAGTTAGATTGCACATGGGCTGTGGTGCTATCCAGCCTCTGATGGCCTCCAGACCTGGTATGCTGCCTTGGGAGTGCCTTGCAGGGCACTGTATTTCACCTCTGGGTAAATGATCTTCACCATATGCCCCGCCCAGCTACCATTGTGAAGCAGATGAGTGTGATGTGGTCTTGGAGCTCAGTGGTGAAAGACATAGGTGTACAGGACACGGAAGGGGCTTCTGTTATCAGGTGTGGGACCCAGCTGATGAAAAACTGTGCAATGCCATTGCCTTCTGAGAGTCCATGACATGTGCAATTTGAATCTGTAGCAAGGGTCAATAATGGGCAATATCCGGGGCCTACTGACGAGACTGGTGCTTTGTGAGGCACACACTGGGAAATTCCTCTTTGGGGATTTTCCCATTGGTAGCTGCCAGCACATATCCAATTTCTGCCTCATGACCAGTGTGCTTTTCAGTGCCAATAATGGGAAATGCCTGATGTGAGGAAGAATCCAAGAACCAGTGCCTTCCAGCAGTCTGACTGTGGGTGCCAACCATACCTGCCATGCGCTTTTGCTTTCTTACATGCAAGGCAGGCTAATGAGACCCAATGTGCCCATGTCCATAGTCTTACAGTTTTGCTTTACTTTGCACTAGCAGTGTCTTTATTTCCCATTGGGTGAATGATGTTTCTTTTTGAATGTTGCTGTAGGACACGGACTGTGGGTATGGCGGTATCAAGAGAAGAAATCATTATTTGATGTCCCTGAGTCTGATGGCAGCTCTTTATCCCCAGTCACAGCTGCAGTTTACTCGTTTTTGACAATGATAATAGTTCTGCAGGTAACAGTACTAAGTACCATATGATAATTGCTTTACTTTTCTAGTAAGAACTTAAAGTCATTACACTCTGCTAAGAAGGTCCTATAAATTCTGCATCTGGGAGGACCAGAGATACACCTGCCTAATGTTCTGCTTCTTACTTTTCCCCTAATTTATCTATAGGGTCTTTTTTGGGTGCTTTTCAAGTTAACATTCTCCTTTGCTGTTCCTAAGATTCTTAGGCCTTACGGGGTTGGTTTTTGGATCATTGTGTGTGTTTTATTTTTCCATTCCATTACTTCTTAAAAACAAAACCCTAAATTTTATTTTGGGATAATTTTAAGACTTACAGACAAGTTGCAAAAAATAGTGCAGAGAGTTCCCATATGTCCCTTACCCAGAGTCCCCTAACGTGAACATATTATATTACTATGCTACATTGTTGAAACCAAGAAACCAACTTTGGTACTTTGCCATAAATTCTAGATGTCATTTGGGTTCTACTAGTCTTTGCACTGACATGCTCTATCTGTACCAGGATTCAATTCCGGATATCACAATTGCATTTTGCAGCATTGGTTTTTATTATTTTTATTACTGTTACTGTTAGTATTATTAGTTCACATGCTCATGAGCAATTCTCCATCACTAACTGAGAACCTTTGCCCAAAAGGCTTGTTCAAGAGTAGAGAAGGGTCAGTGAGTGTCATATTAGGAAGACAAAGTGCACAGAGGACCTCTGCTTAGCCTTTGCCTATGAGGGGAGCTCTACTGCCTTTATCACATGTGTTTCATACAGCAGGAACTTCCTAAATTAGTCTTTTTTATGAGTGCACATTTGGTTCTCGCTTTGTACTAGTAGTAGTTCTGTAGTAGGCATGGTACTGTAGTAGGTGTTGCATTAACATTATGTTACCAGGAGAACCCAGTTAGTCTGTCTGGATATGATATTCTGAGCCCATGAACATCAGTTCAATACTGTCATTCAAAAAAAAATTTAAACATTGATGTCATGAAGATTATTCTTAAATTGTCAAAGTGTAACTGTGAATATTCTTCTCAAAGCCTTCTTCCCTTTGCTCTGTATCATACAAGATCCCAGAAATTGTCCTTCAATACAACCAGCCTCTGGAAAGACTGTCTCTTCTGGACTGTGGGGTTGTGTCCACGGGATGGGCAGCTCTTGTTGCCGGGAGCCCTGGGAGAGCCTGGGGGCCGAGTGCCGCTGTGGTGCGAGGTGACTTTGCTTATGAGGAGTCTGACTGTGCCATGTGTTTTTTTTTCTCTCTCTCTCCTCTTTCCTTTCCTAGCTTCTCTCAAGCCCAACTTAGTAATACGAAAATGCTTGCTTCTATCCAAGCCATGGTTACCATTCTTCCAGATACGATAGTGGATTTATGCTCCGCAGTGACACCATAGGCTGTCCTAGTTTAAACTCTTTGCCAATATCCTAATACTTTTCCAATACTGACTCTAAACCAACCTGGTTAAGCTCTTAAAGGTACAGTATAGTCCCTACTTACTTGTGGTTGTAGTCATTTGTCATTTCAATAGTTTGGACTACTACTGCTGCTCCCTGGTCCTCATAATTGTTCATGTGTATGCCTTATGTCTTCTAGGTTTTAATCCCAATTTCCTTATATGTTTCCATTGAAATTGTTAAAGTATGCCAAGTGTACTTCATTCATCAGGACGTAGAGTTGTATGACGAAGAAACGGACTCACAGCTGCAGTGTCGAGCTCTGAACATCACAGAAGACTTAGGGCAGATACAGTATATCTTCTCAGATAAAACAGGCACTTTAACTGAAAATAAGATGGTTTTCCGAAGATGCACTGTGTCTGGCATAGAATATTCCCATGATGCAAATGGTGAGTCTGGGGATGGGGACTCCCAGTCTGGGCTGGACAGAGAGCCTCTGTGTCAAAGCTGCATGCACATGTGCGTGCACATACAAACACACATGCACACATACACATACAAGCTTCAGGGATTGCTGATTTTTGAGAGAGAATAAAACATAGAAAGGCTGTTAGAGCAACTCAGGAGACTGAAGCAGGGCAGCATTTATAGAAGCAAATATAGAATTCCATGTTGCTGACAGTGCCCTGTTCACTGCAGTATCTCAGTGTGGTGGGCATCTGCTTAAACACTCACTTTCTGCCAGACAAGAGAACCAAGAAGGGCATTCTTGAGGAAGTCACTTCTGAGGCACCCAGTCTCTTTGCTGCACCAAAAACTGAAGAGATGCTTTTGTTGTCACCCATCAGCCTCCTTGTTATTAGCTGAAAATTCTCAGAACGGCATTGGGCAATTCATGCTGTATTTTTTCCCTTAGAAAATGATGTTCGTGGAAGCTGGAAAGAAATATCACTCCCGTTTGAATTTTACAGGTGGTTGCTCCTCCTGCCTCTCTTTTCCTTATCCTTTGCTGTCTCTGTCCTCCCTGAACCCATACAGGAGCTCTCCACTTCATAAGCAGAGGGTATGACTGGAACCATCCAGCCATCTGAGCCAGGAGAGGGCACCATGATAAGGTGTGCCAGCTCTGCAACCAGCACCCCTCTCCTTCCTGTAACAGCATCTGAGAACATGAAAGTAGTCTTGCCATGGGAACAGAAGCAAATAATAGAACAGGAGTCAGTATGTGGGCTTCATTAGGAAACTGTTCTTTAGTGGGATATGGCGGGAAAGATCTGTTAGAGGCATGGGATTTTTGCGAGTTTCATGAAACCAAGAATTACGATATCCACAAAGGCCCTTTATGTAAAATTAAAGTAATCATATTAAATAGAAGACATAGGAACTTATCCACTATGTTTATTGCTTTATTTGCCAACCAAAATAAATGGTCAGTCACTGTCCACCTGTCTCCCTTGCACTCTCACCTTCCATAACTCCTCAGCCTTGTGCAGAAGAGCTCATTTTCCTGAAAGCAGAGCTTAGCCTAATTGTAAAGGAGCCAGAGACCCAGGTCTGAAGTTGGGTCAGAAGCAGCCTCTGAAAGCTGGACCTGAGACTCCATGGGCAGAATCCCAGCTAAGATTACAGAAAAATTTTGACAGTTGTCAGATGCTTATCATAAAATCAAAGGATTGCATTGCCTCTAGAAGACACAGGAAAGCATTTCTGGTGAAGACCAAAGCAAGCCAGCCTCGCTGCTGCATGTTTGAAAGAAATGCTGTGATCACATTGACATGCACCTGGGGCCAAGAGCAATGTCAGCTGTTACTACCCATGACCTGACCTCTCAGATCGCATTAGTAAAATGAATTCAGATGACTTTGGCTTTGTGCGATGAACCCAGTTCACATGGAGACTGTGGGTTTGGCCATTTCTGACCTTACGTCCCGGTTACGTTGTGTGTCCCAAATGAGGCATCACCTACCTGCTTCCTGCCTTCCCTCGACACTGAGGGCATCGCTCAGGCACTGCTGGTCAGAAACTGCTGCCTCATTGTAGACCACAGACACATCAGCAGTGGTCTGAGGGATTGCTGTGTTTAGGCTAAAATCCAACTACTGCTGTAGGAGGGTGGGATAGGCTGGTGTATCCTTCAAGAGGCTGACACCACGCTCCTAATGCACAAGCCCAGAAGCTTGACAGCACTGTGTCTGGGCTTTGTTCTTCCTTGCCATTCATTCACCACCAAACTGGGACTTCCATCAGCCAGGAGTGGGTGGGACAGGCAGAGGAGATTTGCTTCTGGGGTGAGGAACTCCCTGAGTTGGATCCTGGTGTTGGCAGTTCCTTGGCCTTGTGACCATGGGTAACTTATCTTTCCTTATCTCTGCTTTCCTCATCCCTAAAGAAAAGTCTTCCTAATGAAAGATGCTGAATATAAGACCTAGCTCACAGGACAGACCAATGCCACAGGCATGCCCAGATTGGAGGGCCCTTCTTAGCCCCTCAGGCAGGCCACCTTGTGTTAAGATACCTTGTGCTCAGACCCAGCACTGGACCTGCCCTGGAAGTTCTTAGTAATTGCTTGTTTTGCATGAGTAATCTTCATGAGTAGTCTTCTTGCTCGTCTGTGATGAAACAAGCTGAACTAACTGGGGAAAGCCAGAAAAATGTGTTCAGAGCCATCCATTAGCAAGAAGCAGTGCAGATGTACTTCGTAATTCACTGAGTGGCCATGTAGCCACAAGGATTTTTGCTGGGCAGTGCCCCCTTGAGGGCTCAAGCATAGCCATGCAGTCAAGGTCGTCTTCAGTGGAGCTTTACCTGCTGGGTCTATATCCTGGTGGCATTTGTCCGCCCTGTGCAACCCACAAGGACTATTAGCCTCCCTGTTGGGTAGACCTTCACCCATACAGTGTAAATGCAGACAGTACCCACCACCTACCTGGCCTTGAACAAGGATTCCCCATGGTAAAGTACCATAACACAGCCTGAGAACCATTATTTCTGTGTGATTGCAGGGCAGACGTTCAACATGTGATCTGTCCTGACAGCCCCAGTGAGCCAGGTGGTTCCATGACCCCAGGTTAAAGGGCAAA
Source organism: Callorhinus ursinus (assembly GCF_003265705.2). Classification (NCBI taxonomy): domain Eukaryota; kingdom Metazoa; phylum Chordata; class Mammalia; order Carnivora; family Otariidae; genus Callorhinus; species Callorhinus ursinus. The sequence goes on from NW_027397140.1 coordinate 3,995,082, forward strand.
TCCTGGAGCCAGGTTACTCTGTGGGCTAGGCCTTCACTGTCTTCCCTTCTTTTGCCCCTGTTGTCTGCTGCCCAAACCCCATTCATCACACCTAGGGTCCACCTGAATAGAGGGGGCTGTATGTGAATCTATCTGTCCCCTCCTTACTGTTTGTGGACTGTGATGGCCACTGTGCCAAAATGCACTGGACCTGAGCTTTGGCATCACCTTGACCTGGATGCCATCTCCACCCTTTTGAGTCCTATGTACTTAGCAAGCTCCTTACGTTCTCTGTGACTCAGTGTGCTCATTTGTGCTTGGGGTTGAGAATGTCAGCCTCACCGGGTTGACTATAGGTCCAGATAGAATGAGAGCGGCCTCCATCTCTCAGTGGAAACTCATTAAATGTGGCCTTGCCTTTAAGAAAGTGAGGGTGGCGAGTGCTCTGAATCAGTTTCATTTTCCTAGCCTCCCTGTGACGTGTCACCCCATGTCCCTCTGCCCACAGCCCAGCGTCTGGCCAGGTACCAGGAGGCAGACTCCGAAGAGGAAGAGGCAGTGCCCAGAGGGGGATCGCTGCCCCAGCGCGGCAGCATCGGGAGCCACCAGAGCATTCGTGTCATGCACAGGACCCAGAGCACCAAGTCACACCGGCGCACAGGCAGCCGGGCCGAGGCCAAGCGGGCCAGCATGCTGTCCAAGCACACGGCCTTCAGCAGCCCCATGGTGAGTCCCACTCAGAGGATGGCAGCTGCCCATGCTGGGGCAGCCTCACCTTTCCTGGTCCTGCTATTTCCCTTCATTCCTCCGAAGTATCCGCACATAACAATACAAATGAGCTGTTGCTGGGGGTTTAGCTCTGCTCAGTTAACAGAACTTCTGTGGCCAACACCTTCTCCCCACACCCGTGTATCTTTCCTAAAACGCTGACACAGCCCCTTTGCCTGGGCCTCTAAGGATGGGGGATTGCTGGTGAACTCTCCAGATGGGTGCTGGAGAGGAAGTCTGTCCTGCCAGATGAAATGAATAAAACATCAGGTCAGGATGACAACTGTGAAAAAGCAAAGCCAAGCGGTGGCGGGGGGGGGGGGGCAGTTTTAATTAGATGAGCCCAAATCTAATAAACTTCTTTCTCCCTTGGGGCATCTGGGTGGCTCAGTCGTTAAGTATCTGCCTTCGGCTCGGGTCATGATCCCAGGACCCTGGGATCGGGCATCGGGCTCCCTGCTCTGTGGGAAGCCTGCTTCTCCCTCTCCCACTCCCCTGCTTGTGTTCCCTCTCTTGCTGTCTCTCTCTCTGTCAAATAAATAAATAAAATCTTTAAAAAAAAAACAAAATCTTCTTTCTCCCTTGCCTTGACAGCTGCCCAAACATTTATGGACCATTCTGGTCAGGCAGGGAAATTTCCAGAAGTGAGTGAGTGGGGCTCTCTAAAAACCTTTCACTTCTGAAATGTTTTAAGAGCAGAGAGGGAGAATCCATTTTGGTCCCTCTGTGGACCATTTGGCCTCATTCTCTTCTGTCCTTAGAAACCCGTACAGAGGCTGCCATTACATGGCGGTCGCTGATTGGTGGGTTTATGCAGGGGTACCTGGGAGGAGGGCCCTCATGCTTGACAGGAGGGGGACTGTGTTGGAGCAAGCTTTCCTGGAATCGATTTAGCAATATGGGTCCAGAGTATTTGAAATATTCAAACTTCCTGACCTAGGAATTTAGGGATTCAGCCAAAGTTTTCTATGTATAGCAGTTTGTCAGTGAAAAAAAATGTATTTAGTGATAAAAGAATGGCCAAGTGAATCATAGTGTGTCTGTTTTGAGGTTGTTAAAAGTCTGGAGAAGTTCAGACTACAGTTGACCATGGAACAGCACAGGTCTGAACTGTGCAGGGCAACTTACATGCAGATTTTTAAAAATAAATACAGTACTGTATTTTCTTTATGACTTTCATAATAATATTTTCTTTTTTAAAAATTTTTTAAAGATTTTATTTATTTTGAGAGAGAGGGAGAGAGCCAGAGAGAGAGCATGAATGGGGAAGAGGGGCAGAGGGGGAGAGAGAAAGACCACAAGCAGGGGGATGGGGAGAAGGAGAAGCAGGTTCCCCACCGAGCAGGGAGCCCAACATGGGGCTCGATCCCAGGACCCCGGGATCTTGACCTGAGCTGAAGGCAGACGCTTAGCCAACCGAGCCACCCAGGCACCCCTTAATAATAATATTTTCTTTTCTCTAGCTTACATAATTGTAAGAATATAGTATATAATACATATAACAAACAAAATATATTATTAGTCAACTGTTTATGTTATCAGTAAGGCTTCCAGTAAGTAGTAGACTAATTTTAGGAGTGTCAAAAGTTATATAGACTTTTCAGCTGCACAGAGATCAGCATCCCAATCCCTGCATTGTTCAAGGATCAGCTGTATATAGTGTTTTGGGGAGAATGGACACTGCCAATTTATGTATAAATTTTTTTATTGAGATATAATTGACATATAACATTGTATAAATTTAAGGTGGGAATGCAAATTAAAAGTATAATGAGACAATCACTTCACACCTCTTAGAACGGCTGTCATCAAAAAGCCAAGAGATAAGAAGTGGTGGCAAGGATGTGGGGAAAAGGGAACCCTCATGCACTCTTGGTGGGAATGCAAACTGGTACAGCCATGGTGGAAAACAGTATGGAGGTTCCTCAAAAACTTAAAAAATAGAATTACTGTATGATCCAGCAACTCCATTTCTGGGTTTATGTCAAAAGGAAATGTATAAAATATTTGATGATGTAAAATGTAAATGTACAGAAAAAAGACTGGAAGGGGACAAAGAAGTGTGTGTTTCAAAAAGTATGTATTACTGTGAGGTGATGTGATACAGATTTGTTAAATTTTCCCTCTGTCTTTTTCAAATCTCTCTGAGTCAGATATGTTATAATAACATATATTCTTAGCTGTATTATTTTATAATGAGAACATGTGTGTTATATATAAGAACATATGCATTTCATTCCATATGTAAGTCATATATTCTTGTACCAATTATACATTATTCATCACTATAAAATGGCATATGTATGTGAGTCAGATGAAGGTGTCTTTAGAGCTTATACTGAAATCAGGGTGCCTTAAACAGTCAAGCACTAAGACGCTTTCACTGGGTTATACTCACCCCTCAGTCTCTGTCTTCTTCCAGGAGAAAGACATCACACCCGATCCAAAGCTGTTGGAGAAGGTGAGTGAATGTGACAGGTGCCTGGCCACCGCAAGGCCCCAGGAACGCCCACTGGCCCACCTTTCACCAGAGCTCTCTGACGTGTTCGACTTCTTCATCGCACTTACCATCTGCAACACAGTAGTAGTCACATCCCCGGATCAGCCACGACAAAAGGCAAGCTCTGGGGTATCCCTGTGAAGCCGACGCCTTTGACCTTCAGCATGGTCCCAGTGTTGTCAGTCTAACCTTCCCAGGAGGACTGCTCAGCACTGCCTCTCAGGTTTAAGGGGATATAGTAGGGGGCTTTGTGGAGGGCAAGCCAGCTCACTGATTCTGTGGTGCCGTCCCCAGGCTACCGTGGACAAGTAAGGGGATTGGGGCCAAAGGGAGAGGAAAAACTTCTGAGCCCATGATGGGTGGGGCATATAATAGCCTGGACTGGAATGGGGCTACCCTGCACAATCTACACAGAGCTTCAGGGTTCCAGATTCTCACAAGAGAGTGGACAGGACAGGCTTGGGGCCCAGACAAATCGCCTGGACTTGAATCTTGACTTTACCAACAGGCTGAGTGGCTTTGGACAAGCCATTCCCCACCTGTCCCTTAGGGATCTTATCTGTGACATGGGGGCAGTGGTGAGGTTTTAGAGGAAGGGCTCAGAGCACACAATAAATGTATTTGATGTTAAAAGGACCTTTAACATTGTCTTTAAAGGAGAAGTGGTCGAAAATCAATCTGAGGTTACTTAAGATGGTGGAAACATAGCAATACCCAAGTTGGTTTTTGCTTGGGTAATTATAAGGTTCTCTCTGAAGAGAGTAAAGTTTCATGGGCAGGCAGGTCCTTTATAACCCCAGTGTTTCTCAGGAAGTCCTCTAGGTAAGCCAGGAGGTGTGTGTGTAGGAGGTACACCTAGGAGGGATGGGCATAATGCAGCTGAGCAACTTTAAATGGATAAAAACAAAGGTGCTCTAGAACTAGATGCATGCCATAGACCTGCCCCTCAACTCCCCACTCTCCCAGACCTCTTTCCCTCCTCCTGAGTCAACTCTTCTAGCAGGTTCCACTGATGGAGCCATTGGTGTGTCATGTGGGGTAAACCAGGGTCTCTGCTCTCTTCACAGCAGCATACCTGGCAGTAATGCACCCCCCACCCCCATGCTCCTGCTCCTGCCACACTGGCCTGCAGAAGCCCCAGGGGGCCTGGTGGGTCCAGAGTGGACAAGGTCCCCACCACCCAAAGACTGCAGGATTGCACCGTCTGCCTTAGGCGAGGGCTGCTTCCTGGTGCAGCTCACCTCTTAGCTGCCTCAGCATCCTTCATCTGGCCTTTGGATTCTTCCACCACTCTATATTCAGTCCTGCTGGCATGCATCCCTGGAGAAGTGTCTGGTTTCTAGTTAGACCTGTCTGAGACCCAGGCATTGCTGCAACTACTGAATAAGTGAGAGAGACCCCAACATAACTGAGGCATGTGGTGATGGTCACATAGGCAGTGTGTTCCACATAGGGAGCAGAATATTTAATCCCCCACCCTCAGACTGCAGATGAGTAGGTCTCTGGATGCACTCCTCTTTCCACATATTAGTGAGTGCGATCTTTCAGGGTATTTGGAGCCAGTAGGCACTCCACTGTGGCTGCTTGAATCCCCCCCTTGAATATGTAGCACATTTAAAGTCATTATAGGAACAAAAAAGCACCTTTATCAAAATTGGTCCCATGTGCCCTGCTTTACCAAATACCTGACTTTTCTGCAGGCTATTATGTAATTTACAACTTTAGTCACATGGGGAAAATTATGAAAATTTAAGGATAACTATAATTCAATGTTTTGCTTGTTGCAACATTTGCTCTAAATCTGTTTTCTAGCAGAAAGTTAAAATAGGAATATTATACTAGCATTAGTGAACAGTACTCATTTAAATAAAGTATTGCTGTTGCTGCATCGTTGAGCTTTTTGGGACTTGAGCAAATGTATTTAACTGTTATTTTGTTGTTTTCACTTCTTGTTAGAAGATATGCGATTTATTGTGACTTTAAAAGAATGTGCTAAATGATTTGAATCCTGAATTTGTCCAAGCATTTAATTTGTTTAGAAAAGTTTTTGGGTCTGGGAGTGTTATTTAAATTTTATATGGACATAATTCAAAGGACTGTATAAACTGGTCTTTTGTAAATGCATTTTGTAATGGGGGGAGGGATTTGTGCCAGGGTTTTGTGCTAGGTGATAGTGACAGGCATGTTCTTCTGAACCTTTTCTGCAAAGCAGTGGGACATTGCAGTGCAGGGACAGCTAGCAGAGGGGATAGTCTCAAAGCCTGCAGGTACCACTAGCCACACACTCCCTGAGTCAGTCCAGGGCCTCCGTGTGGCTACCCAGGCGATCACATTCTAAAAGAGTGTATGTTGCTAATTTTTGCTTAAGTGAAATGGAAGAGGCCAAAGGATGTTCTCAAGGAAGAAATGCTGGCTCTGGTTGTGTGCCCCCAAATCTGGGAAATGGGAACTCTGTGCTCTGAGCCCTCACGGGGGAAGTGGGGAAGTGCCCTGTGGCAGTGTGGGTTTGGCCTTTGGATATACCTCACATGTCTTCTGACTGCTTCTCTTGCAGGTGAGAGTAAGATTTGAGGTGAAGTCCCCCGTGAAGACGATAGAAGACTTCCTACGGAGGTTCTCACCCAGCCGCCTGACCTCAGGCTGCAGCAGCATCGGGAGCCTGACCGCCAACAAAGCCACCCACAAGTCAGGGTCCAACTTTCTGTCCACCCTATCCAATGACAGCACACTGTTTAAGCTGGAGGAGAGGCTAGGCCAGCAAGCCGCGGCCATCGCCAGCAATGGCTATAGCAGTGGGGCTGCCAGCTGGGGCCCAGAGCACACTGCCCAGGAGCAGAAGCTGCAGCGGGAGCAGGAACGGGAGCTTCGCTATGAGGCAGAGAGCCCCGACGAGGCGGCGCTTGTGTATGCTGCGCGGGCCTACAACTGCGCGCTGGTGGACCGGCTGCACGACCAGGTGTCTGTGGAGCTGCCCCACCTGGGCAGGCTCACCTTCGAGCTCCTGCACACACTGGGCTTCGACTCTATCCGCAAGAGGATGTCAGTGGTGATCCGGCATCCACTCACCGATGAGATCAATGTCTACACCAAAGGAGCCGACTCAGTGGTCATGGACCTCTTGCTGCCTTGCTCCTCAGGTATCCAGCTCCCCTCCACTGGGCAGCACCCCCAGCTCCAGGTGGAAGTCCCAATAAATTAGCCCCTTCCCTCAGTCCCTTCCCGTTGGATTTCATTAAGCCTTTTCTAAAGCAGTGCCCATCAGAGGTTTGCCTCTCTGGATCACCCGTTCCTCCTTTGAGGGGTTTGGACTAGAATGCACTGGGGGCTGGAGGATGGAGGGCTTCGGTGCCTGAACTCACCTTAGAACAGTGGGGTCGAAGGTCACTTGGGGGGGAGGCCTAGCATCATTTTAAATCTGGACAATGAAGGTTAAGAACTTTTAGACTAGAAGTTCCAGAATGTTCCTTCCTGCTCTCTGATTGCCTGGACTGTGTCTTCTATGGAGGTTCTTACCCAGGTGCCTGACCTCAGGTCATGGTTTGTAGCCCAATTGTGGAGCTGCCTCAGGCCACAGTGAGAGCCTAGGTAGTGGAGGCTGCTGGCCTCTCAACCACCATCTGTCCCACCTTCGGACAGAGCAGCTCCATCTTAGTCTCTTTCATGTACTAGAGTTCCATATAACTTCTGTGTTTAAAAAAAGGAATTTGAAAACCACTGGTGAATGGCCTAGGTACCCTTTTGTAAATGTGGTCACCCCTCCTCTCTACTTGGAGGATGAAGGCGTGCCCGTCTGACGTCCAGGGAGAGAGGTGGAATGGAGGTGAAGATGCTTTTGGCAGACACAGGGGTACATGCTGTGGTTCTGCTGCCTGACCTGCAGTCTCCCTGTCTGTTGTATCCTGGAAACATCTCTAGGTATAACCTGCTGTGAAAGCCTGTCCACTGGGTGTGGCCTTTCCAGAGCTCTGGGATGGAGCTAGAGAATACTTTACTTCCCATAGTCCTTTCGCCACAATCTCAGTGCCTCCGAACAGGACTCCTGGCTCCCAGGTACAGCAGCACTCTGCTGTGGAGAGGTGCACTGGAGGATCTCTGCAGAGAAAATCCTTTTCCCATGGCAGAACTGTTGTAAACAGGTCTCCGAAAACAGTTTGGATAGCTTTTCATGGCAATAACCTACCAGAGGGCAGGATTTGCCTTTCCACCCCAGGGGTTCTGTGCTAGAGTGGACATAGAATCCAATTCATAGGATGATTTTGCATTCCAAGAGTCTTCTTCATTTCCCCATTCCATAGGTTGCCTTTTGGTTTTGTTGATTGTTTCCTTTGCTGTGCAGAAGCTTTTTATTTTGATGGAGATTTTATGCTTATGTTTCCCTTGCCTCAGGAGACCTGTCTAGAAAAAATGTGTCTATGGCCAATGTCAGAGAAATTACTGCCTATGTTATCCTCTAGGATTTTTATGGTTTCGGGTCTCACATTTAAGTCTTTCATCCATTTTGAGTTTATTTGTATATATGTATAAGATAGTGGTCCAGTTTCATTCTTCTGCATGTGGCTGTCCAATTTTCCCACCATTTATTGGGGAGAAAAAAGGACACTGGAAAAAAACACAAACACATGGAAGCTAAACAACATGATACTAAGCAACCAAAGGGTCAATAAAGCAATCAAAGAAGAAATCAGAAAGTATATGGAAACAGATGAAAATGAAAATACAGTGGTCCAAAACCTATGGGATGCAGCAAAGATGATCATAAGAGGGGAGTATATAGAGATACAGGCCTACCTCAAAAAAACAAGAAACTCAAATAAACAGTCTAACCTTATGCCTAAAGGAACTAGTAAAAGAAGAACAAACAAAGACTAAGAGGAGTAGAAGGAAGGAAATAGTAAAGATCACAACAAAGGGCACCTGGATGGCTCAGTTGGTTAAGCGACTGCCTTCGGCTCAGGTCATGATCCTGGAGTCCCAGGATCGAGTCCCGTATCGAGTCTCCTTCTCCCTCTGACCCTCCCCCGTCTCATGTGCTCTCTCTCTCTCATTCTCTCTCTCAAATAAATAAAATAAAATAAAATAAAAGATCACAGCAAAAATAAATGACATAGAGACTAAAAAAAACAGTAGAAAAAATCATTAAAACCATGAGCTGGTTCTTTGAAAAAGATAAAGAAAATTGATAAGCCTTAGCCAGGCTCATCAAGAAATAAAAAAGGACCCAAATAAATAAAACCAGAAAGAAGAAAGGAGAAGTAACAACTGACACCACAGAATACAAAGGATTATAGAGAATACTACAAAAAAATTATATGCTAACAAATTGGACAACCTAGAAGAAATAGATAAATTTCTAGCAACATACAATCTTCTTAAACTGAAGAAGTAGAAAGATTTTCTATAGAAAATAGAAAATTTTCTATTTCAAGAAGAAATAGAAAATCTGAACAGACTAATTAACAGTAATGAAATTGAATTGGTAATCAAAAAACTACCGAAAAATAAAATCCAGGACCAGATGGATTCATAGGTGAATTCTGCCTAACATTTAAAGAAGAGTTAATACCTATTCTCCTCAAACTATTCTAAAAAAGAGAAGAGGAAAGAAAGCTTCCAAATACATTTTTGGAATGTAGGCTTTGGAATAAAGCCTTCTTTATTCTGAAATTTGATTTTGCATCTACGCAAAAGAAAAAAAGATATGGCAATTATCTGAGCAGATTTAATTATATTGTAAAAAAAAATCGTCTTTGTCCTTTTCCACAGCCTTTCATTAAAGACAATTTAATGGACCACTGTATTTCAGACATTACCACATACAGCAGGTCATGTATAAGGTAAAAGACCTATGGTAGCACTAGCAAACAAGGGTAGGACACGGGGGTAGGTAGGACCCACCGTACAGAGAGGGCCAGGGACCCTACTGAGCTGTGCAAAAGACATAAGAAAAACCAAGAAGGCTGCCATAGTCACCACACTTGTACTCTGCTGGCAGATCATTCTTTTAAATGAGGAAGAATTCTCAAATTTCTAGAGAAAGTGCAAACAACTCCTACCACTCATAGTCAACTTCAAGGTCAGGATGGGGAGGGTGGGTTGCAGGGAGACTATGTGCAGGCTGGGGAGCCTTGTAGCCCCCTCCACCTAATCCTGCAGCCCCAGTGTAGCTTTGCTGTTGTGCTCACCTCCTCCACAACTGCAGGTCTCTGGGAGGAAATTACTACCCATATATAGGTAACTATAGATGAGAAGAAGCAAAGCCTTCCATCTGTTCCACCATGAAAGAGACACGTAAAAGAACAACATTGCTGCAGTTACACATTGCCCAAACCATGATAGTGAAAGGGGCAAATTAAAAATAAACAGTTTGTGTAGCTCTCCGCCTTACTCTAGGAATTTCCAAGCAGTGTGCAGGTCAGATAGGTTGATAGGGAAGAGGTACATGTAGACATCCAGCAACTTAAGATTCAGGAGGTTCCAAGACCCCATTGGATTCTCAAGAGAGGAGCTGTCACCTTGAAGTTATCCACTGGTGACACCCTGGCCTTATGTATAAATCATTCAGCTTTTACTTTGTGGGGTGGATGGGTGTGGAGAGGAGCAGACTTACACAGCACTTACCTGTGCTGCAGAAGCAGAGCATTAGAGCTGAGCTGCTGTACCTGTGTGCTGGTGATAAAGTGAGGTAGGCACACAAGTATTATCCTCCGGATGACTTCAGATCTTTAAGATCTTTCTCCAAAGAGACCTAACACTTTAGCAAACAAGGCATGAGGAGGCTACACTGATGGTGGATGTGACTGTGTTAGTGTGTTGTATTCTCAGGACACGATCGTGTCTTGGAAGTTGTATGGAATCGGGTATAAAATGGGGGCTCCACCCCACCCTGGTACCTACAGACCTCTGTTCAAATCCCAGGTCTATGTTTATGGCTAGAATGACCCTGGATAAGTCACTTACTTTCTTTGCCTCTGTTTCCCATCTGCAAGGAGGAAATCAGGATGCTGACCTCACAAGAAGCCCCTGTCCAAGCCCCTAGCACAGTGTCTGGTCTAAGTTTAGGTCCCTTTCCCTTCTCTCCGGTTCCTTCCCCTTAAGAATCACTTGCTTGACGTTTGGTCCAGTTGCCACTTGGTGTGGTGTTTAAGACCCAAACACCCAGACAGCTCTACCCTCCTCCAAGAGTGAGGATGGAGAGTAGCCCACCATCTAGCATGGGCCTCACACTTTGCTGCTCTTCAGTAGATCAGTAAATGCATGCATGAACAAGGAAGAGAATTCACCTTTTTATTTTACCATCTGACTAAGATGAAACTCCTTATAGGAGAAATAAATTTGACTCAAGTATAGAAGAAATGGAAATACCACTTTGGGCATGTTAAGACCACATGTCAAAATCATGAGTAGGAGTGGATGTTTTCCTGTGAGGTCCTGAGCATTGCCAGCCGTGTCCATCTGCCCTGCTCAGCCAGAGCTGGAAGAGGGTTCCTTTCAGTCCTGCTGCATCTTGAGGTCAGTGACATGGGAGTCATCTTTACAGACTGACAGGAGCTGTTACTGTCAGACACTTTGCGTGCCCCCCAGTCCCGGATGTGGCTTCAGGGATCTTCTCTCTGGGCCCCTCAGGCCACCACCACCCGCCAGGAGGCTCTGGGTAGCATTGGTTCCACTTCTGCCCATGATGTTGCTCATTATCCAAGTAGCTGTGTTGCAGACACAGCATTCTTCCTACTACCATAGATAGGAAAGCCGCATGGGATCTGGGTGGCCTGTAGGATATCAGAAAGAAGAGGCTGATATTGCATGAGTATCACTCAAAATGCAATGTGAATGGTTAGAATACCTGCAGTCTGAGAAGAGTGCAGGAGAGCCGGGCTGACCACATAACTCTGGGGGTCCCTGGGTTTGCTTTCTAGGACAGCACCCAATACACTCTTCTTAGGTGCCCCCAGCTACTTGGTGGTCTTCCACTTTGAGCTTGAGTTCTTTCCACCATCCTGGCCCCTCCATTAGAATGTGGACATATCCCAGCATTCATAAAGAACCAATCCTACAAACCCTAACATTGGCTCTTCCCAGGGACTGTGCAGTCCCTGGTGCAGTTGGGAATCTACAAAGGAGAGGTTGAGTGATAATCAGGGGCCAGGTTTTACCTCAAGTGGCAGAGGAGGTGTGTGTCTGCAAGGGCAGTCAGTGCTTCTCTCCCGGAAGGGCTGGGTGGGCTCAGCTCCAGGCTCTGCTGTGGTGGCCCCATACGGAAACAGCTTCGCATGGCTGCCTGTGGGACCACACACTCATCCAGGGCACCCAGCATGCCGAGCCACCTGGCCTGCCTCCTCTAGCTCATCAGTTCTGTTTTGACCAAGTGTTCAGTCTCAGCTCCTGCATGCTGCTCCTTTGCTGGAGTGCAGTCTTCCCCTCCCCTCTCTGGAGAACCAAAGTACTTTATTATTATTATTCTAATTCCAAAGGCCCTCAGATAGACATGTCTTTGCTCAAATATAGCATCTGGAATATTGTTATTATCCCCTTCTGAGAATTGCTATCACAATATCAGGAGTAAATGGTAGTCAAAATTAAGATGTCGTATTTTGAGTGTCATCTTTTCAGGAAATTTAAATTCTTAAAGCAATCTAATCTAGGGAGGTGTTTCCAATCTCTCTTTTTTTTATTGCTCCCTTAAGGAGCCTTTTTAGACATTTTTTAGTTATCTCCCCATGACATTTTAATGCCACAGATATGCTGCATATTTGTTTATGTACTGTATATATATCTGTGCCTTATGCTACGCCTAAGTAGGTTTTAAATATATAATTAAAATTTTTTGCCCTGGAACCAATGTTTTAGGCCCTCAGGGTGCTATCTTCTTTATGGAGAACACATGTCTAAGAGGTGAAAGTGTTTCTCCCAGGGCCAGTTTGCCCAGGACCTGACTCAGATAGTAGACAGCCTCTCTCAGACCAGAAGCCTCACCACTGGTAAGTAGATTTGCCAGATTCAGCAAACAAAATATATTGAATGCCCAGTTAAATTTGAATTTCAGATAAAAAACATAATATTTTTAGTAAAAGCATGTTTTATGTGATATTTGCACATCTTATATTCTATCTGGTAATACTACTGGTGTTCTGGGGATAGAAACTGCACTTTGTATTCAAGTACAATTTTTCACAAACTGGAAGAGTATGTACCTTCATTTACATCCACCTCCTAGGTGAAAGGATACCAGATCACTCCTAATAAAGCATTGTTTAGGGGTGCCTGGGTGGCTCAGTCAGTTAAGCGTCTGCCTTTAGCTCAGGTCATGATCCCAGCTCCTGGGATCGAGTCTCGCATTGGGCTCCTTGCTCAACAGGGAGCCTGCTTCTCCCTCTGCCCCTCCCCCTGCTTGTGCTCTCTTTCCCTCTCTCTGACAAATAAAATCTCTAATAAAGCTTTTTTTTATATGAGCTTCCCATTTCAACAAAGGTCATTAGTAACAATCAAAAATACGATGTGGCTCTTTTTACAATAACAGCTTTTACTTTAAATTCTATACTGTTTATAAGTGATGAAATAGACCCGGGATGAATCTAGTAGTGTGGAGACTTCACACATGCCTCTTATTGGAGGGCGTTGGAGTAAATCAAAGGGGAAGGTTGCTCTTGTGACGTTCCTTCTTAATGCATTGCAACAAAATGCAATTCCAAATGCAGCCAGCTAGAGCACTGACCCTGAAACACAGTCACCATATACTTTCATCATGCACAAACCAAAGTGCATTATGCCTTTCCACTCATAATTGGCGGCCCACAAAAACGGTAGACTTAGGAAAGTGTGTGTCACCTTGTCATGGATGCCACAGTTGGGTGAGGCTCCGAGTCAGCACTTCTGAAGTTTGGTAATAACCAGTAAGTCTGCTCAGCTGTGTCTCCAGGAAACAGAACAGTGTGGGTGTCTGGAGAACTCTTACTAGTGGACTTAGCTCTTTCTTTTTAATTGTGGTTAAAAAAAAAAAAACCCACATGACCTAAAACTTACCCTCTTAATAAGTGTACAGTTCAGGAGTGTTAAGTGGATCCACATGGCTGTGCAACAAGTCTCCAGAACTTTATCTTGCAAAACACTCTTTACCCATTGGACAGTTCCTCTTGTCAACCCAGCTCTTGGCAACCACTATTCTGCTTTGTTTGTCTGTGAGTGTGACTACATTGAGACCTTAAAAACATGGCTGTTTTCATGGGAAGCTGGCCTGGAAGCTGGGTGAGAAGAGCTTCCGGGCTAGAACCTCTGGGGTGGTGCTGACCTCTCATCTGGGGTACGCTACATACGTAGAGTTGTTTCAACACAGTGCAAAGCTACCTGAGGTTTGTGGAGTGGTCCGCGAGCCTCCAGACTCCATTGTTCTTACTTATCTGTGTTTCTGCTTCTACTCCAACCTAGATGATGCCAGAGGAAGGCATCAAAAGAAAATCCGAAGCAAGACTCAGAATTACCTCAACCTGTACGCCGTGGAAGGCCTGCGCACCTTGTGCATTGCCAAGAGGGTGAGTGGGTGCCACCTTCACAAGCATGGATACTGACCGCTGCCCCCATAGTACTCGGTGCCTATGTGGCACTCACCAGTGTGTCTCACGTAGGTTCTGAGTGAAGAAGAGTATGCCTGTTGGTTGCAAAGCCACTTAGAAGCAGAATCTTCCCTGGACAACCGTGAGGAGCTTCTTTTCCAGTCTGCCATTCGCCTGGAAACAAATTTGCATCTGTTGGGTAATTATGCACATGAGCACATGTTGCACTGAGCAATGTGGAATTTGCAGAGACAGTCCTGGATGGGGTGGTGACACGGCTCTAGTCATTGGCAGCTCTGCACCTGCCGGGCTTGGTTAAGGAGTTGACTAGCCTGATGCTAGCATGGCCCCCAGGCCCAGCCATCCTTGATTAAACATTCACACCATGGACCGTCTCTGTAGTATTCCACGTGCTGTCCCACCAGGCACCCAGTGACAACACCTGACTTGCCTCCCCCTAAACCCTGCTTTCCCACTAAAAATAGAGATGAGGAACGAGGCTTCTCAACAACTGAAGCTTGAAGGGACTCCCTCCACCTCCTACCCCTAAAACAAAAAGAAACTGTTGGATTCCAGAAATGGCTACACTTTACATCTTATGAATGTTTCATAGATTCAGTTTGGATGAAAAGAAAACGAGCTCATTTTTACTAAAATGTGCTCATATTTTCTACTGTATTCATATTAGTATTTATAAGAATATTTATTTTAACATTTTAAATATTTAGTATTAAGTTTGTATTAAATTAGCTGAGTCTTTATATATGTGCTCTCTGACCACACCAGGAACTGAATGTGATCATGCTGTGTACACACACACACCCCATCCCATGGTGCTGAGAGTCAGATGGAATACCTGGGCATGGAGAAACTGGAGTCCATCCCTCTCCATTTAATACAGAAAGGCTGTAATTCATATGGTCTTGTTCCCTGGACAAAGGAGTTGGGCTACCTATATATCTATATATACATATCTAATATAATAATATATTTAATAGCATAACATATACACTTCATATAATATTCTTTTTTGCCTCTGGTGTCTTATAGGAGGGCATGCACTGCTCAAAAAAGCCCCCAGATCCAGATGCCCAGAGACATCATGAGCAGTATCCCTGGGGGGTGATTAAATGAAACACTTGGGAGAGAGCTGTGCTTTTTCTAACCTTCCAGGTTTTAATATACTGGGACTGTTCATATCTAGAGCATGCTTCTCCAGAAGTCACTGTTGACCAGACCTGGGGGATAGGCAGGGGTTCCTGCTGGTCCTTCTGGCCCATGGGCAGGTCCACTTCTCTGTCCCTTCACTGCAGGGCACTCTCCCTGGAGAGCTCTGACTCTTGAATGGAGTAAAATTTGCCTCGCCAGTCCCTTCTTCCAGTGGGTGCTGGTCCCACCCTGTGGAGCAAGGCAGACAGAATCTCTTCCCTTTTCCAGAGGGTGAGACCTTAACTGTTTGAGGACTTGGCTGTGAGTCCCCATGCTGTCCACCTATATTTTTAGGCATCCCTACCTTTCCTTCTTTCAGAGTCCAGGAGGCTTAGCTTGGTTGTCTATCCAGTCCTGGCTCTGTCACTTACTGGCCATGAGACCCTGGGCAAGTGACTCAGTCTTTTTGGCATCCCAGTCTCCTTGTCTGCTGGGTAATAATCCTGCAGGGATGAACGGAGGGGGTGCCCAGTGGAGCACTAAGTGAGGTCCAAGCACAGGGTCCAGTACTCAGCAGCACGTGGTGATCAGTCTTATGTTACTGCCTCCACATCTGTTTACAGCCTGGCTGGCCTCTTCTATACAGACTCACTCTGGTGGTTGGGCATCCATCACCTCCCTTGCCCCCATGCTGTATCTCTGTTAACATGTCCTGAATTTTTGACAGCCCTAGAATACCCTAAGTTCATATTGAACTTGAGATCAACTCATCTTCCTAGATCTTTTTCAGGGGATTTGCTTTCTAGCCTGGATTCTGTAATTTTTGTTTGGGCAACTATGTAAGCGTCTAAAAGGAAGGTTTTCTACTTATCCTCATTCCAGTTTTGTTTTGTTTTTTTTCTGTTGGGGCCGGATTAATAGAGTTTTTCAGAATCTTGATTCAGCCATGTTCTGCTGTCATCCTGAGTGGATGTTTATCTCCAGGGGTCTGTTAAAGGGCTCTGAGATGAATCAGTGAAGGAACTACTGGAATGCCCACAGTGGGCACCATCAGTGTCCTTGAGTCTGCTCATGCCTGCTGCTGAGAGCCTTTTGATACATTTTCAGAAATTTTACAATCACCATTTGCTGTTTTGCATAAATTTTCAGGAATTTTGCATAGCTTTTTGATGCTGTTGGTAGCTTGACATCAGTCAAGGTGAGTGTATTTGCACCACAGAAATGGGAAAATGCAGCAAATCAGCTTCCCTCCTACTAGCTGGTTGTTAAACACTTAGCATCTCCCCCAACCTGGGATATTTTGGTTCAGATGATGAGCTGGAGAATAGAAGAGACACCACCTTAGTGTTCACCACAGCTTTATCCACAGGCACTGTGTTCCAACTCCTCAGATTCATTTTTAAGAAATGCAAAGTAAGCTGTTTATATTTTTAATAAGCCCAAAGCCAAATACTCCTTCTAAAACTTTTCATTTAGGTTCTTATATTAAATAACATCAGGGAACTACAAAGGAAGGGTCACCATTTATACTGTGTTCTTGAAATTTTCTTTTCCATACTGTTCTGGCCAAGAGCCTAAATTCAAAGGACAACATTCTGTTCACATTCCCCAGCATTCCTGTTTGTATTTCCAGATGTCATCTCAAACTCCCCTCCCACGAAAAGCCACCTGACATTTGATCACAGTGAAGCATGGTGGCACTAGCTTGAACCCTACTACATACCCTGTTATAACACTCAAAATGCCAGGTTCTCCCAAGGCTCAGGCTGTAGAGAGGTGGCATTTACTCTAAGTTACATAGATTCCATTGCTAATAAGCTACCTTAAAGAGCTGAAGAAAGACCACTGTGCTTCCAGATAATTTTTAAAGGACTGTTCCCGAGATTTACTCTTTATCCTTGGCCATAGGATATCATCGTGCTGAGATAGACATACTTTACATAATTCTCTTTATGAGTTCAGTAATATTCTATGTTTGATTCAAAGCTGCACATAGAGGTTAGGATCAGTCCAGCGACCCAGTCGGGGCCCATTACTTAGACCAGTTAGCTCCTGAAATGAAGATGCTTTATTTTGAAGGTGTTAGGTTTTCCCTGAAGGACTAGAATTTATCTGTAAGTCCTTCCCCTGCTTTCTTTCTTGGAGGACATATATCAAGGAGCTCTGGCTCAGCAGCTAATATACAAAGGTGGGGAGTTACAAGTCCCTTCTATAGTAAGTTGCCATCTAGTGAAGGGTGGGTAACTGGTTGAATTACACACAAAGCTCTGTTCTGTAGTGGAAGTTCTCCTAGAGCAGCCATATAGGGAGGTTCAGAGCATGAGACATACCATGCATGGAAGGCTATAGCCCTTCCCTTGCTAACTAATCTCTCTCAGCTTTGCTTCCCAGATCTATATGGTGAGGATAATTGTAGTACTCACATGTTAGGGATGCTGCAGAAATTTTTGCCTGACAATTAGTAATTCATCAAGATTAGCCATCATTATGATTATTCCATAACCATTGTTATTATTAAGTATGAACAGGATATTTTTTAAAAAGAGAGAAAGCACATGCAGGAGGAGGGGCAGAGGGAGAGAGAAACTCTAACCAGACTCCATGCTGAGCACAGGGCCCCAATGCGGGGCTTGATCTCACGACCCTGAGATCATGACCTGAGCCAAAACCAAGAGTTGGACACTTAACCAACTGTGCCACCTAGATGCCCCTGAACAAGGCATTTTGAATACATGGAGGCAGACGTTGTCATCCCTCCCTCTTTCCCTGGATATCAGGGAATGTATCACAGCAGAAGTGATACTTAGGATGCCTTGGTAGATGTCAACTCTGTTGGATGGTGAAAGTAGGGAGCCAGAGACCTAGAGTACCCACTGTCTCCCCATGCTAGAGCCAGGGGTCTGGGGGAGGGAAGAAAGGCCAAGACCAGATGGCCTTCCAGCACCTGGGTTGTCAGGAATATGCTCACAATGAACATGGAACATAACATGGTTTATTCCTAAGCATACTTTGAGACCCACACCCCTGCCTGGTCCTTATCTTGCAGACTCTGTGATTCAGAGCTGAGGGCAGCTTGGGTGCAATATCTCCTCTTCCTTTCTGGGCCCTTGCCAAGTTCCCACTTAGTCTTCTGTGCATTCAGATTAAAGGTAGGCCCGGGTCCAACACATTGCACAGGCTGCATGAGATGGAAGAGAGAAGACTGCCACTTACCCTTGAGGGGGCTTCTGGAGAGCTGGTGATGCTGTTACCTGAGCTCAGGGCTAGTTAAACAGGAGTGTGATTTGTGAAAGTGCATTATAGGATATATTTAAGAATTGCACGTTTTTTGTGCATGTATTAGACCTTGACTCCATCCTCCCTACACCTGCCAACTCATCTGTTCTAGGAGGAGAAAGGGAAGTGGTGTCTATCTTAGTCATTTCAGGCTGTCATAGCAAAATACCACAGACTGGGCAGCTTAAACAGCAGACATTGATTTCTCACAGTTATGGAGGCTCGAAGTCCCATATCGAAGTGCCGGCCAATTTGGTTCCTTAAAGGGCTCTCTTCCTGGCTTGCAGATGGCTATCTTCCTTCTGTATCCTTGAATGGTGAAGGGAGATCATCTCTCTTGTGTCCCTTATTATAAGGGCACTAACCTCAGTTATGAGTCTTCCACCTTCCCTCCTAATGCCATCACAGTGAGGGTTAGGGCTTCATCCTATAAATTATGGGGATAAGGGGACACATTCAGCCCATATCAGCTCTCAGCACAGGGAACAGTGTGACATAAAAGAGAAGGGCAGGGCCAATGAGGTGTCCTCAGTCAATGCTGTATTTCTAGAGAGAAGATAGAGACCATCTCATTAAATTGACAATAGGAAAAAAACTTGAGGCTGACCTGGAGAGCACCTTTCTGCACTGGGTAGAAAATTTGTCCCAATGTACAGAAGCCTGCATATTTATTAATATGCTAATTTTTGGAAAAAGTACATTCTGGATAATGTTGCTTTCAAGAAATAATGGGCTTGTGTGGTCTGTTTAGACAGCTGACAGTAAGGATTGCTGAGGGCAAATATTATGGATGTCATTCAGAAGCTTTGTATGGAATGGATAATTTTTAAAACTTTTTCATCCTTCAGAATATGGTCATTCCCACCATCTCCCCACAAGCTTTGTTTCCAAGTTATCTGTTATGTTAAAAATTAGCCACCTGTTAGAAAGCACTAGAAGTGCTTTGTTTTAAGTACAGAGAATTATGTTCAGTGCCTCATAGTCATTCTGAGTCATTCGTGACTGTGTCAATCGAGGGAGCTACTGAAAGTGTTCACCAGGGTCCAGAAATGATGAATCATCATCCACATGAGACAGGCATCAAGTAGGTCCCAGTCTATGGGGTCATGCCAGCATCTTTGGTATGTTGGCAATGACATTCGTGCCCCATCAGGATCTGAGGGCATGTGCAGAGGGGGCTCACCTACACTTGCACATTTGACCAGGTGCCACTGGGATTGAAGATCGCCTGCAGGATGGAGTCCCAGAAACCATTGCTAAATTGCGTCAAGCAGGCCTGCAGATTTGGGTTCTCACTGGTGACAAACAAGAAACAGCCATTAACATTGCATATGCCTGCAAACTGCTGGACCATGATGAGGAAGTCATCACCCTGAATGCTGAATCCCAGGTATGTAGGTTTCCAGGAAGCCATGCTCTGCCTGGGCCAGCTTCATACCTACCTAACCCCCACAGCAACAGGAATACCTTCCATTTCTTTGCCCTCTACCTCTGTGTTTGCACCTGTGTTGGGTTTCTTACATGTTCTTGTCATTGCCTAGGAAGATGTGGAATTTGATGGGATTTCTTAATTTCCGAGGGATGCATCCCTGGACTTTATTAATGCAAAATTCAACCTGCTTTTTCCTGACCTATTCATGTCAACAATATTGGAAAATTGTTTCGTGAGGTCACACAAGTCAGTGAACCAATCCATTCAGCATCGATGTACTCAGGATGGGATGGGTTGTCTCAGGGATGCCCGCTGGGCACTTAAGAGTTTTCATCCAGTCACATTTATCTATTTAAATCTTCAAGTATGTAGGGAGTATCTACTTCTCATAAACCTGGCCTGGACTCTGATTCCTTGAGTGAACTCCCAATTGAAACATCTTTTTGAGCTGTGTGATGAGGTCTGATTCATCAACTTTTTCTCTTATGGATTATCATTTAGCTGTTACATTTAAGATGTGCCTAGCCACAAAGATTTCTCCTATATATTGTTCCAAAAGTTTTGTAGTTTATTGTTGCACCTTTAGACACATTCCATTTTGTGTGGAATTTTGGATAAGGTTCAGATCAAACTTCATTCTACTGCATATAGCTGACTAATCCAGCACCATTTGTTGAAAAGTCTTTTTTTCCACTAAATTGTCTTTACACTTTCATTGAAAATCAGTTGGTCATGTTTTTTAGGGTCTATTTCTGGATATTCTGTTCTGGTGCACTGGCCTGTGGGTCTATCCCTTCACCAGTATCATGCTGCCCTCTGGGTTTTTTTTAGAAGTCTTTTATTGGTAGTTTTTTTCCCTGATTATTCTTTCTGTTTTCAGTTCTTCCATTCCCTTTACCACCTTCCTTTGGGTTACTTAAAGTATCTTTTAGTATTCCATTTTTTCTTTTTTGCATTTTATTTTTTTATTATGTTATGTTAATCACCATACATTACATAATTAGTTTTTGATGTAGTGTTCCATGATTCATTGTTTATGCATACCACCCAGTGCTCCATGCAGAACGTACCCTCCTTAATACCCATCACCACGCTAACCCATCCTCCCACCCACTCCCCTCTAGAACACTCAGTTTGTTTTTCAGGGTCCATCGTCTATCATGGTTCGTCACCCCTCCAGTTCCTCCCCTTTGTTCTTCCCCTCCTGCTATCTTCTTTTTTTTTCTCAACATATATTGCATTATTTGTTTCAGAGGTACAGATCTGTGATTCAACAGTCTTGCACAATTCACTGCGCTCACCACAGCACATACCCTCCCCAAAGTCTATCGCCCAGCCACCCCATCCCTCCCACCCCCCCATTCCAGCAAACCTTAGTTTCTTTCCTGAGATTAAGAATTCCTCATATCAGTGAGGTCATATGACACATGTCTTTCTCTGATTGACTTATTTCGCTTAGCATAACACCCTCCAGTTCCATCCACATGGGGGCAAATGGCAAGATCTCATTCCTTTTGATGGCTGCATAATATTCCATTCTATATATATACCACTTATTCTTTATCTGTTCATCTCTTGATAGACATCTTGGCTCTTTCCACGGGTTGCGTATTGTGGACATTGCTGCTATGAACATTGGGATGGACGTACCCCTTCAGATCCCTACATTTGTATCTTTGGGGTAAATACCCAGTAGTGCAATTGCTGTATCATATGGTAGCTCTATTTTACATTTTGAGGAACCTCCATACTGTTTTCCAGAGTGGTTGCACCAGCTTGCATTCCCACCAACACTGTAGGAGGGTTCCCCTTTCTCTGAATCCCCGCCAACATCTGTCGTTTCCTGACTTGTTAATTTTAGCCATTCTGACTGGTGTGAGGTGGTATCTCATTGAGGTTTCGATTTGGATTTCCCTGATGCTGAACAATGTTGAGCACTTTTTCTGGTGTCTGTTGGCCATTTGGATGTCTTCTTTGGAACAATGTCTGTTCATGTCTTCTGTCCATTTCTTGATTGGATCATTTGTTCTTTGGGTGTTGAGTTTGATAAGTTCTTTATAGATTTTGGATACTAGCCCTTTATCTGATATGTCATTTGCAAATATCTTCTCCCATTCAGTCAGTTGTCTTTTGGTTTTGTTGACTGTTTTGCTGTGCAAAAGCTTTTTATCTTGATGAAGTCCCAGTAGTTCATTTTTGCCCTTGCTTCCCTTGCCTTTGGTAATGTTTCTAGGAAGAAGTTGCTGCGGCTGAGGTCAAAGATTGCTGCCTGTGTTCTCCTTTAGGAATTTGATGGACTCCTGTCTCACATTTAAGTCTTTCAACCATTTTGAGTCTATTTTTGTGTGTGGTATAAGGAAATGGTTCAGTGTCATTCTTCTGCATGTGGCTGTCCAATTTTCCCAACACCATTTGTTGAAGACTGTCTTTTTTTCCATTGAATATTCTTTCCTGCTTTGCCAAAGATTAGTTGACCATACAGTTGAGGGTCCATTTCTAGGCTCTCTATTCTGTTCCATTGATCTATGTGCCTGTTTTTGTGCCAGTCCAATACTGTCTTGATGATGAACAGCTTTGTAATAGATAGAACTCGAAGTCTGGAATTGTGATGTCGCCAGCTTTGCTTTTCTTTTTCAACATTTCTCTGGGTATTCAGGGTCTTTTCTGGTTCCGTACAAATTGTAGGATTATTTGTTCCATTTCTTTGAAAAAAGTGGATGGTCTTTTGATGGGGATTGCATTGAATGTGTAGATTGCTCTAGGTAGCATTGACATCTTCACAATATTTTTTCTTCCAATCCATGAGCATGGAACATTTTTCCATTTCTTTGTGTCTTCCTCAGTTTCTTTCATGAGTATTTTATAGTTTTCTGAGTACAGATCCTTTGCCTCTTTGGTTAGATTTATTCCTAGGTATCTAATGGTTTTGGGTGCAATTGTAAATGGGATTGACTCCTTAATTTCTCTTTCTTCTGTCTTGTTGTTGGTGTATAGGAATGCCACTGATTTCTGGACATTGATTTTATATCCTGCCACTTTACTGAATTCCTATATGAGTTCTAGCAGTTTTGGGGTGGAGTCTTTTGGGTTTTCCACATAAAGTATCATACCATGTGCAAAGAGTGAGAGTTTGACTTCTTCTTTGCCGATTTGGATGCCTTTGATTTCTTTTTGTTGTCTGTTTGCTGTGCCTAGGACTTCTAATACTATGTTGAATAACAATGGTGATACTGGACATCCCTGCCACATTCCTGACCTTAGGGGGAAAGCTCTCAGTTTTTCCCCATTGAGAATGATATTCGCTGTAGGTTTTTCATAGATGACTTTTATGATATTGAGGTATGTACCCTCTATCCCTATACTCTGAAGAGTTTTGATCAAGAAAGGATGCTGTACTTTGTCAAATGCTTTTTCTGCATCTATTGAGAGGATCATATGATTCTTGTTCTTTCTTTTGTTAAAGTATTGTATCACATTGATTGATATGCAGATGTTGAACCAACCTTGCAGCCCAGGGATAAATCCCACTTGGTCGTGGTGAATTATCCTTTTAATGTACTGTTGGATCCTATTGGCTAGTACTTTGGTACGAATTTTTGCATCCGTGTTCATCAAGGATATTGGTCTGTAACTCTCCTCTTGGATGGGGCTTGGTTTTGGGATCAAGGTAATGGTGCCCTCATAAAATGAGTTTGGAAGTTTTCCTTCCATTTATATTTTATGGAATAGTTTCAGGAGAATAGGTATTAATTCTTCTTTAAATGTTTGGTAGAATTCCCCTGGGAAGCCATCTGGCCTTGGGGTTTTGTTGGGACATTTTTGATGACTGCTTCAATTTCCTTAATGGTTATAGGTCTGTTCAGGTTTTCTATTTCTTCCTGGTGCAGTTTTGGTAGTTGATACATCTCTAGTTGTATGCACCCATACAACTATGCACCCATTTCTTCCAGGTTATCTAATTTGCTGGCATAGAGTTGCTCATAATATGTTCTTATAATTGTTTGTATTTCTTTGGTGTTGGTTGTGATCTGTCCTCTTTCATTCATGTTTTTGTCGATTTGGGTCGTTTCTCTTTTCTTTTTGATAAGTCTGGCCAGAGGTTTATCAATCTTGTTAATTCTTTCAAAGAACCACCTCCTAGTTTCGTTGATCTGTTCTACTGTTCTTTTGGTTTCTAGTTCATTGATTTCTGCTCTGATTTTATTATTTCTCTGTTCTTGCTGTGTGTAGGCTTTATTTGCTGTGTATTCTCTAGCTCCTTTAGGTGTAGGGTTAGGTTGTGTATTTGAGACCTTTCTTGTTTCTTGAGAAAGGCTTGTATTGCTATATACTTTCCTCTTAGGACTGCCTTTGCTGTATCCCAAAGATTTTGAACAGTTGTGTTTTCATTTTCATTGGTTTCCATGAATATTTTTTAATTCTTCTTTAATTTTCTGGTTGACCCATTCATTCTTTAGTAGGATGCTCTTTAACCTCCATGTATTTGAATTCTTTCCGACTTTCATCTTGTGATTGAGTTCTAGTTTCAAAGCATTGTAGTCTGAAAATATGCAGGGAATAATCCCAATCTTTTGGTACCATTTGAGACCGGATTTGTGACCTAGGATGTGATCTCTTCTGGATAATGTTCCATGGGAAGTAGAGAAGAATGTGTATTCTGTTGCTTTGGGATGGAATATTCTGAATATGTCTGTGAAGTCCATTTGGTCCAGTGTGTCATTTAAAGTCTTTATTTCCTTGTTGATCTTTTGTTTAGATGATCTGTCCATTTCAGTCAGGGGGGTATTAAATTCCCCACTATTATTGTATTGTTGTCAATGTGTTTCTTTGCTTTTGTTATTAATTGCCTTATATAATTGGCTGCTCCCATGTTAGGGGCATAGATATTTACAACTGTTAGATCTTCTTGTTGGATAGACCCTTTAAGTAGAATATCGTGTCCTTCTTCATCTCTTATTACAGTCTTTGGTTTAAAATCTAACCTGTCTGATAAAAGGAATGCCATACCAGCTTTCTTTTGGTGCCCATTAGCATGGTAAGTGGTTTTCCACCCCCTCACTTTCAATGTCGGGGTATCTTTGGGTCTACAATGAGTTTCTTGCAGACAGCATATCGATGGACCTTGTATTTTTTATCCAATCTGATAGCCTGTGTCTTTTGATTGGGGCATTTAGCCCATTTACATTCAGGGTTACTATGTAAAGTTATGAATTTAGTGCCATTGTATTGCCTGTAAGGTGAAGGTTACTGTATATTGTCTGTGTTCCTTTCTGGTGTATGTTGCTTTTAGGCTCTCTTTGCTTAGAGGACCCCTTTCAATATTTCTTGTAGGGCTGGTTTTGTGTTTGCAAATTCCTTTAGTTTTTGTTTGTCCTGGAACCTTTTTGTCTCTCCTTTTATTGTCAATGACAGCCTATCTTGGTATAGTATTCTTGGCTGCATATTTTTCTTGTTTAGTGCTCTTAAGATACTATGCCAGTCCTTTCTGGCCTGCCAGGTCTCTGTGGATAGGTCTGTTGCCAGTCTAATGTTTCTGCCATTGTAGGTTACATATCTCTTCTCTCGAGCTTCCTTCAGGATTTTCTTTTTGTCTCTGAGACTTGTAAGTTTTCTTTTAGATGTCGGGATGTTGACCTATTTTTATTAATTTTGAGAGGGGTTCTCTGTGCCTCCTGGATTTTGATGCCTGTTTCCTTCCCCAAATTAGGGAAGTTCTCTATATAATTAGCTCCAATGTACCTTCTGCCCCTCTCTCTCTTTCTTCTTCTTCTGGGATCCCAATTATTCTAATGTTGTTTCGTCTTATCGTATCCCTTATCTCTCGAATTCTGCCTTAGTGATCCAGTAGTTGTTTATTTCTCTTTTTTTCAGCTTCTTTATTTTCCATTATTTGGTCTTTTATATTACTGATTCTCTCTTCTGCCTCATTTATCCTAGCAGTTAGTGCCCCCATTTTTTATTGCACCTCATTAATAGACTTTTTGATTTTGACTTGGTTATATTTTAGTTATTTTATTTCTCCAGAAAGGGTTTCTCTAATAACTTCCATGCTTTTTTCAAGCCCAGCTAGTATCTTTAAAATCATGATTCTCAACTCTATTTCCAAATCATACTAATGTCCGTATTGAGTAGGTCCCTGGCAGTCGGTACTACCTCTTGTTCTTTCTGTTGAGGTGCTTTTTTCCGTCTTGTCATTTTGTCCAGAGGAGAATAGATGAATGAGAGAACAAAATGCTAACAGGGTAACAACGTCCCCAGAAAATATACTCTAAACAAATCAGAAAAGACCCGAAGCTGGGGGAAAAGAAAGGGAAAGAAAGGAAAAAAAAAAAAAAAAAAAGATAAACAAAAACAGAACAAAACAAGAAAAAAACAGAATATGATCAAATATGATCAGGCTGGTGCATAGACAGTGCCACACACTAGATTTTGGGTGTATTTTGGTCTGTTAGAAGAAAGTGCCTCCCAAGATTTTAAAGAAAGAAAAATTTATATATGTACAAAAATAAGGGTTGATACAATGAAGGGATGGAATATGAATGTAAAGATGAAAATTATAAAAAATTTTGTAAAAGGAATTGCTACGATAAGTTGTTTGAAAAAAGAAAGAGGATTAAAAAAAAAACAAGGGAGAGAATGTGATCAGGCAGGAGACTGGAACAAAGCCATATACTAGAGATTTAGGTTATATTTTGATCTGTTAGAAGAAACTGTATCTCAAAATTGAGAGAACAACTTATATATATATATGCTAAAAATAAGGGTAACTACTATGCAGGGATAGAATATGACTCTAAAAATATAAAAATGTTCTTTTTAAAAAGGGATTGATAAGATGTTGGTTGAAAAAGGGAAAAAGAAAAATTTAAAAAAAAGTTAAAAAAATAACTTAGAAAGACTAAAGAATCATGGTAAAAAATCCATGGTTCCATGTGCCATATTCCCCTAGCTCTGGAGTTCTCCCGTTCTCATTGATCCATAAACTTGGTCTTGGATGGCTGTTCTTGCTGATCTTCTGGGAGAGGGGCCTGTTGCCATGGTTCCCAAATGTCTTTGCTAGAGGCAGAATTGCCCCACCCTTGCCAGGTCGGGCTAAGTAATCTGCTCGGGGTTGCTCTTGGGAGCTTTTGTTCCCTGCAAGCTTATGGTACAGCTATGGAGGACAAGAGTGA
This sequence comes from Callorhinus ursinus, assembly GCF_003265705.2. Classification (NCBI taxonomy): domain Eukaryota; kingdom Metazoa; phylum Chordata; class Mammalia; order Carnivora; family Otariidae; genus Callorhinus; species Callorhinus ursinus. Next base: position 4,021,902 of record NW_027397140.1, read on the forward strand.
AAATGGCGGCCTCCCAATCTCCACCCTGTAGGAGCCAAGAACTCAGGACCCTGCTCCTCAGTGCGCCCCCAGAGAAAAGCAGTCAATCACTCCCATCTCCGCGGTCTCTAGCTGCACTCCATGCTCAACCGGCCTGTGACCGAGCGTTTCTATCTCTTGCATACGACCCCGACTGGAGTCTCGAAACCCAGCAGATCCCTGTGGTGTGCTCCCACGCTGCTCCTCCCAGGGGAGGAAGGGGAGTCTCGCTGAATCTGCCGCTTGTTGGGTCCCTGCTAGAGGAGCAGTGGCCTGTGTCACCGATCACAGTTTATGGCATCCCTGAGCTGAGAGCCCGCTCCTCGGCTCCGTCTCTGCAGCCAGCCTCCCCGCTCCAATACCTGGGAGCTCTGCCGCACTCAGGCACCCCCTGTCTTTCTGTGACCCGAAGGGTCCTGAGACCACACTGTCCCACGACAGTTCCACCCCCTGCTTAGCCACTGGAGCGACGTCCCTCCGCGGAGCCGACTTGTAGAAGTTCAGACTTTGTGCTCCCCAGTTCTATCACTTGCCAGAAGCGGCCGATGGAGGCCCCCTCCCCCGCCGTCTATCCTCCGGAATATCGACTCGGATTCACTTCTCCTTATGTCCTACCTTCCAGAAAGTGGTCGCTTTTCTGTTCAGAGAGTTGTTGCTATTCTTTTCTTCAATCTCCTGTTGAGTTCGTAGGTGTTCAGAATGATTTGATCCCTACCCAGCTCAATTCCTGAGGCCAGACGAAATCCAGGTCTCCTACTCCTCCGCCATCTTGCTCCGCCCTAGTATTCCAGTTTAATGTGTCTCTTTCCTTTGATAATATCACTTTACTTGGGTTTTTAGCGTTTACAATATGCATACTTAAATCATCACTGTCTACTTACAATCAGTATTTTGCTACTTTGAGTGGAATGAAGAAGTCTCACCTCGTGTCTCCCTTTACCCCTTTACGTTGTAGGTGTCTTCTATATGAAAGCAACAGAGATTGAAATCTTTGTCAGATAATAATTTTTACTTTCAATCAAAAAGCATATTTTAAAGAAGTCAAAAGGAAAAGAATAGCCCATTTTATTTATGTGAATATTGACGATTTCTGTCACACTTATTTCATCCTTGGTGTTACAAGTGTCTTTGTGGCATTTTTTTTACTCTTAGTCTGAAGAACTTCCTTCAGCAATTCCTTTAGAGTAGGTCTACTGGCAACAGATTCTCTTTTCTTTATCAGAGAATGCCTTTATTTCACCATGGTTTCTAGGCAAAATCAACAGTCATCCAAATCTATAGCTAATGCATCATTTTTATCTGGATGTTTTGATTTGGGGTTGGTTTTGTTTTTTTTTTGCCTTTAGTTTAAGCAGTTTGATTATGGTCTGTTTGGGCACAGAGTTTTTAAATTGATACTCTGGGTTTTGCTGAGCTGCTTGAATCTGTGGGGTTATATCTTTCACTAAATTTGGCAAGTTTTTAGCCATTATTTATTTCTTCAGACACTTTTTTCGTGCTACAATTGCTCCTCTTCTGGAAGACTGATGACATGAATGTCAGGTCTTCTGGTTTGCCTCAAGGCTCGCTGAGGCTTTCATTTTTCAATTTTTCTTTCTCTCTTGGTCAAATTGGTTAATTTCTATTGATCTTTGAGTTCACTGACTTTTCTGTTATCTCCATTCTGCTCTTGGGCCATGTGGTGATGTTTTAAAAAATAAACTTTATATATACAATGGTTTTAAATTTACAGAAAAATTGCAAAGATAGTATTGAGAGTTCCCATATAATCTACACAATAATATTCCTATTATTAACATCTTTACCATAATCAATGAACCAATGTTGACATATAATTACTTACTAAAATCTATATTTAGGGTGCCTGGATGGCCCAGTAAGTTAACAGTCTGACTCTTGATTTTGGCTAAGGTCGTGATTTCAGGGTTGTGAGATCGAGCCCCACATCAGGCTCTGTGCTGGGCCTGGAGCCTGCTTGAGATTCTCTCTGTCCCTCTGCCTCTCCCCCACCTCTAAATAAGAATAAGAATAATAAACAAAATAAAATCTATGCTATATTCACATTGTCCTAATTTTTACCTAATATCCTTTCTGTGTTCCAGGATCTCATACAGAATACACACATTACATTTAATTGTCATTTTTCCTTGGGCTCTTATTGGCTATAACAGTTTCTTAAATTTTGTTTTTGATGACTTGACAGTACTGGTAATTTATTTTGAAGAAAACCATTATATGGGGATTTGTATGGTGTTTTTCTTTATTCTTTTTTAATTTCTCTATTGTTATGTTAATCACCATACATTACATCATTAGTTTTTGATGTACTGTTCCATGATTCATTGTTTGTGAATAACACCCAGTGCTCCACGCAGAATGTGCCCTCTTCAATACCCATCAGCAGGCTAACCCATCCACCCACCCCCCTCCCCTCTAGAACCCTCAGTTTGTTTTTCAGGGTCCATTATCTCTCATGGTTCGTCTCCCCCTCTGACTTACTCCCCTTCATTCTTCCCCCTTGCTATCTTCTTCTTTTTTTTTCTTAACATATATTGCTTTATTTGTTTTAGAAGTACAGATCTGTGATTCAACAGTCTTGCACAATTCACAGCACTCACCATAGCACATACACTCCCCAAAGTCTATCACCCAGCCACCCCATCCCTCCCACCCCCCACCACTCCAGCACACCTAAGCTTGTTTCCTGAGATTAAGAATTCCTCATATCAGTGAGGTCATATGATACATGTCTTTCTCTGATTGACTTCTTTCAGTCAATATAACACCCTCTAGTTCCATCCACGTCATTGCAAGTGGCAAGATCTCATTCCTTTTGATGGCTGCATAATATTCCATTCTGTATATATTCCACTTCTTCTTTATCCATCTGTCGATGGACATCTTGGCTCTTTCCACAGTTTAGCTATTGTGGACATTGATGCTATAAACATTGGGGTGCACGAACCCTTTCGGATCCCTACATTGGAACTTTGGAGTAAATACCCAGTGGTGCAATGGCTGGATCGTATGGTAGCTCTATTTTCAACTTTCTGAGGAACCTCCATACTGTTTGCCAGAGGGTTGCACCAGCTTGCATTCCCACCAACGGTGTAGGAGAGTTCCCCTTTCTCCGCATCCCCGCCAACATCTGTCGTTTCGGGACTTGTTAATTTTAGCCATTCTGACTGGTGTGAGGTGGTACCTCATTGACGTTTTGATTTGGATTTCCCTGATGCCGAGTGATGTTGAGCACTTTTTCATGTGTCTGTTGGCCATTTCGATGTCTTCTTTGGAACAATGTCTGTTCATGTCTTCTGCCCATTTCTTGATTGGATTATTTGTTCTTTGGGTGTTGATTTTGATAAGTTCTTTATAGATTTTGGATACTAGCCCTTTATCTGATATGTCATTTGCAAATATTTTCTCCCATTCTGTAGGTTGTCTTTTGGTTTTGTGGACTGTTTCTTTTGCTGTGCAAAAGCTTTTTATCTTGATGACATCCCAATAGTTCATTTTTGCCCTTGCTTCCCTTGCCTTTGGCGATGTTTCTAGGAAGAAGTTGCTGCAGCTGAGGTCGAAGAGGTTGCTACCTGTGTTCTCAATTAGGGTTTTGATGGACTCCTGTCTCATGTTTTGGTCTTTCAACCATTTGGAGTCTATGTTTGTGTGTGGTGTAAGGAAATGGTCCAGTTTCATTCTTCTGCATGAGGCTGTCCAATTTTCCCAACACCATTTGTTGGAGAGACTGTCCTTTTTCATTGGACATTCTTTCCTGCTTTGTCAAAGATGAGTTGACCATAGAGTTGAGTGTCGATTTCTGGGCTCTCTATTCTGTTCCACTGATCTATGGGTCTGTTTTAGTGCCAGTACCATACTGTCTTGATAATGACAGCTTTGTAATAGAGGTGGAAGTCTGGAATTGTGATGCCACCAGCATTGCTTTTCTTTTTCATTATTCCTCTGGTTATTCGGGGTCTCTTCTGATTCCATACGACTTTTAGGATTATTTGTTCCATTTCTTTGAAAAAAGTGGATGGTCTTTTGATGGGGATTGCATTGAATGTGTAGATTGCTCTAGGTAGCATTGACATCTTCACAAGGTTTGTTCTTCCAATCCATGAACATGGAACATTTTTCCATTTTTTGTATCTTCTTCAGTTTCCTTCATGAGTATTTTATAGTTTTCTGAGTACAGATCCTTTGCCTCTTTGGTTAAATTTATTCCTAGGTATCTTAGTTTTGGGTGCAATTGTAAATGGGATCAAGTCCTTGATTTGTCTCTTTTCTGTCTTGTTGTTGGTGTATAGGAATGCCACTGATTTCTGTGCATTGATTTTATATCCTGCTACTTTACTGAATTCCTATATGAGTTCTAGCAGTTTTGGGGTGGAATCTTTTGGGTTTTCCACATACAGTATCATATCATGTGCAAAGTGAGAGTTTGACTTCCTCTTTGCCAATTTGGATGCCTTTGACTTCTTTTTGTTGTCTGATTGCTGTTGCTAGGACTTGTAATACTATGTGGAATAGCAGTGGTGATAGTGGACATCCCTGCCACGGTCCTGACCTTAGGGGGAAAGCTCTCAGCTTTTCCCCATTGAGAATGATATTTGCTGTGGGTTTTTCATAGATGGCTTTTGTGATATTAAGGCATGTACCCTCTATCCCTATACTCTGAAGTGTTTTGATCAAGAAAGGATGCTGTACTTGTCAAATTCTTTTCTGCATCTATTGAGAGGATCGTATGATTCTTGTTCTTTCTTTTGTTAATGTATTTAATGTATTTAACACGTTGATGGATTTGCGGATGTTGAACCAACCTTGCAGCCCAGGGATAAATCCCACTTGGTCATGGTGAATAATCCTTTTAATATACGGTTGGATCCTATTGGCTAGTATTTTGGTGAGAATTTTTGCATCCATGTTCATCAAGGATATTTGTCTGTAATTCTCCTTTTTGATGGGGTCTTTGTCTGGTTTTGGGATCAAGGTAATGGTGGCCTCATAAAATGCGTTTGGAAGTTTTCCTTCCATTTCTATTTTTTGGAACAGTTTCAGGAGAATAGGTATTAATTCTTCTTGAAATGTTTGGTAAGATTCCCCTGGGAAGCCATCTGGCCCTGGGCTTTTGTTTGTTGGGAGATTTTTGATGACTGCTTCAATTTCCTTAGTGGTTATAGGTCTGTTCAGGTTTTCTATTTCTTCCTGGTTCAATTTTGGTAGTTGACACATCTCTAGGAATGCATCCATTTCTTCCAGATATCTAATTTGCTGGCATAGATTTGCTCATAATATGTTCTTATAATTGTTTGTATTTCTTTGGTGTTGGTTGTGATCTCTCCTCTTTCATTCATGATTTTGTTGATTTGGGTCATTTCTCTTTTCTTTTTGATAAGTCTGTCCAGGGTTTATCAATCTTGTTAAATCTTTCAGAGAACCAGCTCCTACTTTTGTTGATCTGTTCTACTGTTCTTTTGGTTTCTAATTCATTGCTTTCTCCTCTGATCTTTATGATTTCTCTTCTCCTGCTGGGTTTAGGCTTTATTTGCTTTTTTTCTCTAGCTCCTTTAGGTGTAGGTTTTAGGTTGTGTATTTGAGACTTCGTGTTTCTTGAGAAAGGCTTGTATTGCTATATACTTTCCTTTTAGGACTGCCTTTGCTGTATCCCAAAGATTTTGAACACGTGTAATTTCATTTTCATTGGTTTCCATGAATTTATTTGATTCTTCTTTAATTTCCTGTTTGACCCATTCATTCATTAGTACGATGCTCTTTAGCCTCCATGTATTTGAGATTTTTCTGACTTTCATCTTGTGATTGAGTTCTAGTTTCAAAGCATTGTGGTCTGAAAATATGCAGGGAATAATCCCAATCTTTTGGTACCGGTTGAGACCTGATTTGCGACCTAGGATGTGATCCATTCTGGAGAATGTTCCATGGGCACTAGAGAAGAATGTGTATTCCGTTGCTTTGGGAAGGAATGCTCTGAATATGACTGTGAAGTCCATTTGGTCCAGTGTGTCATTTAAAGTCTTTATTTCCTTGTTGATCTTTTGCTTAGATGATCTGTCCATTTCAGTCAGGGGGGTGATAAAGTCCCCCACTATTATTGTGTTGTTGTCAATGTGTTTCTTTGCTTTTGTTACTAATTGCCTTATATAATTGGCTGCCCCCATGTTAGGGACATAGATATTTACAATTGTTAGATCTTCTTTTTGGATAGACCCTTTAAGTAGGATATAGTGTCCTTCCTCATCTCTTATTACAGTCTTTGTTTTAAAATCTAATTTGTCTGATATAAGGATTGCCACCCCAGCTTTCTTTTGGTGTCCATGGTTTTCCACCCCCTCACTTTCAATCTGGGGGTATCTTTGGGTCTAAAATGAGTCTCTTGCATACAACATATTGATGGGCCTTGTTTTTTAATCCAATCTGATAGCCTGTGTCTTTTGATTGGGGCATTTAGCCCATTTACATTCAGGATAACTATTGAAAGATATGAATTTAGTGACATTGTATTGCCTGTAAGGTGACTGTTACTGTATATTGTCTGCTTTCCTATCTGATCTATGCTGCTTTTAGGCTCTCATTTTGCTTAGATGACCCCTTTCAATATTTCTTGGAGGACTGGTTTCGTGTTTGCAAATTCCTTTAGTTTTTGTTTGTCCTGGAAGCTTTTTATCTCTCCTTCTATTTTTAATGACAGCCTAGCTGGATATAGTATTCTTGGCTGCCTATCTTTCTTGTTATTGCTCTGAAGATATCATGCCAGTCCTTTCTGGCCTGCCAGGTCTCTGTGGATAGGTCTGTTGCCAATCTAATGTTTCTACCATTGTAGGTTACATATCTCTTCTCCCAAGCCCGTTTCAAGATTTTCTTTTTGTCTGTGAGACTTGTAAGTTTTACTATTAGATGTTGCGGTGTTGACCTGATTTTGAGAGGAGTTCTCCGTGCCTCCTGGATTTTGATGCCTGTTTACTTCCCCACATTAGGGAAGTTCTCTGCTACTATTTGCTCCAATATACCTTCTGCCCCTCTCTCTTTCTTCTTCTTCTGGGATCCCAATTATTCTAATGTTGTTTCGTCTTACTGCTTATCTCTCGAATTCTGCCCTCATGATCCTGTAGTTGTTTATCTCTCTTTTTCTCAGCCTCTTTATTTTCCATCATTTGGTCTTCTATATTACTGATTCTCTCTTCTGCCTCATTTATCCTAGCAGTTAGTGCCTCCATTTTTGATTGCACCTCATGAATAGCCTTTTTGATTTCGACTTGGTTAGTTTTTAGTTCTTTTTTTCCCCAGAAAGTGTTTCTCTAATAACTTCCACGCTTTTTTCAAGCCCAGCTAGTATCTTTAAAGTCATGATTCTGAACTCTAGGTCGACATCGTACTAATATCCGTATTTAGTAGGTCCTTGGCAGACGGTACTACCTCTTGTTCTTTTTGTTGAGGTAATTTTTTTTGTCTTGTCATTTTTTCCAGAGGAGAATAGATGAATGAGAGAACAAAATGCTAACAGGTTAACAACGTCCCCAGCAAATATACTCTATACAATTCAGAAAAGACCTGAAACCAGGGGAAAAGAAAGGGAAAGAAAAAAAAGAGAGAAAGAAAAAAAAATATACAAAAACAGAACAAAACAATAAAAACAGAATATGATCAAATATGATCAGTCTAGTGCATAGATCAGTGCCACACACTAGATTTTGGGTGTATTTTGGTCTATTAGAAGATCGTGCCTCCTAAAATTTTAAAGGAAGAAAGACATATATGAACAAAATAAGTGTTGATACAATGAAGGGATGGAAGATGACTGTAAAGATGAAAATTATAAAAGATTTTATAAAAGGAATTGTTATTTTTTTTGAAAATAGAAAGAAGAAGATTTAAAAAAAAGAAAAAAGAGTATGTGATCAGGCAGAAGACTAGAACAAAGACATACACTAATGATTTAGGTTATACTTGATCTGTTAGAAGAAACTGTATCTCAAAATTTTAAAGAGAGAACAACTTATATATATATGCCAAAAATAAGGGTAACTACTATAAAGGGATAAAATATGACTCTAAAAATGAAAAATAAAAATGTTTTTTTTTAAAAAGGGATTGATAAGATGTTGGTTGAAAAAGGGAAAAAGAAAAATTCAAAAAAAAAGTTAAAAAATTAACTTTGAAAAACTAATGAATCATGGTAAGAAAGCCATGAATTCTATGTGCAGTATTCCCCTAGCGCTGGAGTTCTCCCATTCTCCTTGATCGGTAAACTTGGTCTTGGCTTGCTGGCTGTTCGTGCTAATCTTCTGGGGGAGGGGCCTGTTGCCGTGGTTCCCAAATGTCTTTGCCGGAGGTGGAATTGACCCACCCTTGTCTGTTGGGGTAAGCAATCTGCTCGGGTTTGCTCTCCGGAGCTTTTGTTCCCTGCAATCTCTCGGTACAGCTTTGGAGGACCAGAGTGAAAATGGTGGCCTCCCAATCTCTGCCCGGAGTAGCTGAGAACTTGTTGCCCCGCTCCTCGGTGCACCCCCAGAGACAAGCAGTCACTCCCGTCTCTCTGGTTTCCGGCCGCACCGCGTGCTTACCTGGCCTGTGACCAAGTGTTTCTATCTCTGGCTCCCGACCCCGTGTGGAGTCTCCAAACCCAGCAGATCCCTGTGGTGCGCTCCTCCCAGGGGAGGAAGAGGAGTCTCCCCAGCTCTGCCGCTTGTTGGGTCCCTGCTGGAGGAGCAGTGGCCTGACTGGGCCGCGGATCACAGTTTATGGCAACCCCGAGCTGAGAGCCCGCTCCTCGGCTCCGTCTCTGCAGCCGGCTTCCCCACTCCAATACCTGGGAGCTCTGCCGCACTCAGGCACCACTGGTCTTTCTGTGACCCTGAGGGTCCTGAGACCACACTGTCCCGCGAGGGTTCCACCCCCCGCTTAGCCACTGGAGCGACGTCCCTCAGCGGAGCCGACTCCTGAAAGTTCTGATTTTGTGCTCCGCGACTCTATCACTTGCCAGAATTGGCCGGCAGAGGCCTCCTCCCCTGCTGTCTGTCCTCCCGAATATCGCCTCAGATTCACATCTCCGCATGTCCTACCTTCCAGTAAGTGGTCGCTTCTCTGTTCAGAGTTGTTGCTACTCTCTTCTTCGATCTCCTGTTGAGTTTGTAGGTGTTCAGAATGGTTTGTTCCCTATTCAGCTGAATTCCTGAGACCAGAGGAAATCCAGGTCTCCTACTCCTCCGCCATCTTGCCCCGCCCCCCTGTCTGGTGTTTTTCTCATGACTAGAATAGAGTTATGAGTTTAGGGGAAAAGCTCCATAGACCTAAAGTGCCATTTTCAACATTTTATCACATCATATTAAAGGTACATTAAATCAACATGACTTATCACTGTTGATTTTATGTTTGTCAGCTTTCTCCAATTATTTTTACCACTTTCCATTATTGTACTCTTTGGAAGGAAGTGACTATGCACAGTTTACACTCAGAGTGTGGAGTTCTATTTCCCCTCCTTGAGGACAGAGTATCTACATAAATTATTTAGAATCCAAAGAGCTTCTTATTTTAGTTAATGTGTTTTTTGGTTCTAAAATTTCTATTGGTTCTTCTTTATATATTGTTTTTTTCCTGAGACTGTCTATCCATTTCTAGAATGTCCACTCTTAATAGATAGAGCATTTTCATAATAGCTGTTTGAGTCTTTCTCAAATAATTCTGCTATATATGTCATCTTCTCTTTGGCTTCTGTTGACTGTCTTTTTTCACATGCATTGAGAATTTCCTGCTTCTTTGTATGCTGATGAATTTTGGGTTGTATTGTGGGCATTTTGAATGACACTGGTTATTTTAAAATCTGTGGAGAATGTGGATATATTTTAGGCAGGTAATCAGCCCTCTTAGATTCAGGCTGCAAGCTCTGAACAGCCTCTAGATGGTGGTTTCTATGTCAATTTTGTGTAGCCTTTGCCAAGCTGTTAGAATCTGTCTCAAATTTTTGCCACCCCTTAATAAAAGTTGGGAACTTGGGTGGCAGTCTGTCCCAAGTTTAATTCTCAAATGTCTTTGTTATGCCATTTAGGATTATGTCTATGTGTGCATGGCTTGTTTGTAGTTCAGGAATTAATAAACCATGCTATGGGGTCAGCTGGCTAAGCTCTTCCCTCTTCACAATTTTTTCCAGTACTTTCTGGTTCTCTGGGACTCCCCTTTCTAGTCCTCTGGCCAGAAAGCTGGGGTTTGAGTTCCTTTGCTTTACTTTGTACATCTGCACCGACACCTCCATCCAAGGCCAAGTTGTGGTAGGACAGAGAGAAAAAGGCAGAAGTTACCTTGCCACCACAGGACCACAGTCTGCAGCAGCAGATGGTCCTGCTGCCACCATAGCAAAATTGCCTGGAGCTGGGTTCAAGAGAATAAAGAAAAAGATAAATAAAAATGGGATTTCCTCTATTTTCTCTGAGCATTGGGAGTTCTCTTTTCCACTCCTCCAGCTAGAACAGGAGGGCTTCTCCTGGAGCTCTCTCTGTCCCTGCCTTGGCACACACTTCCAGATTCTATGATGCTTGGGTACAGAGCAGGCCCTACCAGAGGGAAAATGGAAAACTCACCCACCTGTCCAGTGTACTTAGAATGCTGGTCTTCTTCCCCAGTGCAACAGCTGGGGACTTTATTTTCAAAGTCCTCAAACAGTTGCCCTGTGAATTCTCTTTGGCTGCCATAGCTGCACTCAGCTGGGGAGCCAGGGTGGATGTCCTCACTGCATTTTACCTTAGCAGTTCTTGGTGCTAGCACAAGGGAACTCATGGTATCTGTAGAATGAGATCTCATATCCTTTTCCAGCCCTGCCTCAGTTACTACCACTCCCAACCCCACCCTGGAAGCAAATCTCTCCCTCTTCATATCCTGTAACACTTTTGCACATCCTAGTCTGTGACTTACTGTGATTGTGTGTATGTTCAGCCCCTGCCATTTGTTCAAGGGCCAGTAACTGTGTCTTCTCAGTCTTCCTTTTTCTTGTCTCACTTTTCTAAATACAGAAGGTCCTCAATAAGCACTTATGGGACACAACTGGTGCATTGCAGGAAATTGGTTGCTTACCCAGTGGGCTCACTGTCTACAGAGGGCCAAGAACTACTTGCCTTCCCTGGAGTGTGTTTATTCCTAGAAATAGTCATCTTTCTTATGTCCCCTGACCCCTCGGCTTCCCCAATAAGTTTTCCTGTTCTTTCTGGAATTCAGGTACAGTTTTGGAAGGACATTGCCAATAAAAGCCTCAATAATTACACTTTTTAAAAAAATTTCCCCAGTCAACTGGAGAGCTTAGGGAAACACTGATAATTATACTTCTTTAGAGGATAATCATCATAAAGACTTTTAAAAGGCTTTGTACCTCACAAGCAAGCAAGAATGGCTGAGTAAAGTCCCCAGAGAAGAATGGAGAAGTGCATGTAAGACTCCCTCAGCCTAACCACCTAGCAGTTTAGCCACAGTACAGTCAGGCCTTACAAAGTGAAGATGTGCTCGTCTAATCTCCACACAGTGTAATGGGCAATGAAGTGGAGTCTTATCAAAACGCTAGACAAGCTCATCCTCTTCAATGTGGAGAGTCGCCATCCTCAACTAACTTCTCTTCTGGGCAGAGCCTGCAGCCTGGTGCCCTTGAGATTATCAGACTGTCAGTGTTGAGGAAGGTAACCTAATCTGTGGTGCAGCTGAGTGAACTGTGCTTCCTCTCATGTCCGTTTCAGGAGGCCTGTGCGGCCCTGCTAGACCAGTGCCTACACTATGTGCAGTCCAGGAGCCCCCGCAGTGCCCCCGAGAAGACCGCAGGCAACGTGAGCGTGGGGTTCTCCCCTCTCTGTCCGCCCTCCACGTCCACCACCTCTGGCCCCAGCCCAAGCCTTGTGATCGATGGGAGAAGTCTGGCCTACGCCCTTGAGAAAAACCTAGAGGACAAATTTCTCTTTCTCGCTAAGCAGTGCCGGTCAGTCCTTTGCTGTCGCTCGACACCTCTGCAGAAGAGTATGGTGGTGAAACTGGTCAGAAGCAAGCTCAAGGCCATGACTCTGGCCATAGGCAAGTATCCAGGCCAGCCAGGAGGGGCCCTACGTAAATGAGTAGCCCCCATCTTGTGCAGCTGCTTCCTCTGGATGCATCCAGGACTTTCCACCTCTTCTATGCTATATTGTAAGATGGGAAAACACTTCCTTGCTCTATTTCTGTTTATAAAATCACACCCGATGCAAGAAAGTAAGCAGCCTTTTCAAAATATAAAACATGGACTTGAAAACCATAAAATAATGTACAACAGTTATATCTATCTATCTATCTATCTATCTATCTATCTATCTATAGCTGTATATAATTATACAATGGCAATTTAGGAAGACAGAACTTATACTGTTTCTTGGGAGACAGGAGACTAGAGATCTGCTGTCCCAGGCAGCCTCTGCCATAGCAGAGCCTGGCATGCTAAGCATTATCTCAGAACACCTTAAAAAGAAGGCCCTTTGCAGGTGCTTCTGGTAACCATGAGCCAACTGGAGTGCAAGACTCCATAATACCTCAAGAACCCAGAGACGTGATGGTGATCAGAATCCCCATTGCCTCTTAGCCTTTGAACTTTACTGATTATTCCAAGACAAGCATGTAATTAAATGAATCCATCATAAGCATGTGAGTAGTTGCTAAATCTTACAGCATTTCCTTAAGGACTGTGCATCTAATGGTGGTTTTTCCTTGCAGACTTTTGGCTTGGAGAGCCTTCTAAGGTCCTCTCCAGTGCTACCCAGTCCTCACCTACCTCCTCCCAAAGGCATCATCCCCACCCACTCTGGTTGGGGGTCCAATCTCCTGCCAGGTTCAGGGACTCAGCAGCACCATCTGCTGGTGAGGGCTGGTAAAGACTGCAGGTAGCCCAGGGAAAGGGGCAATCCCTTTGACCCCCAGATACCAAAAAGTTTGGTCTCCCCGAATATAGAATCCATACCTAGATGAGATTTGGTTCTGAAATAAAGGATCCTCACCAATAATAATTACAGTATTTTCTGCAAAGGGTCTGTGACAGTCTCACCTTGTTGATGTGGGAATTGCTACCCTCTCACATGGCACACTTCATTAGGACAAAGTTGAGGCTGGTAGAGCCTGGGTCTCAGGTGGGACGGCCTTAGTGTGGTTGTCATGGAGACAGCCCTGTACATCTTGAGGGCTGTGGTAACCACTAAGGGGAGTGAGATGAGCATAGATGTGAACACATGTTTAGCTCTGACTCCCTGGTCCGGGCTATGGGAAGGCCCCAGGGGTGAGCCCCTCCTAGGGGAGGCTGTCTCAGTCCCACCTTTGCCCTCAGGTGTCTGGAGTGTTCCTCAGAGCTCCCTTGGCAAGTGTTGTAGGTCACTGCTGAGGAGTGTACTGGCTGGGGGCAGGCTCCTCTGAGCTCCTCTCTGTGGTGGCATGAGGACGATGCCCCTGGTAAGGCTGGTGTAACACATGAATGAACCACATTTTCACAGCCTGGTCAGTGCCTGGGTCAGCCATGGAATCACTGGTGTATGGTATTAATTAAAAAAAAAATGGAGGTAAAGTCTTAGTTGGTTAGAAAGAAAAGAAAAAACAAAATAGAATCTCAAAAGGGAAAGGGAAAGTAATGACCCATCAGAACTTTAGCTCATTTCTTTGACCATGAGTGAAAGCACTGATGGCTAGGTGTCCCAGGGGTCCAGGAGTTAATAACGTAGAGAACACACCATATCTCACTTTGATTGGGACATTCTGGGAAAAGCTGCAGAGATTGTTAATGACTTCACAGAATTTCAATTTCACAAATACTGACTGATCACTCATGTTGGGCCCAGTGCAAAAAAAGAACAGAAAAATCATAGGACAGAGACATCCTATAGCCATTTTACGAATCACTCTGACTTGTATATCTGCACTTTTTGCCTATTTGAAACTTGGGAGTACTCTGTGATTTGGGCCCTTCTGCTGTCCTATTCCTGAGTGACAATGAATTTAAGTTTCTGCTTGTTTTTCCCTGAAGGTGATGAGATCTCTGACCTATGTCTTATGTTCTTAACCATTTTCTATCAGCAGCTTGACTGAATAAATAGAAGTTTTTCTTTATCACATCTTTAGAGGGGCCCAAAGGTAAGCACACTAGCTAATAAGCTAGCTGGTAATCTGTACAAAAAGGACTCTAGAGTTTGCTGGGCAGAATTTAACCTCCTTTGTTCAGTTTAGAAAGCTGCTCGTGTGAGCGTGAATTAGAATAGCCTTTACTGATATGGTCTACATGTGATAAAGGCTAGAGCTCAGTAAGTAATAACAATGATGATGATAGAATCTTTATTGTGCCAGACACCCTGTTAAGGGCTCTCTTTATAGGTATATGAGCCAATAATGTAGAGTGAATACTAAACAAAGTGGTAACCGTGCTAGCCAGCTTTCTGAAACATCTCTTGACGTGACTGGCAGTTCCAAACCTCACACCATGTTTATTCTGACTGCTTAACTCAGTTTTCCCAGGGCAGACTCTATGCTGCCTCTTCCTCACTCATCCCCATGACCCTTTCACAGGACTCAGCTCAGTAGGGACCCCATGAAGATCCGTCAAGCCGTTTGATTCTGTGCATCTGAACTCAAACGATTCTGTTTCTAGGAGATGGAGCCAATGATGTCAGCATGATCCAGGTGGCAGATGTGGGTGTGGGAATCTCAGGCCAGGAGGGCATGCAGGTAAAGACCCATCAGGGCTATCCTATGTGACCAAGTGGCCCACTGTCGTACCTTGCCATAGGCTTTGTCCAACAAAGCTAAAGGGTTGACCTTCAATGCAACGTGATCCTCACCTTTTACTAAGCAGTAGTAGAAGATAAAGTAGAGGTGGCTAGTTCTTCATGTTTATGAAGCAGTAAATAGCTTTGCCTAGATCTATAAGTATATTTTTGTGAAATAAGTGGAACAGAGTGAGGCAAGGTGAGTCATCACCTTCTCTCTGGCTATTTATGGCTCATCCTTGGAAGAAGTCATGTTTTACTGTTCCATTTGAAAAAAAATGACTCTGCTGTAGAACTGTTGGAATCTGGTATCACTATAAAAAATGGAATGTAGCCATCTTGACTCACATGAAAATTTATCTCTGCCTTTTTCATTTGTCACTATGTTGGTTCTTAGCATGTGATTCAGATGCTGAACAACTGAGTTAATTAAAACTAACTTTCTTCTGGATATAGTATCACAACAATTTCCAACATTTGATTAACTTTGGGGAATCATGACATTTTTTAACTTGGTGGAGACCTTAGAGAAAAACGTATCCAGTTTCCTTCTCCTAAAAATCCAGATGTTGGTCAACCATTTTGTCATTGATTGAGTTATTCATTAATGCAATCAGTAATTATTCAATGAACACTTGTATGTGCCAGACACTTGTATGTGTCATTAATTTTCTTACCTGACATTAAAATAAAAGTAAGATGGAAAGTCCCAAGCTAGAAACACTGTAGTTCCTCTTGGACCATCCTCAGCATGTACCTTACTCTCCTCCTGCCCTCAGCTGACCCGTGTCACTGTGTTATGTTACTTCTGTGGTTTTAATTCTTCCATGAAATGGAAAATACAGCCTAAGGTTGGACTCATCCCTGCCTTTTTTTAAAAGATTTTATGTATTTATTTGACAGAGAAAGAAGAGAGCCCAAGTAGGCAGAGAGGCAGGCAGAGGGCGCAGGCTCCCTGCTGAGCAGAGAGACCGATGCAGGGCTCCATCCCAGGACCCTGGGATCATGACCTGAGCCGAAGGCAGACACTTGACCAACTGAGTCACCCAGGTGCCCCTAATCCCTGCCTTTTAATGCCGTGTACATGGGGAGTAAATGGATGAACAAAACTGTTGGTTCATTCTAATGTTTTCATCATCATCTCCACTGTACCTGTTTCCTATAGTGAAAAGCTGACCAGGGCAGTGCCTGTAAATAGCATATCCAGAGAAATGCACCAAGTAAATACATTTTGTATGAAAGACTCTCAGGTTTGTGGATGGGGAGGGGACTGAACTACCACTACTGCTCACATCCTCAAGCCAGGGGCCAGTGCAGATATATACTTCAAGCCATGTGAGAAATGATGGCAACAGCCAAATGATAGGGAACATACTGAGATGAAGCTTTGAGTGAGCATGACTTCCAGGTAGGATGTAGTTGGATGCTTCTGCATTTATTTAAAGCTACACTTCTAATTGAGGATACATTATGTAAGATGATGGTAAGGCCTGATACCTTTTCTCACTGTTCCAAGTGCTCAGGTTCCCAGGGAATATTTCCCCTGCTTGCATTTTAGTCAGTCCAGTAAGCAAAGGTGAGTCCTTTGGAAGATGGACTTTGTGGGATGCTGTGTTAACATGGATACTAGGGATCTGAGCAGAGCCATCAGGAATGAGTGAGGGTGTTTGGAGCTCCCCAGCTTAGCCAAGGTGTGAAGCTTATCTCAGTTTGGCCAAGGAGATCCTGCATCTCTGAGAATCTTGGTCTTCATGGGGTCATCTGGTCCACTGTGTTTATTGAGCACCCGATGGGGCCAACCACTGAATGGGAACTCAGGGTGTACACGGTGATCACATCTACTATCCTGGCTCTCATGGAATGTCCAGGAAAGTTGGGAAGATAGATACATATTTTAAATGTACACACATAGTCACAATTGTAATAAATGCTATCAAAGAGAAACACTGGTTTTGGTGTTGAGTATTTCACAGGAAGATCTAACATAGCTGGGAGCATTTTGGAAGGCCACCTTGACAGAGGGAGAAAGAGTGGATTCGGGGCCTAAATTTGGAGGTGGGAAGGAGTGGCAGAAGGCTGGAAAGGAGTACACAAAGTGTCAGTGTTGACAGGAAGAGGTATAGAAACAGTATTTGCTTTGAAATCCTTAACTTTTGGTTTAGAAAGCAGACATTTGAAGGTTTCACACTTTTCTGTCATGTATAATGACATTATTCTATTTCACCTAAGGGACCACATCAAGTGTGATCTGACTCTTCAAGGAGTTATTTGACTAGAGGGAGATCAGTTGAGTTTTAAAAGCTGACTTACATTTTTTTGTAGAACAATCCTCCAAAAATAAGCAGAAATCTCTTTCCCTCACATTTTCTGACTTTTTTTCCAAATAGAGAAATTCATTATATGGTGGGTTCTCAGTTATTCTGGGTACAAAAGGTATCATTTTGATGGCATTTGTCTGGCCCACTTTGTTTAATTGTGTAGAGCATGATACTCAGTGAAGTGAGGGGACAATTTGACCCCCCATCATCTTTCCTTTCCATGGAGGAAAGCTGCTGTCCCCACTCTCTTCTGAGTGGAATGGATACCTGTTGCCTTTTTGCAGCTTCCTGGATTTGGGTTATGTGAAGGCCAGCAGAGCCGTGGGCTTGCTCTTGCTTATCATCTGTGGCTGCTGAGGAGAGGAACCCAAAACACACCACTCAAGATGGCCAACTGCCTGTCTCTGATTCATACAAAAGGGAAGCTTTGGTTCATCTTTGGGTTGAGATCCCAAAATGAATAAAACATCAGAGGGTGGAGAATAGTAGGGAAACTGTACATCTCTGGGTTTTTGTTTTTGTTTTTTGCTTGTTAAAGAAATAATGGGAAGACAATGGGGCACCTGGGTGGCTCAGTCGGTTAAGCCTCTGCCTTTGCTCAGGTCATGATCCCAGGGTCCTGGGATGGAGCCCTGTGTCAGGCTCCCTGCTCAGTGGGGAGCCTGCTTCTCCCTCTTCTCCCCTCTTGTTATCTCTGTCTCTCTTTCTCAAATAAATAAATAAAATCTTTTAAAAATGGGAAAACAAAAGCTTTTAAAAATCAATTACATATTTTCAAAATCTTAAATGAGTTCTATAAAATGATATCCCTGAACTAGAATGCTTGTTGAGATTGATTGATTTTTTTTTTTAATTGAAGGAGATAATAAGGGAAACAGGGATAAAGTAAGCCCTGGCCAGTCACACGCACACTGTGTATGAAACATGCCTTGTATTTGGGGGAGATAAGACACACCTTGGATGGAGTAAGATGTCACCAATAACAGGGACTTCTTTCCCTTTCAAGGCAGTGATGGCCAGTGACTTTGCAGTGCCAAGGTTCCGATACCTTGAGAGACTCTTAATTGTTCATGGACATTGGTGCTATTCCCGACTTGCCAACATGGTGCTGTACTTCTTCTACAAGAATACAGTAGGTATTTGACACTTCTCGTTTCTAGAGTTTTTGAAGCAAAAAGCCTGGGCTGAGATTTATTGGACCATCCCCTGAATGTAGCCATCTGGCCATCCCAGGGCTTCCTGTGGGTTCCGTCCTCCTTGGCCTTTGTGAACTTATCCCAGGCCTGCCCCCCTATAGGCTCAGAAGTCTAGCTCACAGGCACATAAAGGTAACTGCACCTCTAAGGGAGAAAGCTATAGAAACAGATCAAACAAGAATGTCCACTTAGTGCTTTATAATAAGAAGTGGGGGAATCATGAATTACAGTGGTCTGTACAAGGTCACACAGCTAGTGAGTGAGTAGTCAGGGCTGCGTGTAACCCCAGCTCATCGGACTCCCAACACTTAATCATTCTGTTAATGTGTTTCCTGGGAGCAGACTGCTGAGGTTATCCATAGACAGGAATCCTCTAGAGCAGACAGGCCAATCCAGGAATAAGCAGGAGTGCAGTGCCAGTGCTGGAATCAGAATGGGAACAGTCATGTTGTGATCCCAATACTGAATGGCCTCTGAGGAAACATACCCACACTGGGCGAGGTGTGTGAGTTCCCGGGTCAGGACGCAGGTGTAGGGCCTGAGGAACAGAGCCACCAGCAGGGCCTGGCCACACTTTCTCCAGTGCTGGCAGGGCAGGTGTGCCCCATTCTGGCCAGCTCATTCTATAATTGACCCTCCAGTTAGGTCACTCCCAGACCTGGCTGGCTGATTACAGTTCTGTCTCTCCAGAGACTCTCATCCAGGGCCCTGCTCCTTTTCATTTGATCCTAATGTTTAACTCTTAGTTCCTTTATTACTAAGTCCTTGGCAGACAGGGGTCCGCCTCCATAGCCCTCCAGCATGAATGCCATGGCCATTTTAGAACGCTGCTCTACTCATAGACATTCTGCTAGGAAGTTACTGAGTTGCTACTTATTGCTCTTGTCTCTATAAAAGCTTGTGGCTGAATGTACAATAAATAAACTCTTGGGGTAAGTGATCTTTCAGGGTAGTCCCACAAATCTGCCACATTGGATGCCACAATTCCAGTGTCAAGATCATCCTATACTCTTCTAAAAAAGAACAAAATACAATAAATTAAAAGATACATATATTTTTTTCTAATTACATTAAAAAATTCCCATGCTAACTCGAAACTGCCATCAGTGTACTTCTTGTTCATGTTCTTGTTTGTTCTGGAGATTTAGACCTATCTACTTTTTCCAACCGTCTTGCCCCCCTTATCTTCACCCATTTTTCAAAATGTTTTCTAGTAAATGAATATGGATACTCAGGACCCATCATGGCATGTCCAGTTTGATCAGTTGCGTCCTGGAAATTAATTCTGATTAGGTTGTGCCTGGGATTCCGTCCAAGGAAATCTGTGCCATGCTGCCCTTGGCCTTGGCCAGTTACTCCCTGCTGTCTCCCATCCACGTGGCATTGCATCCCCAGAGCTGAGGCCGCCAAGCATATACTTGCAAATCTAGAGGTTCCCAGTTCCCAAAGAGGTGGTTGGGTGCTTGAGTATAGATGAGTGGGGCTGGGCAGGTGGAGCCCCAGCTCTGTTTCTGTCATGAATTTCTGTACTATCTTGAGCAAGTTATTTGCTTTCTAGGGATTTTGTTTCCTTTATTTGAAAACAAAACATGAGAGTTGAGCTCTGCTCTCCATAATTCCTTATGAAAATTTCTCAGGAGGGAATTCAGCATTTCAGTTGCAAATGAGTGCCAGAGTGGCCACCTGAATGGGCACAGCCTCCTGCCTGTCATGATGAATCTGTCCTCATGGAGGGGACAGAAAGGAGAAGGGGATATTTGTCTTTATTCCATATAAGATGCAGGGCCTCTGTTAACAAGCACTTAACCTAGTTGAGAAGTGCAAGGATAATTACCCTGCCTCCCAAACTGAGAAATTCATTAGTTTTAGGAGTATGTTGGTCTTCCTTTCCAATAAAGAACAGAGAAGAAAAGTTTCCATAGCAACAGTAGTTTGGGAAGAAGGCTTTTTGGTACTACGAGAAAAAAATGTCAATTATCTAAGTACTTTTCCTCCTCTTTCTCTTGACTCCAGTTGTTCACTGATGACTCATTAGGCTGAGCCCGTGGGGGTGGGTGAGAGAAAGCCGTGGGAGTGAGAAGGGAAGAAAGTCAATGAAAAACCCAAGTTTGTCAGTTTTCAGTGTGGAAGAGAAAAGTTGCACTAAGTCATAGTTTGAAACAAGACTTGGAGGATATGTGTCATTGTTTCCTGATCTTCAGACCAAGCCATTTTCAGGTCCAGAAACTAAAGCTCAGAGAAGGTAACTCAAGGTCTGAAAGATAGTGGCAGCTCCAGAACAAAAACCTAGGCCATTACCTGTGGTTCCCTGCAGAGAATGTTCTTCCACCTGGGGGTCTCTGCCCTCCAGGCCAAGACCCACAAATGGTTTGAACAGATTGGCTTTATTACTCATACAATGACTGTAGTGAAGTCATTTAACATCTTGGACCTGAGTTTCCTTTTCTCTGAATGGAGTAAGCACACTGGCCCTCAGCGAAAATAGCTGTACTGCTAACTGAAACAATAAATCATAAGTACCTATAGTGTACAAGGAGACCTCGTGAGTACTTTAAATGCATAAGTTCATTAATCCTCACAACAACCCATAGCTAACTAAGTATTGTTGGGTACTAGGTACCGTTGGGTACCCATAGCTAAGTACCATTTCATAGACAAGGACACTGAGGCAGAAAGAGGTTAAATGATCTATGCTAAATTATACAGCTGATAGTGTAAATGATTTGCCATTGCTAAATTGCCATGCCCCCATGTAAATGCACTCAAGCCACCGATGTTCAGTGATCAAGTAATACGGGGAAGAGATCCACCCAACTCCTCCTACTGAGGAGGGGCTTGAAGAGGCTGTTCAAGCTCCCTGACCCTCACTTCCCTGTTCAGCAAAGCGGGGGTAGTAGCTATAAGAACCAGTGACCATACAGTATCCCTCACCTGAGAGGATACTGGCAGTATCCCTCACCTGCCAGCAGAGTGCCCGGTGGATATCTGGGCTTGCTCGAGGCAGCAATGTTGATACCATCATCGACTTTGTTGCTGTGCATGCTTGTGTCCTTCCTGCCATGGGAGTCAGGAATTGCCCACTGTTCCTCATCAGAAAGAGTACGTGACTAAGGAGAGGCAAGATCTGTGAGGTAGAACAGGTAGGTTTGGTTTAGGATCACAGAGGACAGCTACTAGGGAAGAAGATGTGTGAGCAACCCTAGACCCTGCTGGACCTTTCTGGGGAATTTCTGTACTCAACTGGACCTCATCTCCTCAGCTGGCTGTGGGAACAAGATACAAAGAGTTTGTCCTGTGAAGATAAGGGACTGTCAGGAAGGGCTTAGCCAGCACTTTCATAGGTGCTCAATAAATGCTGTCCCACCCAATCTGCCGTTTCTTGAAGGCTGGCACCAGCATCATCTCTCCATGGGCTGGCCTTGGGAATTCTCATCTCCTATTGCCAGTCCTTTATGCTCAGGGAGATGAGATGGGAGGGAGAGGACACAAGACTAGGGCTGTCTTTGAAGGAAATTCCTGCCTGTAAATTCAATCTTTATAGTCAAATTCTACAAAACCCTTAGATCCCTTGGATGTGAATCTGCAAGGACAGCTAAGAATTGCTTGTCCCCATTCTTCCTTTCTTGATTTCAGATGTTCGTGGGCCTCCTGTTTTGGTTCCAGTTTTACTGTGGCTTCTCTGCATCTGCCATGATTGACCAGTGGTATCTGATCTTCTTTAATCTGCTCTTCTCGTCACTTCCCCAGCTCGTGACTGGGGTGCTGGACAAAGACGTGCCAGCTGGTGTGCTGTTGACTGAACCACAGCTCTACAAGAGTGGCCAGAACATGGAGGTGAGGCTCCCCTCCGGCCCCCACCTCTTATGTCTTGGCCCTCCCATGCTCTACATTCACCTTACAGAAAGTGCAAGTCTCCACGCCTCCCTTTAAGTGGACACCCTCGGAGAAATTGTTAAAATTTTGGAAAATGACCCGTAGGAGGTAAAAAATATATTCTGTCTCCTTGACTGTATTAAGGTTACTGGAGTGATGGTATGTGCATCTGTCCAAACCCATCCAGATGTGTACATTAGATGTGTGCAGTCTTTGTGTACCAATTTACCTCACTAAAAAAAAAGAGGGAGATTAATAGAAAAAGTATAATGGCATGAAAAGTCTCTACACCAACAGTCTCCAGGAGCCTATTTTTAGCATTTTAGCATTTTTAAAAAATGCTCCCTCATAGGATTTAAGAAGTGGTTTTATGTGTCTGCTGTTGACCTAGAACTAGAGTAGCCGGTCTTGTGAACAAATGCTCTGAATGATTGACTCAGCTGCAGATGGTGCCTCTGCAGACGATCGTGTGGTGTTTGTTCCCCAGCCGTCTGGGACCTCAACTCGCCAAAGTCCTGACTTAGCAAGTTGCCCTGGGGTGCTTATCTTGTACATTGATGGGCCTGTAGCTACTGGAAGACATTGTTGGAAGAAATGCTTACTTCCCTATAATTTCTGTGCTTGTTTCTGTGTCTCAGGAGTATCGGCCACGCACGTTCTGGATAAACATGGCTGATGCTGCCTTCCAGAGCCTGGTTTGCTTTTTCATTCCTTACCTGGTAAGTTGGCACCTGGCACAGTCTTTCTCACCAGCTTCATCCAGCGACCCACAGACACAAGACACTACTGTCTTTCAGGCCTGCTACGACTCAGACACAGATGTGTTTACCTGGGGAACCCCCATCACCGCCATTGCGCTGTTCACCTTCCTTCTGCACCTGGGTATTGAAACCAAGACCTGGGTAAGAGCTGTGGGCATGGTCCCAGGGGTGCTGATGCTGCGGGCCCCACACTCCCAGGCAGGTTCCGTGACATCTAGAAGATCTCTGGGCAGACAGGTCACTACAAAGCCAGCCTCACTGTGGAGAAGAGAAACCAATACGTGGGCCTACCACATGTATTGGAACCCCTGGTGTGGGAACTGCCACACCCTGACTGGTGTCTTCACCTGGGTAGCCTTTAGCTCCTTCCTGCCCACTCTGCTCTCCTCCTCCACCTCACACCCCCCTTTCCCTCTCTCTCTCCTTCCTACGCCTGACTTCCATCACCCTGACTGTGCCCAGGCTGGTCCACAGATGCCAAAGGCTTCATCAAGCCCCCCAGCTGCCCATGCCACAGACCCATGTTTTCACTAGGCCCTTAGAATAGCTACCCACTGACGGATGACCAGTGCATTTCTTTTGAAATAAATGCCCCATTTTTCTCTTTCCCCCTTAGACCTGGCTCAACTGGATAGCTTGCGGCTTCAGTATCCTTCTGTTTTTCACTGTGGCTTTGATTTACAATGCTTCTTGTGCGACGTGTTATCCTCCGTCCAACCCTTATTGGACTATGCAGACGTTATTGGGCGACCCCGTGTTTTACTTGACTTGTCTCTTAGCACCTGTCGCTGCACTGCTTCCCAGGTGGGTATCAGGGACAGTGTCCCTCAGGTCCTAAACGAGCTCTGAGAGCATTCTCAGGCTTGTGTTTTTCACAGAAGACTCAAAGGCACCACCCACAGATGACTGTCTTTTATATGCTTTCCAGATTGTTTTTCAAAGCCGTGCAGGGGAGTCTTTTCCCCAGCCAACTTCAGCTGGGGCGCCAGCTGGCCAAGAGGTCCCCCAAGAAACTCATTGCTCCCAAAGAGACCTTTGCTCAGGGACACCTCCCAGGAGAACCCAGAACTGAGTCATCAGAACAAAAGAGCATCAGTACCTCTGGACACCTCTCCCAGGACTGCACCTCACAGGCATCTTGGCATGTACAGCGATCAGCCTGCTCCCCAGAGGCTAGTGGGGAGCCCAGTGTGGTGGACATGAATGTGACTTTAAGGGAGAACATTCTGCTGGAGGGACTGAGCAGTCAGGACCCGGGGTCCTCCATGCCAAGGGAGGCTATCCTAGAAGGGTGTCCTGGGGACTCCAAGATGAAACACACCAGCACCAGCAGGGCAGCCCCCCTGTCGTCCATTTTCAGCCTGCCCAACTTCAGCTCCCTCAACTGGATTTCCTCCCTCTCGCTGGTCAGTGGGCTGGGAAGTGTCTTACAGTTCTCTCGAAGTAGTTTACAGATGGACAAGCAGGACAGTGAGTTCTTGCCCAGCCCACCCCAGCCAGACCAGGATCTGTGTGGCTTAAGCGGGCAGGGCACTGACTACTTCTAGGAGCATCTTCCAGGGACTGCAGTGGATGGAAGTAGCAGTGAAAACCTTGAAATGGCCTCTTCTTTTTTATAACTTAGATGTTAATATTATTTATGTTTATTATTTGCACAGAAGAGTTCTAGTGAGATGTATTTTATGTTTCCAAGGCTAACACGGGAAATGAAAGGTACCAAAAAAGAAAGTTTATTTTTTAAAAGTTCTAAGTAGAATATATTGAAAAGAGAAATAAGAGCTTTAACGTATATGAAAGTTTAAAGAAGAGTAACACTTGAAAAGTGTGTTTAGATTTATTTTTTCATCTCATTTTATAAGAAAATGCAATATGATTGATTTTCTTCAACATGCATGACCTTGGCTTTCCCCTCCTGCTAATGTGTGTATGAGCTAAGTGAATCCCATGTGGGCGTGGACAGCAGTGAGGGGAGATGACAGGGCAAGCATGCAACTTCTCTGTCCGTGTCCCCTGTTCCCCCACCCTGCCTCCGCCAGCCTGGGAGAGCTTGGCTCTGCTTCACCCAGAAAAGGGAAAGAGAGAATGCATGCATGGAATTCATCCCAGTCTTGAAATCTAGGCAGGCATTCTGTAAAGATCACCTTGTAGGTATTACTGCCCCTATGTAGGGTCTTGCCTGTCAAAATCATAACAAACAATAAACAACCTTCACTTTGCAAAGAGAACGTGTCCTGTTGCCACCGTTGTGTGAAGTTATTAATATGTGACCTAACAGCATGTTCTGAGTACCACAGGGCACTTCCTCATAGCAAGTCCTTTTAAACACCATGAAGGATACAGCTGGGTACCATGCAAGCTGCACACTGTAACGCTATGACACCAGGTTACATCACGGCTCCATACACCAGGCTACTAGCCCCACAAGACCCTTCCTGCCAAGAGGCTAGGCTTTTTAAGCATGTTTCTTTAGACATTTGTCTTATGAGTCATTATTTCTGTCCATCTAAACAGAGGGAAAGGATGGGAAAAAATTTGAAATATCGAAGGCAATTAATCATATAGCATTTCCTCTGCCAAGACCTTTCTTTGCACTTAAAAAAAATTTTTTTTTATTTAAACTCAACTTAGTTAACATATAGTGTATTATTAGTTTCAGGGGTAGAATTTAGTGATTCATCAGTTGCATATAACACCCAGTGCTCATTACACCAAGTGCCTTCCTTAATGCCCATCCCCCAACTATCCCATCCCACCACCCACCTCCCCTCCAGAAACCCTCAGTTTGTTTCCTATAGTTAAGAGTCTCTTATGGTTTGCTTCCCTCTGTTTTGATCATATTTTTCCTTCCCTTCCCCTATGTTCATCTGTTTTGTTTCTTAAATTCCACATATGAGTGAAATCATATGGTATTTGTCTTTGTTTGACCAACTTATTTCGCTTAGCATAATACCCTCTAGTTCCATCTACATTGTTGTAAATGGCAAGATTTCTCTTTGATGGCTGAGTAATATTCCATTGTATATATACACATCTGTATCCATTCATCTGTCAATGGACATCTGGGCTCTTTCCATATTTTGGATATTTTAGACACTGGGGTACATGCACCTCTTCGAATCACTATTTTTGAACGTTTTGGATAAATACCCAGTAGTGCAATTGCTGGGTCCTAGGGTAGTTCTATTTTTAACTTTTTAAGGAACCTCCATACTGTTTTCCAGAGTGGCTGCACCAGTTTGCATTCCCACCAACACTATAAGAGGGTTCCCCTTTCTCCACATCCTCATCAACATCTGAGTTGTTACTATTAGCCATTCTGACTGGTGTGAGGTGGTATCTCATTGTGGTTTTGATTTGTATTTCCCTGATGATAAGTGATGTTGAGCATTTTTTCTTGTCTGTTAGCCATTTGTATGTCTTCATTGGAGAAATGTCTGTTCATGTCTTCTGTCCATTGACTGGATTTTTTTTGTTTTTGGGTGTTGAGGTTGATAAATTCTTTATAGATTTTGGGCGCTTTATCTGATATGTCATTTGTGAATATCTTCTCCCATTCCGTAGGTTAACTTTTGGGGTTTTTTTTTACTGTTTCCTTTGCTGTATAAAAGCCTTTTATCCTGATGAAGTCCCAATAGTTCATTTATGCTTTTGTTTCCCTTGCCTTTGGAGATGTGTCTAGCAAGAAGTTGCTGTGGCCAAGGCCAGAGAAGTTGCTGTCTGTGTTTTCCTCTAGGATTCTGATGGATTCCTGTCTCACATTTAGGTCCTTCATCCCTTTTGAGTTTATTTTTGTGAATGGTGTAAAAAAGTGGTCCAGTTTCATTCTTCTGAATATGGCTGTCCAATTTTTACAACACCATTTGTTGAAGAGACTGTCTTTTTTCTGTTGGCTGTTCTTCCCTGCTCTGTCAAAGTTTAATTGACCATAGAGTTGAGAGTCCATTTCTAGGGTCTCTATTCTGTTCCATTAATCTGTGTCTGTTTTCATGACAGTACCATACTGTCTTGATGATTAAAGCTTTGTAATACAGCTTGAAGTCCAGAATTGTGATACCTCCAGCTTTGGTTTTCTTTTTCAACATTACCTTGCCTATTCGGGGTCTTTTGTGGTTCCATGCAAATTTTAGGATTGTTTGTTCTAGCTCTCTGAAAAATGCTGGTGGTATTTTGATAGAGATTGCATTAAATGTGTATATTCCTTTGCGTAACATGGATATTTTAACAGTACTTGTTCTTCCAACCCATAGGCAGGGGGGCATGGAATGTTTTGCCATTTCTTTGTGTCCTCTTCAATTTCTTTCATAAGTGTTCTATAGTTTTCAGAGTACAGATTCTTTACCTCTTTGGTTAGGTTTATTCCTAGGATATATATATATATATATTCCTATGGTTTTTGATCCAATTGTAAATGGAATTGATTCCTTCATTTCTCTTTCTGATGCTTCATTGTTAGTGTATAGAAATGCTACTGATTTCTGTGCATTGATTTTATATCCTGAAACTTTGCTGAATTCTTGTATCAAATCTAGCAAATTTTTGATGGAGTCTTTTGGCTTTTCTACATAACATATCATCATGTCATCTGCGAAGAGTGAAAGTTTGACTTCTTTTTTTGCCAATTTTATTTCTTTTTGTTGTCTGAATGCTGAGGCTAGGTCTTCCAGTACTATGTTGAATAACAATGGTGAGAATAGACATCCCTGTCTTATTCCTTACTGTAGCAAAAAAACTCTGTTTTTCCCCATTGAGGATGATATTAGCTGTGTGTCTTTTGTATATGGCTTTTATGATGTTGATACAGCTTTTATGATGTTGAGATATGTTCCGTCTATCCCTACATGGTGGAAGGTTTTTATCAAGAAAGGATGCTGTATTCTGTCAAATGCTTTTTCTGCATCTATTGAGAGGATCATATGGTTGTTGTCCTTTCTTTTATTAATGTGGTGTATCACATTGATTGATTTGTGGATGTTGAACCACCCCCACAGCCCAGGAATAAATCCCACTTTGTCCTGGTGAATAATCTTTTTAATGTACTGTTGCATCCTGTCAGCTAGTATCTTGGTGAGAATTTTTGCATCCATGTTCATCAGGGATATTGGTCTGTAATTCTTTTTAGTGGGGTCTTTGTGTCTGTCTTGAGGATCAAGGTGATATTGGAAATTTTCCCTCCATTTCTGTTTGGAACATTTTCAGAAGAATGGGTATTAATTCTTCATTAAATGTTTGGTAGAATTCCCCTGGAAAACCATCCAGCCCTGGACTTTTGTTTTTTGGGAGATTTTTGATTACTGATTCAATTTCTTTGCTGGTTATGGGTCTGTTCAAACTTTCAATTTCTTCTTGTTACAGTTTTGGTAGTTCATATGTTTCTAAGAATTTACCTATTTCGAGATTGCCTAATTTGTTGGCATATAATTTTCATAATATTTTCTACAATTGTTTGCATTTCTGTGGTGTTTGTTGTGATCTCTCCTCTTTCATTCATGATTTTATTTCTTTGGTCCTTTCTCTTTTCTTTTTGATAAGTCTGATTAGGGGTTTATAAATCTTATTAATTCTTCCAAAGAACCAGCTCTTCGTTTTATTGATCTGTTCTACTGCTTGTTTTATTTTTAATTTCTGTATTATTGATTTCTGCTCTAATCTTTATTATTTTTTCTTCTCCTGCTGGACTTAGGCTTTATTTGCTGTTCTTTTTCCAGCTCCTTTAGGTGTAAGTTTAGGTGGTATATATGAGACTTTTCTTGCTTCTTGGGGTAGGCCTGTATTGCAGTATACTTCCCTCTTAAGACTGCCTTTGCTGCATCCCAAAGGATTTAGACTGTCATGTTATCATTTTAATTTGCTTCCATGTATTTTTTTTAATTCTTCTTTAATTTCCTGGTTTAACCATTCATTCTTCAGTAGGATGTTCTTTAACCTCCATGTATTTGTGATCTTTCCAAATTTTTTCTTGTGGTGAACTTCAAGTTTCATAGCAGTGTGGTTAGAAAAGATGCATGGTATGAGCTCAATCTTTTTGTACTTCCTGAGGACTGATTTGGGACCCCAGTATGTGATTTATTCTGGAGAATGTTCCATGTGCACTTGAAAAGAATGTGTATTCTGCCGCTTTAGGATGCAATGTTCTAAATATATCCGTTAAGTCCATCTGGTCCAGTGTGTCATTCAAAGCCACTGTTTCCTTGTTGATTTTAGATATCTGTCCACTGCTGTGAGTGGGGTGTTAAAGTCCCTTACTATTATTGCATTATTATCAATGAGTTTCCTTATGTTTGTTATTAACTGATGTATATATTTGGGTGCTCCCAAGTTAGGAGCATAAGTATTTACAATTGTTGGGCGCCTGGGTGGCTCAGTTGGTTAAGTGACTGCCTTTGGCTCAGGTCATGATCCTGGAGTCCCGGGATCAAGTCCCACATCAGGCTCCCTGCTCAGCAGGGAGTCTGCTTCTCCCT
Source organism: Callorhinus ursinus (assembly GCF_003265705.2). Classification (NCBI taxonomy): domain Eukaryota; kingdom Metazoa; phylum Chordata; class Mammalia; order Carnivora; family Otariidae; genus Callorhinus; species Callorhinus ursinus. The sequence goes on from NW_027397140.1 coordinate 4,051,285, forward strand.
CTGACCCTCCCCCTTCTCATATGCTCTCTCTTTCTCATTCACTCTCTCAAATAAAATAAATAAAATCTTTAAAAAAAGTATTTACAATTGTTAGATCTTCTTTTTGGATAGACCCCTTTATTATGATATAGCACCCTTCTTCATCTCTTATTACAGTCTTTGGTTTAAAATCTAGTTTGTATAAGGATGGCTACTCTGGCTTTCTTTTGATGTCCATTAACATGATAGATGGTTTTCCATCCCCTCACTCTCAATTGGAGGTATCTTTAGGTCTAAACTGAGTCTCTTGTAAGCAGCATAATGATGGGTCTTGTTTTGTTTTGTTTTATTTTGTTTTCATCAATTCTGATGCCCTATGTCTTTTGATTGTAGCATTTAGTCCATTGACATTCAGAGTGATTATTGATAGATATGAATTTAGTGCCATTTTATTCCCTGTAATGTCACTGTTTGTGGAGAGTTTCCTCTGTTCCTTTCTAATCAAGGTTGCTTTTGGTCTTTTTTTCCCACTCAAAGGGTCCCCTTTAATATTTCTTGCAGGGCTGGTTTGATGGTCATGAACTCCTTTAGTTTTTGTTTGTCTGGGAAGCTCTTATCTCTCCTTCTGTTCTGAATGATAGCCTTGCTGGATAAAGTGTTCTTCTCTGCATCTTTTTCCCATTTAGCATGTTGGATATATCATGCCAGCCCTTTCTGACCTGCCAAGTCTCTGTGGACAGGTCTGCTGCCAGGCTTATGTGTCTACCCTTGTAGGTTAAAAACCTCTTGTCCTGAGCTGCTTTCAGGATTTTGTCTTTATCTTTGAAATTTGCAATCTTCACTATTATAGGTTGAGGTGTTGACCTATTTTTATTGATTTTGAAGGGGGTTCTCTGTACCTCCTGGACTTGAATGCCTGTTTCCTTCCCCATATTAGAGAAGTTCTCAGCTATAATTTGTTCAAATAAACCTTCTGCCCCTCTTTCCTGCTCCTCATCCTCTGGAACCTCTATTATCTGGGTATAATTTTGCTTTATGGAATCACTGAGTTCCCTTAGTTTACCTTCGTGATCTAATAGTTTTCTTTCCTTCTTCTTTTCTGCTTCCTTATTTTCCATCATTTTATCTTCTATATCACTGATTTGCTCTTCTGCTTCATTCATCCTTGTTTTTATGGCCTCTACTTGGGGCTGTATCTTAGTAATTTAATTCCCTGGCAGTGAGTACTACCTCCTGTTCTTTCTTTTAGGGTGAATCTCTGCATCTTGTCATTTTGTGCAGAAAAGAAAGTAGAAAGGAGAAAAAAACAGCAGTAACAACAACAGAAAAAAAAAACTAGATCCCAAAATAAGAAAAAAAAAATATATATATATAAAGATAAAATGAAGGGAAACAAAAAATAAATATATATATAATTATATATAAAAATAAATACTAAGAAAATTTAAAAAATTGAAAAAATAAAATAACTGAAAAAATAATACTAAAATACTAAAGAATAAAAATACAAAGAATGGTATATACTGTTTTCCCCAAGAGCTGAAGCTTTGCAGCCCTCCATGATCAGTAAACTTGGTGTGAGCAAGTTATTTGTAGTGGTCTTCTAGGGGAGGGGCCTGTTGTGATGATTTTCAGGTGGACTTGCCCTAGTGCAAATGCACTTCCTGTGCAGAGGCAGGGCTTTGTCTAAGTGGCTCCAGCTCCACTAGGTGGCATTGTTTTTCTCCTTGAAGGCTCTCGTGCTGATGGGCAGGATGAATTATGGCTGTGCCCCCTTCTCTAGCCCCAGAGCTGAGAATTCACACCCCCTTACTCTTCAGTGAACCCTCACAGAAAAAGCAATCAATCTCTCTTGTCTACCAGTTTCTGCCAGAACTCTGTGTTCACCCAGCCTGTGACTGAGTATTTTTATCTCAGTGTTTTATCTCAGATTCAAAACTCCAAATTTTATAGACTACTGCAGTGTGGACCCATGCTGTTCTTCCCAGGGGTGGGTTGAGGGTCTTGCCTTTTGCTGGACCCCTCTCAGGAAAGCAGTCAACCATGCAGAGGTTTGCAGTTCACGGCAACAGAGAGCAGAAAGCTGGCACCTAGACTCCCTGTTCTCAGCCAACTTCCCTGCTCCTATGCCTGGGAACTCTGCTGCACTCAGGCATGGCCCGTTCTTCCTGTGACCCCGGGATCCTGAGACCATGCTGTCACACCTGGAATTCTGCCCTGCTTCACCAACTCAATACCTTTAAGCCAGGCACATTCCTCTTCCCTACACTGTACCAGACTTCTAAAAGTTCTGATTTTGCACTCTGCTGTTTACAATACCTTGCAGTAACTCCTTCCCTGTTGCCATATCCTCAGCAATATCACACCAGATTCAAGTCTCCCCACCTCCTATCTTCCAAACAGTGGTTGCTTTTCTACTTCTAGACTTGCAGCATTTGTTTTCTCAGATCTCCGGTTTCTCAGGTGTTCAGAATGATTTGATAACTATCTCGTTGTATTCCAGGGATGAGACAAACTTAGAGTCCCCCTCTCCTTCACCATCTTAACTCCTCCACCCTCTCTTTGCATATTGCCGACAGCTGTGAATCAATTGCTCTGCTCAGCCTTGGGATGTGAAGTGAGCAGCATGTGCTCCCTGCTTAGGGGTCTTGTAGCTGCTTGTCCCCAAGAAGAGCAAGGTACAGAGGGTGGAGGATCTCAGGAGAAGCAGTTCCTGAGCAAAGCACACCAGGAAGAATTGCTGGCTATCCAGTGTGTGAGGGTCATTGAACAAGATAGAAGATGTACCCCATCTGGTTAGAAAGGGGAGGCAGGGCTCACTGTCTACAAAGCCAGAGACAGGATAGACTTTGGGGCCATTGAACTCAGCAACTCAGACCTGGGGCTTTACCCCCTTCTCCCTCAGCTCTCTGGGGTCAGTTTTGTCCTAAGGCTGGCTTTGTTCTTGGTGATACATGGCTAGAGCCAGGTCCCACAGTCCAGAGGAGAGGGCTTTCCTCTCCACCCCGAAGCAGAGTTCTGGGTTCCTTTACCTCAAGCAGCACAGGTTGCAGTTGCTGGCAAATTGAGGGGAATGTCCTGACTGGAGCTTCTGTCTAGAACTGGAAGAGGGGTCAGCTTCCCTCCAAGTACCTGACTTACATGAGTGGACTCTCAGGAATATCTGGGTCCTGTTAGAGCAGGGAGAAAGAAGGAGGAGTGTAAGGGACTTCAGCAGCCAGCAGTGACCAGAACTGGAGGTGATGCTGTCCCCAATCTCTCCCTGCATGCCATCTCTTCTTGGAGCAACACATACAAAAGGAACTTACTTGGGAAGATACACACTACTTTCTTGAGTTAATGTAATGCTTGTTAGCACAAAATACAAGAAAAACTATATGCATATTTCCCTGAGTATCAGAGTTCAGCATGCTCCAGCTTCCAGATTTTCTTGCATTCACAATTGACCTTCTTTCCCAAAGACTACTCTCCTCCCCAGATATGTCCTCTTGGAAAATGGTATGACCCAGGAAGTGGCTTTAGGAATATGCATACCAAAGCCTTTTCAGAGAAATAAACATCATAAAGGGCATTGTCAACTACTCTGTAGGATGACAAATATTCATAGAAGCCTACAATACTAATCAATCACAAGCAAAGGAGTGTGATCTCAAAAATGAACATGGTACAGAGATGAACTTGATGATTATCTCAGAAAAGCACTGGGTAGGATTTGAGTTAAGATGGCAGGGCAGTAGGGGCACCCTATGCTTGCCTTGTCCCTCAAACACAGCTACATAGATATAAATCATTCAGAACACCCAAAAAAATCAATCTGAAGGCTGAGAGAACAAACTGCAGAACTAGAGGGAGAAAAGAGGCCACATAGTGGAAACTAAGAGGTGCAGAGATATGATTCAGGGGAGAAAAGAATCTCTGGTGCTACAGAGGGGAAGGAGCCTTGATATCAGAGAGAGGAAGGAGAGAGAGAGAGAAAGAGAGAAAGTATGCAGGGGATTACACAAGAAAAGCACATCCTCAAAATCATTGGGAAAACTACAGCAACTGATAATCATAAGTTTTTACAAGCAATGGAGCTCAAAGTCTGAAGATATAGAAGTTTGCACCATCACCAGGTAAAGCCTGGTGGGCATAGTGGTGCTTCTTTTGGGAAGGGGGACAGAGGCCTGGGAGCAGAAAGCATGGTCTGAGGATCCCCTGGGTTGCAATGGGAGAGACAGTCCCCCTTCTTGGAGTGCATTTGGGGGAAGGTGATACTGCCTCTCAGGGGACAAAAGAGCTAGAAGGTGCCAATGTGCAGCCCCATTCATTAGCATAGGAAGAGAGACACCTGCCAAGGGCAGCAAACCTTGGTGCTGGCTTTTTGCTGTGCTTCAACATGAACTCCAAGCCCCTGCACAATGTGCAACTGCTTTTCTGGGACAAACTGACACCAGTAACATCATGGTGATACCCTCCCCCAGAGGATCAGTGCAGGTCCACACTACACTGTTTCCCTAAAATTTGGAGTTTCTGAAACCCAGCTGCATGCCTGAGATAAAATAGAGGAACACTGAACTGCCGGGTGGGCAAACAGCTTAGACACAGACAGGGAGGAGGAAGGGATCTGACAGAAACTTGGGACATGATACGGGACTATTTTCTCTTCTGTGAGGGTTTTCTAAACAGTGGTAAGCACAAACTCCCCACTCTGGGGACAAGAGAGTTGGGTGAGGCCATTTTCCCTTGCGCATCAGCACTGACCGACTTCAGTGAACAACACAATACCCCTAGTTGAGGTTGGAGCCACTTAACAAAGCCCTGCCCCCCTGCACCCAGATGCATCTTTACTAGAGCAAATCTGCCTGAGAACCAGTGCAGCAGGCCCCTCCCCCAAAAGACCAGCACAAGCCCCTCACATGCCCACCAACTGTACTTGATCATAGAGTGCTACAAAACTTCAGTTCCAGTGGAAATAGGTTCAGGCTTATTTTAAAAAGCAAACCAAAGCATACCTAGTTAAAACACCATACACTGGACAAGGTCCAAACACTTCCCACAGCAGGCAAGGAGAAACTGCAGAGGACTGACCTGAGGGAAAGAGCAGCCAAAACACAACAACAGAGTGCACATTCTGAAACATTTCCTGAAGCACCAGGCCTGATCAGTATAGGTGCTCTTCTTAATATAGCCATTACTCTCAGAAGCAGGAAATATAACAGGCTTTCCTAACACACACACAAAACAGTGACCTAGACAAGTTGCCAAGACAGAGGAATTCACCCCAAAAGAAAGAACAAGAAGAGGTCATGGCCAGGGATCTAATCAAAACAGATATAGGTAATATGCCTGAACTAGAATTTAAAACTACAATCATAAGAATACTAGCTGGGTTTGAGAAAAGCACAGAAGACACTAGCGAATCCCTACTGCAGAGATGAAGGAACTAAAAACTAGTCAAGCCAAAATAAAACATGCTATAACTGAGATACAAAACCAACTGCAGGTAATGACCACAAGGATGGAAGAAGCAGAGGAATGAATAAGTGATATAGAAGATAAAATTATGGAAAATAATGAAGCCAAAAAGAAGAGGGAAAGAAGAGTATTGGATTACAAATATAGACAGGGAACTCAGCAACTCCATAGAGTAGTAACATTCATATCATAGAAGTCCCAGAAAAAGAACACAATGAAAAGGCGGCAGGAGGTTATTTGAGAAAATTATAGCTGAAAACTTCTTTAATCTGGGGAATGAAACAGACATCCAAATCCAGCAAGCAAGATAACTCCCTTCAAAGCAAACAAAAGCTGGCCAAAAATACATATTGTAGTAATATTTGCAAAATACAGAGATAAGGAAAGAATCCTGAAAGCAGCAAGGGAAGAGAAAGCAGGTTTATAGCAGATCTCTCCACAGAAACTTGGCAGGCCAGAAGATAGTGGCATGATACATTCAGTGTGCTGAATGGGAAAAATATGCAGCCAAGAATACTTTATCCAGCAAGGCTATTATTCAGAACAGAAGGAGAGATAAGAGCTTCCCAGACAAACAAAAACTAAAGAAGTTCATAACCATCAAACCAGCCCTGCAAGAAATACTAAAGGGGACCCTTTGAGTGGGAAAAAAAGACCAAAAGCAACAATGATTAGAAAGGAACAGAGGAAACTCTCCACAAACAGTGACATTACAGGGAATAAAATGGCACTAAATTCATATCTATTAATAATTACTCTTGAATGTCAATGGACTAAATGCTACAATCAAAAAACATAGAGCATCGGAATGGATAAAACAACAAGACCCATCAGTATGCCACTTATAAGAGACTCAGTTTAGACCTAAAGACACCTCCAGTTGAGAGTGAGGGGATGGAAAACCATCTATCACGTTAATGGACATCAAAAGAAAGCCAGAGTAACCATCCTTATACAAATTAGATTTTAAACCAAAGACTGTAATAAGAGATGAAGAAGGGTGCCATATCATAATAAAGGGGTCTATCCAACAAGATCTAACAATTGTAAATATTTATGACCCTAACTTGGGAGCACCCAAATATATACATCAGTTAATAACAAACATAAGGAAACTCATTGATAATAATGCAATAATAGTAAGGGACTTTAACACCCCACTCGCAGCAATGGAAAGATCATCTAAGCAGAAAATCGAAACAATGGCTTTGAATGACACACTGAACCAGATGGACTTAACGGATATATTTAGAACATTTCATCCTAAAGCGGAAGAATACACATTCCTTTCAAGTGCACATGGAATATTCTCCAGAATAAATCATATACTGGGTCACAAATCAGTCCTCAGGAAGTACAAAAAGATTGAGCTCATACCATGCATCTTTTCTAACCACACTGCTATGAAACTTGAAGTCCACCACAAGAAAAAATTTGGAAATATCACAAACACATGGAGGTTAAAGAACATCCTACTAAAGAATGAATAGTTAAATCAGGAAATTAGGGGTGCCTGGGTGGCTCAGTCAGTTAAGTATCTGCCTTCTGCTCAGGTCATGATCTCAGGGTTCTGAGATCGAGCTCCGCCTTGGGAATCCCTGCTCAGCAGGGAGTCTGCTTCTCCCTCTCCCTCTGCCCCTCCTTCTGCTCGTGCTCTCTCTCACTCATTCTTTCAAATAAATAAATAAAATATTAAAAAATAATAAACCAGGAAATTAAAAAAGAATTTAAAAAAATACATGGAAGAAAATGAAAATGATAACATGACAGTCCAAAACCTTTTGGATGCAGCAAAGGCAGTCCTAAGAGGGAAGTATACTGCAATACAGGCCTGCCTCAAGAAGCAAGAAAAGTCTCAAATATACAACCTAAACTTACAACTAAAGGAGCTAGAAAGGAAAGCAAATAAAGCATAAAGCCAGCAGAAGCTGGGAAATAATAAAGATTAGAGCAGAAGTCAGTGATATAGAAACAAACAAACAAAAGAAAACGATAGAACAGATCAACAAAAGTAGGAGCTAGTTCTTTGAAGGAATTAGCAAAATTGATAAATCACTTATGAAAAGAAAAGAGACTTATGAAAAAGAAAAGAGAAAGGACCCAAATAAATAAAATCATGAATGAAATAGGAGAGATCACAACAAACACCACAGAAATACAAACAGTTGTAAGAAAATATTATGAAAAAATTATATGCCAACAAATTAGACAATTTGAAAGAAATGGACAAATTCCTAGAAACACACAAACTACCAAAACTGTAACAGGAAGAAATTGAAAATTTGAACAGACCCATAACAAGCAAAGAAATTTAATCAGTAATCAAAAATCTCCCAACAAACGAAAGTCCAGGGCCAGATGACTTCCTAGGGAAATTCTACCAAATATTTAAAGAAGAGTAAATACCTATTCTTTTAAAATTATTCCCAAAAAATGGAAATGGAAGGAAAACTTCCCAAGTCATTCTGTGAGGCCACCATCACCTTGATTCCAAAACCAGATAAAGACCCCACTAAAAAGGAGAATTATAGCCAATATCCCTGATGAACATGGATGCAAAAATTCTCACCAAAATACTAGCTGATAAGATGCAACAGTACATTGAAAGAATGATTCACCGTGGTCAAGTGGGATTTATTTCTGGGCTGTAGGGGTGCTTCAGTGTTTGCAAGTCAATTGACATGACACATCACATTAATAAGAGAAAGGACAAGAACCATATGATCCTCTCAAGAGTTGCAGAAAAAGCATTTGACAAATACAGTATCCATTCTTGATAAAAATCCTCAGGAAAGTAGGGATAGAAGGAGCATGCCTCAGTATCATAAAGGCCAAATACCAAACACACACAGCTAATATCATCCTCAATGGGGAAAAACTGAGAGTTTTCTCTATAGTTAGGAACAAGACAGGGATGTCCACTCTCACCTTCTTATTCAACATAGTACTGGAAGACCTAGCCTCAGCAATCAGAAAACAAAGAAATAAAAAACATCCAAATTGGCAAGAAAGAAGTCAAACTTTCATTATTTGCAGATGACATGATACTCTATGTAGAAAACCCAAAAGACTGGGTTTGGAAAAAGCCCAGCTGGCTGGGCTTTTGTCGATTGCTAGAACTAAACCATGCTAGAACTAAACCATGAATTCAGCAAAGTCACAGGATATAAAGTCAATGTACAGAAATCTGTGACATTTCTATACACAGATAATAAAGCAGCAGAAAAAAATCAAGAAATTGATCCCACTTACAACTGCACCAAAAATCATAAGCTACCTAGGAATAAACCTAATCAAAGAGGTAAAGGATCTGTACTCTGAAAACTATAGAATACTTATGAAAGAAATTGAGGAAGACACACAGAAATGGAAAAAAACATTCCGTGCTCATGGATTGGAAGAACAAATATTGTTAAAATGTCTATACCCAAAGCAATCTACACATTCAACACAATCCCGATCAAAATACCACCAGAGAGCTGAACATGGTGATACACAACAAGGGCGCCCGCAGATCCCGGACACCCAGCGCGAGGTGGGGGAGCTCCTGAAGCCGAAGCAGGAGCTGGCAGAAACACTGGCAAACTTGGAGAGACAGATCTATGCTTTTGAAGGAAGCTACCTGGAAGACACTTAGGTGTATGGCAATATTATTCGTGGCTGGGATTGGTATCTGACCAACCAGAAAAACTCCAATAGCAAAAATGATCTAAGGAACCAGAAGTTTAAGGAAGCTGAGCGGCTCTTCAGTAAATCCTCAGTTACTTCAGCAGCTGCAGTAAGTGCATTGACATGTTCAGGAGTTCAGGATCAGCTCATTGAAAAGAGGGAGCCAGGAAGTGGGACAGAAAGTGATACTTCTCCAGACTTCCATAATCAGGAGAATGAACCCAGCCAGGAGGATCCTGAGGACCTGGACGGATCTGTGCAGGGAGTGAAGCCTCAGAAGGCTGCTGCTTCTCCTTCCTCAGGGGGTCATCACAGCCTCCATAAAAAACGAAAAAATAAAAACCAACACAGGATTGATCTGAAGTTAAACAAAAAACCACGAGCTGACTATTAGAAGACTCATTAGTGCAGAAGCTTCCAGGCTGTAGAGCCCTGCTTCCCTACTCCAACCTCACAAAGATACGTATCCCTCACCTGAGTGTGCAGCCATCCACCTCTGCTTTCCCAGACCCAGTGCCTGTGACTCTGAATAGTTTGTTCTGAAACGTGGTGGCAAGTTCTTTCTGTAAGACCACATTGAATCATTTACTGTGTGTCATTTTTAGTAACAGAACTGCAAGAAGACCAAGACATGGTTATAATTCCAGCAAGTTACTAACTGTGCATTTCTCCCTTCTTGGAATAAATGTGTCCCCCCAAACTGGCTGGCACCAGCTTCATCTGTGATACCCACTGAGAAATGTTCTCTGGTTTTGTTTTATGCTGAAGGTAGAACATAGGTCACGTTTCAGAGGGAGGCTGTAAATATTGGGCATTTTCTTATTTTGTTTGTGTTTTATTATTTTTCTATTGTTTTTACCATCTTCTTTTCTTTGGGGACTTTTTGTAATGCCGTTGTACAGCTCATACTTTCCTGCTGACATATCTGATCATCTGCTTCATGCAGTGGATCAATATTCTTCACTGAAAATAATCTGGTTTACCATAAAGAAAATGGGCAACTTGGCTCTGTGTTTTTGCAGGGGGAAGGTAAAGAGGGTTTATTTAATAATTATCTATCTTAAATCTTTCTGCATTGGAGGCAGTTTCATGTTCAAGGAACAGGAAAAGCTGAAAAACCTAAGTTTAAATCAATCCTTTTAAAATAGATATTTTTATTCTTTTCTATAAATAAAATTTCACAGGTGTTGACTTCTCATGCTTTACTTTTAAACCTGAAAAAAAAAAAAAAAAACACCAGCATTTTTCACAGAGCTAGAACAAACACTCCTAAAATTTGTATGGAACGACAAAAGACCCCCAAATAGCCAAAGCAATCTTGAAAAAGAAAAGGAAACCTGGAGGCATCACAATTCTGGACTTCAAGCTCTATTACAAAGCTACAGTCATCAAGACAATATGGTACTGGAACAAAAACAGATCAGTGCAACAGAATAGAAAACTCAGAAATGGCCCCACAACTCTATGGTCAACCAACCTTTGACAAAGCAGGAAAGAATAGCCAATGGAAAAAAGACAGTCTCTTCAACAAATAGTGCTGGGAAAACTGGACAGCCACATGCAGAAGAATGAAACTGGACCACTTTTTTACACCATACACAAAGATAAACTCAAAATGGATAAAAGACATAAATTTTTTTAAGATTTTATTTATTAGAGAGAGAGAGAGAGCGAGCAAGAGAGAGCACAAGCCAGGGGGAGAGGCAGAGGGAGAAGCAGACTTCCCACTGAGCAGGGAGCCCATGGCAGGGCTCGATCCCAGGACTCTGGGATCATGACCCGAGCCAAAGGCAGACAATTGAGCCGCCCAAGCACCCCAAAAGACCTACATTTGAGACAGGAAACCATCAAAATCCTAGAGGAGAACACAGACAGCAACTTCTTTGACCTCGAACATAGCAACATCTTACTAGACATATTTCTGGAGGTAAGGGAATCAAAAGCAAAAATGAATTATTAGTATTTCATCAATATAAAAAGCTTCTGCACAGTGAAGAAAACAATCAACAAAACCAAAAGTCAACCTACAGAATGGGAGAAGATATTTGCAAATGACATATCTGATAAAGGGTTAGTATCCAAAATCTATAAAGAATTTATCAAACTCAACACCTAAAATATAAATAATCTTGTTAAGAAATGGACAGAACAAACATTTTTCCAAAGAAAATATCCTGATGGCTAACATATATGTGAAAAGATGCTCAACATCATTCATCATCAGGGAAATACAAATCAAAACAGTGAGATACCACCTCACATCAGTCAGAATGGCTAAAATCAACAACACAGGAAACAACAGATGTTGGTGACAACGCAGAGAAAGGGGAACCCTCTTGCACTGTTGGTGGGAATGCAAACTGGTGCAGCCACTCTGGAAAACAGTATGGAGGTTCCTCAAAAAGTTAAAAATAGAACTACCTTAGGACCCAGTAATTGCATTAGTAGGTATTTACCCAAAGGATACAACAGTACTAATTTGAAGGGGCATATGCACCCTGATGTTTACGGCAGCATTATCAACAATAGCCATATTATGGAAAGAGTCTAAATGTCCATTGACTTATGAATGGACAAATAAGATGTGGTATATATATTCTACATGGAATATACACAATGGAATATTTCAGCCATCAAAAAGAATGAAATCTTGCCATTTGCAATGATGTGGATGGAACTCGAGTGTATTATGCCAAGTGGAATGAGTCAGTCCAAGATAGACAAATACCATATAATTTCACTCATATTGGAATTTAAGAAACAAAACAGTTGAACATGGGAAAGGGAAAAAAAAAAGAGAGGGAAGCAAACCATAAGAGACTCTAAGCTAGAGAGTACAAACTGAGAGTTGCTGGAGGGGAGGTGAGCAGGGAGGTGGGTTAAATGCGTGATGGGTATTAAGGAGGGCACTTGTTGTGTTGATCACTGGGTGTTATATGTAAGTGATGAATCACTAAATTCTACTCCTGAAACGAGTATTACACAGTATGTTAATTAAGTAGAATTTAAATAATAACTTGAAAAAAAAACACTGGGTAATATATGTTACCCAATCCTAATCACAAACGTAAGATAATTAAGAAAGCTGGGTTTCTTAGGCTACCTCTGCTCCTAGTGACAAAATGACTTTATACAGAATGCCTGTTTCAAGCCCCTAATCAGTTTTATGTTTTGGAGCCTAGATCTTGTGTGTCCTCTTCAGCTTTATCCCCAGCACTAGCACAGAACCCAGCTCTTAGAATGTGTTCAGTAAATGTTTGATGGATCCAAGAATAAATGTTAATAGTGAAACACTAAAGGTATTCTTGTTAAAATCAGAGATAAAGAAAGTTGCTTGTTATAACCCATTATTATTTAATATTTTCTGGAATTTCTGGTTAATGCAATAAGATGAAAATTTTAGAAAAGAATCAATATTGGAATTTGAAACCAAATTATCATTATTTACAAATGCTGTGTTTATATGCTTAAAAAATCCAAATGAATTACATAAAAGGGTCTCAGAGCTAATAAGAGGAAACAATAAGTTGACTATGAGGAAAACAAACCGTAGCTTTCCTATAAAACATAATGGTAGAAGGAGAAAAATCTAATCATCAATACAACAGCAACACTAACAAAAATTCAAATGCCAAAGAATAATCTCTGTAAATTATAAAGACAATTTACCAGAGTTTAGGAAGATATTAACCAAAGTCTTCACTACAAAGACCTGCCTCATTTCTAGCTTAGAAAACTAAGTATTGTTTTGTCTATCATTTTTCAGTGGGAATGCCATCCCTCTGGTTAGATTTTCTCAAAAAAGCTGCTGCTCTGGAACTGACTATTGAGGTCCCAGGGACTAAATGGGGTCATAGTCGTGGCCTCTCATGCTCCATGGGAGTATTGGTGTGGAGTAGGATTCTGACACCAATTCTGTGTGTGGGTTTTTCCACACCACCCAGCAATTCTCAAGACACCAGCTGAGTGTCCTACAATTCAACTCAATTCTGACACTATCTACTGGGAGATTATCTATCTACAGATTAAGGGCTCAGATTTAAGTCCCGTAAAACTGCCCTTCACTTCAGATGCCAATAACAAGCCCAGGTCTACTGCCTGTGCTTCTGACTTACTTGCTATAAATCAGAAGTTCCCAAAACCCCTCTTTGGGTTTGATTACTTTGCTAGAGCAGCTCACAAAATTCAGGAAACTAGTTTACTCACTAGATTACCAGTTTGTTTTAAAAGCATATAATTCAAGAACAGAGAGCGGAGTTGTGTAGGGTAAGGAATGCAGAAAGAGATGTGGAGCTTCCATGCCCTCTCCAGGCATATCACACTCCCAGCATCTCCATAGGTTCACCAATCCAACATCTCTCTGAACCCCATCCTTTTGTGTTTTTATGGAAGCTTCCTTACATAAGGCACAATTGATTACATCATTGACCTTTAGTGATTGAACTCAATCTCAATCCTATCTGACCTCCTCACAGATCGAGGTGGAGGGTGGGGTGGGGCGGACATAGGAACTAAAAATTCCAACCTTCTAATCGTATGGTTGGCTTCACTGGCAACCAGTCCCCATTAGGTGCCTCACAAAAGCCTCCTCATTAACATAAACCAAGAAGTGGTTTAAAGGGGCTTGTTATGAATATCAAGACAACTTTATTACTCTCGTCCCAGGAAATTCCAAAGTTTTTAGGAGCTCTATGCTAAGAATGGGAACAAAGATCAAATATATATTTATTATAAGTCACAATATCATGGTGAGCCTAAGGGAAGTTTTTAGGAGCTGCATCCTAGAAAGTCCATGTTGATACTTTTGGGTAAGAGTATAGAACAAATCTAAAATAGGCAAATGAGAAGCCAAGAGGGTTGGGGAAGGAACTGTGTAGGGCATGACTCACAGGGGCAATGGGAAGCAGAAGTTGGGGGAAGACCCCAGGACCTGCCCAAAGTGCCCACAGGGCCACCTTCTCCAGAGGTACAAACCCTGGCACATATTATACTCTAAATACATATTTACTGAACCAAAACACAAGCCCTGTCACACAACATATACAGGGCTTTGGGGGTAATGGGTATGTTGGGCTGTTAAAACCATACTAAAAGATACTCTAACTTAATTTGACACTTTTGGCATGTCTATTGGATCCATTGGACCTTTTGGAGTCATATGTCCATTTCCATTTGTTTTTGGATCCTAATCATTGAAAACAGCATGATGTAGAGGTGGAAATTAGAATGTCACAAAATTGGAATTTTGATTTTGGCTGAGCCACAGAGTAACTGTGAACCCACAAGTTACCTCCTCTTTGGAATCCTTTTCCTAGCTGAAACATAGTCCAAGTAAATAATTAATAAAGTCCTTTTCATTCTAGAATTCTACTTTTTTAGAATAGGCCACCAGGTTTAAAAAAAAACAAAAGGTAAAACAATTTGAGATCCTGTCATCGATAATGTGATGTGCCAATAACACCCACCAGGTCCTCTTAGAACAGCAGCACCTAATCCCCAGCTCCTGGCAGTGTTGGCTCCAGCAACTCTTTGCTAAGTACCTCTCTGGAAATGCCCTCAGCTAAAGAGACTACCTTCCTGGGCTCACATTTTCTCCCTGGTTTCAACCCACATCTTGGTTGATGTGGATGTACCAAGGCCTGAGCAGCTTTGAAGAGCTAACCCAGCTCCGAAGCTCCCTGTGGGACCAGCCAAGACCTGTTACAATTTCATCACACTTCACAGATTCCCTCACCCAGTCCCGCTTCCTTCAGTCCCACACTCTGAGAGCATTTCCCTAGAGACCTGTTACTAATCTCAGGCTCAGAAGATACTGAATTAAAATAGCTCCCAAATTCAGAACAAATTTTCATGTAAAGAGGCTACTTAAGGCATTCTTAAATAGGGCGCCTGGGTGGCTCAGATGGTTAAGGCATTCTTAAATAAACATCAAAATATTTATATGAAATCACAACTAAAGTGGAAGAGTTTAATATGAAATCTTATTATTTTAAGAAATACCTACATTTAAAGAACAGGTGTCTCAGTATGCTTCTGTATCGTAATTGTACCCTATGGCCTTGAATTTATTGTCTACAAGTAGAACTAAGCTTCTCTTAGTAATTTTTTTAAAGATTTATTTATCATTTGAGAGAAAGAGAGGGAGCCTGTGCACTCATGCATGTGCACAAGTAAGGGGTGGGATAGAGGGAAAGAATCTTCTAGTGGACTCCCTCCTGAGAGCAAAGCCTGACATGGGGCTCAGTCTCATGACTAATGAGATCACAACCTGGGCCGAAACCAAGAGTGGGACACTCAATGGACTGAAACACGCAGGCACCCCTTCTCCTAGTAATTTTTTAAAAACTGAATGGCAAGGGGGCGGAGCAAGATGGCGGAGGAGTAGGAGACCTGGGTTTTGTCTGGTCTCAGGAATTCAGCTGAATAGGGATCAAACTATTCTGAACACCTACAAACTCAAGAGGAGATTGAAGAGAAGAATAGCAACAACTCTCTGAACAGAAAAGCGACCACTTTCTGGAAGGAAGGACATGTGGAGAAGTGAATCTGAGGTGATATTTGGGATATCCCATTCTTAGACGGCGGGGGAGGGGGCCTCCAAGGGCCGTTTCTGGCAAGTGATAGAGCTGCGGAGCACAAAATCGGAACTTTTAGAAGTCGGCTCTGCTGAGGGACATCGCTCCAGTGGCTAAGCGGGGGATGGAAACTTCGCGGGACAGTGTGGTCTCAGGACCCTCGGGGTCACAGAAAAACCAGGGGTGCCTGAGTGTACCAGAGCTCCCAGGTATTGGAGCGGGGAAGCCGGCTGCAGAGACGGAGCCGAGGCACGGGCTCTCAGCTCAGGGTTGCCATAAACTGTGATCCGCGGCCCAGTCAGGCAACTGCTCCTCCAGCAGGGACCCAACAAGTGGCAGAGCTGGGGAGACTCCCCTTGTCCCCGGAGAGGAGTGGTGTGGGAGGGCACCGCAGGAATCTGCTGGGTTTGGAGACTCCATACGGGGTCGGGAGACAGAGAGAAATGCTCGGTCACAGGCCGGGTGAGCACGGACTGTGGCCGGAGACCAGGGAGACGGGAGTGATTCCTTTTCTCTGGGGGCGCACTGAGAAGCGGGACCCCAAGTTCTCAGCTCCTCCGGGTGGAGACTGGGAGGCCACCATTTTCACCCTGGTCCTCCAAAACTGTACCGAGAGCTTGCAGGGAACAAAAGCTCCTGAGAGCAAACCCGAGCAGCTTGCTTAGCCAGGACCGACAAGGGTGGGGCGATTCCGCCTCCAGCAAAGACATTTGGAAACCACAGCAACAGGCCCCTCCCCCAGAAGGTCAGTATGAACAGCCAGCAAGCCAGGACCAAGTTTACTGATGAAGGAGAACGGGAGAACTCCAGCGCTAGGGGAATACTGCACATAGAATTCATGGCTTTTTTTACCATGATTCATTAGTTTTTCAAAGTTAATTTTTTTAACTGTTTTTTTTTTATTTTTTCTTTTTCCCTTTTTCAACCAACATCTTATCAATTACTTTTAAAAAAAAATTTTATTTTTCATTTTTAGACTCATATTTTATCCCTTCATAGTAGTTACCCTTATTTTTGGCATATATATATAAGTTGTTCTCTCTTTAAAATTTTGAGATACAGTTTCTCCTAACAGATCAAAATATATCCTAAATCACTAGTGTATGGCTTTGTTCTAGTCTCCTGCCTGATCACATTCTCTCTCTTTTCTCTTTTCATTTTTTTTTAAATCTTCTTTCTTTTTTCAAACAACTTCTTATCTTATCAATTCCTTTTATAAAATCATTTATAATTTTCATATTTACAATCATCTTCCATCCCTTCATTGTATCAACCCTTATTTAGTACATATATAAGACTTTCTTCCTTTAAAATTTTAGGAGGCACTTTTTTCTAACAGACCAAAATACACGCAAAATCTAGTGTGTGGCACTGATTTATGCACTAGCCTGATCATATTTGATCATATTCAATTTTTTGTGTACTGTTCTGTTTCTGTTTTTATCTTTTTCTTTTTTTTTTCTCTTCCTTTTTTCTTTCTTTCCCTTTCTTGTCCCCTGGGTTCAGGTCTTTTCTGATTTCTATAGAGTATATTTGCTGGAGATGTTGTTAACCTGTTAATATTTTGTTCTCTCATTCATCTGTTCTCCTCTGGACAAAATGACAAGACAAAAAAAATCACCTCAGCAAAAAGAACAAGAGGAAGTACCGTCAGCCAGGGACCTACTCAATACGGACATTAGTACGATGTCAGACCTAGAGTTCAGAATCATGACTTTAAAAATACTAGCTGGGCTTGAAAAAAGAGTGGAAGTTATTAGAGAAACCCTTTCTGGAGAAATAGAACTAGAATCTAACCAAGTCGAAATCAAAAAGGCTATTCATGAGATGCAATAACAAATGGGGGCACTAACAGCTAAGATAAATGAGGCAGAAGAGAGAATCAGCGATATAGAAGACCAAATGATTGGAAATAAAGAGGCTGAGAAAAAGAGAGAAACAACTACAGGACCACCAGGGCAGAATTCAAGAGATAAGCGATACGATAAGACGAAACAATATTAGAATAATTGGGATCCCAGAAGAAGAAAGAGAGGGGCAGAAGGTATATTGGAGCAAATTATAGCAGAGAACTTCCCTAATGTGAGGAAGGAAACAGGCATCAAAATCCAGGAGGCACAGAGAACCCCTCTCAAAATCAATAAAAATAGGTCAACTCCCAGACAACTAATACTAAAACTTACAAGTCTCAGAGACAAACAGAAAATCCTGAAAGCAGCTCGGGAGAAGAGATATGTAACTGACAATGGTAGAAACATTAGATTGGCAACAGACCTATCCACAGAGACCTGGCAGGCCAGAAAGAACAGGCAGGCTATCTTGAGAGCACTAAATGAGAAAAATATGCAGCCAAGAATACTATACCAAGATAGGCTGTCATTGAAAATAGAAGGAGAGGGCGCCTGGGTGGCTCAGTTGGTTAAGCGACTGCCTTCGGCTCAGGTCATGATCCTGGAGTCCCGGGATCGAGTCCCGCATTGGGCTCCCTGCTCACCAGGGAGTCTGCTTCTCCCTCTGACCCTCCCCCCATCTCATGTGCTTTCTCTCTCATTCTCTCTGTCTCTCAAATAAATAAATAAAATCTTTAAAAAAAAATGAAAATAGAAGGAGAGATAAAAAGCTTCCAGGACAAAAAAAACTAAAAGAATTTGCAAACACGAAACCAGCCCTCCAAGAAATATTGAAAGGGGTCATCTAAGCAAAAAGAGAGCCTAAAAGCAGCATAGATCAGAAAGGAACACAGAAAATATACAGTAACAGTCACCTTACAGGCAATACAATGGCAATAAATTCATACCTTTCCATAGTTACCCTGAATGTAAATGGGCTCAATGCCCCAAACAAAAGAAACAGGCTATCAGATTGGATAAAAGAACAAGACCCATCAATATGCTGTCTGCAAGAGACTCATTGTAGACCCAAAGACACCCCCAGATTGAAAGTGAGGGGGTGGAAAACCATTTATCATGCTAATGGACACCAAAAGAAAACTGGGGTGGCAATCCTTATATCAGACAAACTAAATTTTAAAACAAAGACTGTAATAAGAGATGAAGAAGGACACTATGTCCTACTTAAAGGGTCTATCCAACAAGAAGATCTAACAATTGTAAATATCTATGCCCCTAACATGAGAGCAGCCAATTATATAAGGCAATAAATAACAAAAGCAAAGAAACACATTGACAACAATACAATAATAGTGGGGGACTTTAACACCCCCCTGACTGAAATGGACAGATCCTCTAAGCAAAAGATCAACAAGGAAATAAAGACTTTAAACGACACACTGGACCAAATGGACTTCACAGACATATTCAGAACATTCCATCCCAAAGCAACAGAAAACACATTCTTCTCTAGTGCCCATGGAACATTCTCCAGAATAGATCACATCCTAGGTCACAAATCAGGTCTCAACCAGTACCAAGAGTTTGGGATTATCCCCTGCATATTTTCAGACCACAATGCTTTGAAACCAGTACTCAAACACAAGAGGAAAGTCGGAAAGAACTTAAATACATGAGGTGAAAGAGCATCCTACTAAAAAATGAATTGGTCAACCAGGAAATTAAAGAAGAATTTAAAAAATTCATGGGAACCAATGAAAATGAAAACACAACTGTTCAAAATCTTTGGGATACAGCAAAGGCAGTCCTGAGAAGAAAGCATAGAGCAATACAAGCCTTTCTCAAGAAACAAGAAAGGTCTCAAATACACAACCTAACCCTACACCTAAAGGAGCTAGAGAAAGAACAGCAAATAAAGCCTAAACTCAGCAGGAGAAGAGAAATCAAAAAGATCAGAGCAGAAATCAATGAACTAGCAACCAAAAGAACAGTAGAACAGGTCAACAAAACTAGGAGCTGGTTCTTTGAAAGAATTAACAAGATTGATAAACCCCTGGCCAGACTTATCAAAAAGAAAAGAGAAATGACCCAAATCAACAAAATCATGAATGAAAGAGGAGAGATCACAACCAACACCAAAGAAATACAAACAATTGTAAGAACATATTATGAGCAAATCTATGCCAGGGAATTAGATAACGTGGAAGAAATGGATGCATTCCTAGAGATGTATCAACTACCAAAACTGAACCCGGAAGAAATAGAAAACCTGAACAGACCTATAGCCACTAAGGAAATTGAAGCAGTCATCAAAACTCTCCCAACAAACAAAAGCCCAGGGCCAGATGGCTTCCCAGGGGAATTCTATCAGACATTTCAAGAAGAATTAATACCTATTCTCCTGAAACTGTTCCAAAAAATAGAAATGGAAGGAAAACTTCCAAACGCATTTTATGAGGCCACCATTACCTTGATCCCAAAACCAGACAAAGACCCCATCCAAAAGGAGAATTACAGACCAATATCCTTGATGAACATGGCTGCAAAAATTCTCACCCAAATACTAGCCAACAGGATCCAACAGTACATTAAAAGGATTATTCACCATGACCAAGTGGGATTTATCCCTGGGCTTCAAGTTTGGTTCAACATCCGCAAATCAATCAACGTGAGACAATACATTAACAAAAGAAAGAACAAGAATCATATGATCCTCTCAATAGATGCAGAAAAAGCATTTGACAAAGTACAGCATCCTTTCTTGATCAAAACACTTCAGAGTATAGGGATAAAGGGTACATACCTCAATATCATAAAAGCCATCTATGAAAAACCTGCAGTGAATATCATTCTCAATGCAGAAATGCTGAGAGCTTTTCCCCTAAGGTCTGGAACGGGGCAGGGATGTCCACTATCACCATTGCTATTCAACATAGTATTAGAACTCCTAGCCACAGCAATGAGACAACAAACAGAAATCAAAGGCATCCAAATCGGCAAAGAGGAAGTCAAACTTCCACTCTTTGCAAATGATATGATACTGTATGTGGAAAACCCAAAAGACTCCACCCCAAATCTGCTAGAACTCATACAGGAATTCAGTAAAGTAGCAGGATATAAAATCAATGCACAGAAATCAGTGGCATTCCTATACACCAACAACAAGACAGAAGAGAGACAAATCAAGGAGTCGATCCCGTTTACAACTGCACCCAAAACTATAAGATAGGAATAAATTTAACCAAAGGGGCAAAGGATCTGTACTCAGAAAACTATAAAATACTCATGAAAGAAATTGAAGAAGACACAAAGAAATTGAAAAACGTTCCATGCTCATGGATTGGAAGAACAAACATTGTGAAGATGTCAATGCTATCTAGAGCAATCTACACATTCAATGCAATTCCCATCAAAATACCCTCCACTTTTTTCGAAGAAATGGAACAAGTAATCCTAAAATTTGTATGGAACCAGAAGGGAACCCGAATAGCCAGAGGAATCTTGAGAAAGAAAAGCAAAGCTGGCGGCATCACAATTCCGAACTTCCAGCTCTATTACAAAGCTGTCATCATCAAGACAGTATGGTACTGGCACAAAAACAGACACATAGATCAATGGAACAGAATCAAGAGCCCAGAAATGGACCTTCAACCCTATGGTCAACTCATCTTTGACAAAGCAGGAAAGAATGTCCAATGGAAAAAAGATAGTCTCTTCAACAAATGGTGTTGGGAAAATTGGACAGCCACATGCAGAAGAATGAAACTGGACCATTTCCTTACCCCCCACACAAAAATAGACTCCAAATGGTTGAAAGACCTAAACGTGAGACAGGAGTCCATCCAAACCCTAAAGGAGAACACAGGCAGCAACCTCATCGACCTCAGCTGCAGCAACTTCTTCCTAGAAACATCACCAAAGGCAAGGCAAGCAAGGGCAAAAATGAACTATTGGGATTTCATCAAGATAAAAAGCTTTTGCACAGCAAATAAACAGTTCACAAAACCAAAAGACAAAGACAGAATGGGAGAAAATATTTGCAAATGACATATCAGATAAAGGGCTAGGATCCAAAATCTATAAAGAACTTATCAAACTCAACACCCAAAGAACAAATAATCCAGTCAAGAAATGGGTAGAAGACATGAACAGACATTTCTCCAAAGACATCCAAATGGCCAACAGACACCAGAAAAAGTGCTCAACATCGTTCAGCATCAGGGAAATCCAAATCAAAACCTCAATGAGATACCACCTCACACCAGTCAGAATGGCTAAAATTAACAAGTCAGGAAGCGACAGATGTTGGCGGGGATGAGGAGAAAGGGGAACCCTCCTACACTGTTGGTGGGAATGCAAGCTGGTGCAACCACTCTGGAAAACAGTATGGAGGTTCCTCAAACAGTTGAAAATAGAGCTACCATACGATCCAGCAATTGCACTACTGGGTATTTACCACAAAGATACAAATGTAGGGATTCGAAGGGGTACGTGCACCCCGATGTTTGTAGCAGCAATGTCCACAATAGCCAAACTGTGGAAAGAGCCAAGATGTCCATTGACAGATGAATGGATAAAGAAGAAGCGGTATATATACACAATGGAATATTATGCAGCCATCAAAAGGAATGAGATCTTGCCTTTTGCAATGACGTGGATGGAACTAGAGGGTGTTATGCTGAGTGAAATAAGTCAATCAGAGAAAGACATGTATCATATGACCTCACTGATATGAGCAATTCTTAATCTCAGGAAACAAACTGAGTGTTGCTGGAGTGGTGGGGGTGTGGGAGGGATGGGGTGACTGGGTGATAGACATTGGGGAGTGTATGTGCTATGATGAGCGCTGTGAATTGTGCAAGACTGTTGAATCACAGATCTGTACCTCTGAAACAAATAATGCAACATATGTTAAGAAAAAAGAAAAAGAAGAAGATAGCAGGAGGGGAAGAATGAAGGGGAGTAAGTCAGAGGGGAAGACAAACCATGAGAGACGATGGACTCTGAAAAACAAACTGGGGGTTCTGGAGGGGAGGGGAGTGGGGTAATGGGTTAGCCTGCTGATGGGTATTAAAGAGGGCACATTCTGCATGGAGCCTTGGGTGTTATGCACAAACAATGAATCATGGAACACTATATGAAAAACTAATGATGTAATGTGTGGTGATTAACATAACAATAAAAAAAACCCTGGCAATTTGGTCTGGCCAATCCCCCAATTGGCCACATTGTGTCTTCTGGGCTTGCAGCACTCCATTATCACTGACCTATATCTGCCAATGTCACCTCTCTTGATGCCTTTCCTGATGTTTTGGCCAGAAGTGCTCTCTCCCCTCTTTCACTCCCAGAGACCCAGAGTTGCACTTTCTTTATGATCTGTAGTAGTTTCGTCGCTGTGCTCCAGCAGTTCCATAAATGTCTAGATCTCCTTTCCTAGATTATTAGCTCCTTCAAGGTAGCATCTGTAATTCCTCAGAGTGACTCGTTCTATAATCACAATTTTTATCCTGAATCAGTTGAGCTGTCCATGCCATGCATCACTAGAAGAATAAGGTCACTCTTCCTTATTTTACTTTGTAAACTATTTGACCCTCTGGTGTGCTCTAGCTCTCATTACAACAGCTTGCTGTCTCTACATTGGAGATGGGAGTCACTAGTTTAATGCTCACTTCATATTGAACTTCCTTGGCACAATGACCATATTTACCTAACTAGAAATCAGGATTCCCCACTTTGGCAGTCCCTAGAACAATACAATATTTGAAATGGGAATTATATAGAAAATCATTATATAGAAAACAAAACAATTATAATACAAAGAATTTTAGCTTTAAAAACACTAGACAATAAATTGGAAACCTAAAATTTATTTGATTCATACCTCTCTCTATACAAAGGTAGGAGGAAAAGATGGAACAAAGAACAGATAAACAATTAGAAAACAAATAACAAGATTATAGACTTCAACCTACCATATCAATAATTACATAAATGTGAATGAACTAAAAACTTCAATTAAAAGACAAAGATTTTCAGACTTGATAAAAAATAAGGTATAAGAAGTATAAAGGCACATATAGGTTAAAAGTACAAATATAGTAACAAAGAAATAAAAAAAAGAAAGGTGATATCATTAGATTACTATCAGGTACAGTAGACTTTGAGACAAAAAAGGGACATCACATAATGATAAAAAATCAGTTTCTCAGGAGGACGTAACAATCCTGAATGGTGTGCACCTAATAACAGCTTTAAAATACATGCAACAGGGGCTCCTGGGTGGCTCAGTTGGTTGAGCATCTGAATCTTGATTTGGGCTCAGGTTAAGGTCGAACCCCACACTGGGCTCTGCACTCCATGGGGAGTCTGCTTGAGATTCTCTCTCCCTCTCCCTCAGCCCCTCCCACTCATGTTCTCTCTCTCTCTCTCTCAAATAAATAAATATTTTAAAAAAATAAATAAAAATAAAACACATGCAACAACTATTTCCAGAAAGGAGAAATAGAAAAATCACAAATATAGCCTGATCCTTTCTCAGGAATGAATAGAACAGGTAGGGAGGGAAAAAAAATTGTTGTAGGAGCTAGGATATTATAAGTAACTGGTTTCTGTGCTTGTGACTGTGAAATGAGTGGAAAATAAAGGCCCGGTTGTAAGTCTGCAGTGGCCACAGGACTTAAAGACCAAGTGTCTCTACCTCAGCTGGAAGCAGATTAGGCCAAGCAAGGCCAGAGAGGAGCTTCAGGGTGGAGAAGGCAGAGAAAAAAGTGAGCAGAGAGAAAAGCAGGGAGAAGACTATGGGTAGAGGAGTGAGTACAGAGAAGTCCTGGGGTCCCTGACTCTCACTGGCTTGGGAGGCTCGCCCTCCCTACCTACCTGGCTCTGCCCTGCCCTCACCCCCTTGTCTGTGGCCACAGAGGGAGGGTTCCCTGGGCTGCTTGCCCAAGCCCCTGGCACAGTGTGCTGGCCCCAATGCTCCCACTCTTTCAGCCCTATCTGCAGTTTTTGCTATCTCTACTGAATAATCTCTGTATTTGGACTTGCTCTCAAAGGTAAAAAGACTTTCCTTGAGTGTCCATCCTGCCACTGCAGCAAGTCCTGTTTAGGACAGAGCTTCTCACACTCAGGTTCTCACATTGGGGCCCGCCCATGGATTATAAAATAAACTTTTTCTCCTCTAGCTATTTTTTTTTGTCTTTAATGAAATGATGGCTTTTGGACATCTGAACAAGCCATGAGGAAGACAATAGTGCCTATTCACCTCCCTCCTAGCCTTTGTAGTTTGAGCTTAGAATGGAAGCCATCTCCATGAGAGCCATCTCTGTGCTGGCCAGGGTCAGCCTGTCTGTCACACGGGCCATTACACAAGTCCTAGTGTCTTTGCCAGAAGGATCTGCATTTTCCAATTCCTTTTTAATCTCACCCTAGCCAGTTTTAACACAATCACAACCTGGTTTCTTTCTTTCTGTTTAAAGGTACTAAGCTCCTTTGAACAATTTGAACTTAGTTCATATCTAACTTGAAGTAAGTGTTTCGGAAAAACAAGAGAGAGTGTTTTCAAGATACTTATAATAGTGTTGCTTTCCTCCTGTCCTCATTAATAAAAGCACAGCTGGATGCCCCCATGGGAGAGACACTGGATGGCATAACTAAGATCAAGGACAAGCTCTTTCGCCACATCCAGTCCTGACTGGCACATGGTGATCCTCCTAGAGGACCATCGACTGCTCATTTAAGCTCCCTGAGCTGTGTGCCCATTCCACACACTGTGGGTTCTGATGCTTTAGTCACCACCTCAGCTCAGGGTAGATGTCAGGTGACTCTTGGGTTTTCTTCATTATTAGGATTTTCAGCTTCTTCAGTTCTTGTTTGTTGATTTGTTTTATTTTTGCCTTGCACAGCCAGTCCATGTATGTGCTTATATGTCAAGTCCTTCACTTCAAAATTTAGATAAATTGAGGTCAAGAATCATTTGTCATTCTCAGTTCTTATTTAAACCAGCATACAAGCCCCAGATTGTCCACTGAACTGAACCCCTTTCTGGTTCTCACCCTTTTCCACCCTTTCTGGCTGGAGGGTGGGGTCAACCCTGACTAAGAGGAGTCTGAGGAAAGGGCCATGTTCAGAAAGCCACTGGTCATCCTCTGGTTTGCCTCCAGTACTTTCAGCAGAGCCATCCTAAGCAAATTCGATTTTTACCACAGAAATTAATATTTCCTAGCCTGTAATTTAATTAGGTTAAAGGGATTGCTTCTGGTTTTAGACATTTTTGACTCTTCATCTTGCCTTTCAAACCTAACTAAATGACAAAAAATTATTACATGACACATGAAACACTGGTTGCTGGCTCTTGCAAATAATCCATACACAGAGAGATGCAAAACTGTTTTGGGCAGTGTGGGCTGATCGATTACACTTGGGGATGAAACCATGAATTTTAAGGAGACCTGTGCAGGGACACAGAAACTTAATAAAATAGGAGAGGTTGGTATTACTCTAATTTGAGCTCATCAGTCATTTATGTAAAGGGATGTCCATCCTTGGTGTGTGCAGCCAAGACAAGTAGAGATGTTTTACCAGCTTCTTTCTCTTCCTCAATTCCACATGGTACATGAGCTGAGGGCCTGTGACTCCTGGGCTTTGGTTATAAGGGACTGCAGTGACTTCTCTGTGGAAAATGATCTGGAATCCTGACCCCGTATCAGGGATGGCATCAGGCTATGGTGTATAATGGCTCTGCACCCCAGCAGCCATGAGAGGACACTGAGTGAGCCCCCTGTTTTCCCTCCAATCCTGCTGATGGGTCAGGGCGCCATGAGGCTCATGCCCACATGCACTAATTCTGCAGCTTGGACAGAGAGTATCCCAGGCTGAGGATATGTGTGAAGGCTTCTCATCATGTTTTTTTCATTAGTCTAAGAGTTACCATCTGGGGCCACATGACCTCTCTTCTGGTGTCCAGGCCAAAAGGAACCCCAAAACAAACAAGAAAATAAACAGGGCTGTGGAAGCTGCAAAATAGCCATCAAGTGATTGCTCAAGATGCCCATGTGGGCCATCACACTCATGGCATACAGGTGACTTCAGGATGGCTCCATTCAGATGAAGCAGGGCCGAGGATCCCAACAGAAAGGGTGCATTTCATATAAGGACACACAGAGATGTATTGCCACCCACCTCCCTTCTTTAAATACAAGGAAAAGAGATTTCAGTATTTTAAGCATTTACTATTCTTGATACTTTTAAATGTAGCAACCTCAAAAATAAGCCAAGACAAGGGAGGGTATGCCAGGCCTTCTTTGTTGACAGTCACAAAGGGCAAAGCATGCTCTTGAAAATCCACTTGCAAGTCCCACCTTGTTATGGAGCCACATCTGCCCACCAGGAAGACACGGTCATTCTCCGGATGCCGAGTTCAGTGAGTGCCTGTTTATGAAAGTCTGGTGCCTACTGAGATCTGAGGAGACATCTGAGTTGTTTGAAACCAAAGAGCACCTCAAGTGCCAAAGGAGGGCAATTCTGATAGGAATTTTCTTCTTGCTGATGTTTGGCTGTGACCCATTGGTGTTCCCAGGAGTGAAAGTCTGGCAAGACAGACACTCAGGAGCTCTACCCTCTCCTCCATTCTTGTTGGTAATTTTACGTGAGGAGTTCCTGTTAAAATGCATAGAGATGTTGGCCCCGCACCACTGCCAGCGTGATTGCCAGGACCTTCCTCATTCAGAGAAGCAGGCTCTTCCTCTGCAACCCATGTTCCATAAACTGGGATTACAGGGTCCTTCTTGTGTCTGACTGCTGTGACATATAGCTTACTCTAAACACCTGCAGGTCCTGCGTGTGGGCCTTGTGTTCTGCTAATGGCAACTGTCTTGGTGGACCCTCCTTTTGTCCTCTCCACCCCATGGGTATTATTGGGATGTAACTCAGCATAATGTGTTCTTGTACCTGTGTGTTAGGGGTCCTAACAATAGATTAGTTCTTAAACCTGTTATCTCTCTGCACAAAACATCTAGTGGTATCTTGTCCTGCCCCACAAACCCCTTCTCCCTCCTAAATACCATGGTTTCCCTTATTCTCAACCTACATTTCAAAACAACCTGTGAGAGTTCTTTTCATTGTTTTAGTAATCACTCATGTTAAAGTTTTATAATGTCAATAGTCAAAGCACACTCAACATCACTAATCATTAGGAAAATCCAAATCAAAATCACTTAATATTCATTAAGAAAGCTATTATCATCAACAACAACAACAATAACAACAAAACCAGAAAGCAAGTTTTGGTGAGGATGTGGAGAAATTGTAACCCTTGTGCACTGTCGGCGGGAATGTAAAATGGTGCAGATGCTTTGGGAAATAGTATAAAGATTCCTCAAAAAAACTAAACATAGAATTATTATATGATCCAGTAATTCCACTTCTGAATATATACCCTGAAGGACTGAAAACAAGGACTCAAACAGATATTTGCATACGCATGTTCATAGTAACATTACTCACAATAGTCAAAAGGTGGAAGCAAGACAGTGTCCATCAACAGATGAATGGATAAACAAAATGTGGTATGTACATTCAATGGAATATTATCAACCATAAAAAGGAAGAAAATTCTGACACATGCTACAACATGGATAAACTTTGATGACATTAAGCTAAGTGAAATAAGCCAGTCACAAAAGGACAAATACTGTATAATTCCACTTATATGAGGCCCCTAGAACAGTCAAATTCATAGAGACAGAAAGTAGAATGGGGGTTGCCAGGGGCTGGGAGAAGAGGAGAAGGGGTAGCTATAATTTAATGGATAGAGAGTTTTAGTTCAAGAAAATGAAAAATTTCTTTGGATGGATGGTGGTGATGGCTGCACAATAATGTATTTAAGACCACTAAACTGTACACTTAAAGATGGTAAGTTTTATGCTATGTGCATTTTACCACAATAAAAAATAAGTTAAAAACATTTTAAGCACAGTCAAGAGCACCTTGGAAAATATTATTTTTGATTAAAATGTTTTGAAGCATGATATTCTGACACAGAGTTTGGAAAGACTGCACTGGCCTGCTCTCCTGCTGGCTCAGCAGCTAGGCCTGCCTAATCCCCCTTCACAGTTGTCAGAAGATCTGAGAGTTTATCTGCTCATAAAGAAACATGACAGCAAACGTGTCTACTCTGAGTCAGAAGCTCTAAATAACTTGTGGGAATCAGGTGGCCGCGAATTGCTACGATGAGCTGTGTGGGGCCCACAGAAGCAGGAAACACATTGGCCATGGGAATCCAGGTGGAGCCATCCTGCTATTTTCAGCTCCCACCTCCTCTTAGAGGAAACGAGGGTCAGCCCACTAAGAGGCTGTGAGGAGAGCTGCTTGGGGGACCAAATGTGCCTGCAGTCCTGGCAGAGTGCTCTGCCCACCTTCAGGACAGCTCCCATGGGGTATCCAGCCTCTGCAAGGGGTCACCTCAAGAGAGCTTCCCAGAACCCCAAACAGACATCCTCTGGCTGCCATACGCATACTTTATTTCCTTTGTGGCAATTATCAGTTTATGACATTATTTTGCCTCCTTTTAACTCATTTGTTGTGTATCTCCCCCTTCTCAGCCCTTCCCACCAAGGGATGAAGTTTCCTTTTCCAATATCCCATACAAAAATGAAAGGTTGGGGGTGCGGAGAGTGAGGAGGAGAGGAAGCAGGGGAGGGGACAGAAAGAGAGAGGGAGGGGGAGAAGGGAGAGACAGAAATTACCTGATAGATGAGGCAGTTTTTTCATAGTTAAGTGAAGACAATTTTTATAATTGACAGCATCATTTTTTATCTTTGTAGATGTAACATCAGCTCCATCTCACACCAGGAAGCATAGATACGTTCCTCTAGTTTATACCTTTTCTTTAGAAATAAATGCACAGGGCGCCTGGGTGGCTCAGATGGTTAAGCGACTGCCTTCGGCTCAGGTCATGATCCTGGAGTCCCGGGATCAAGGCCCGCATTGAGTCTGCTTCCCCCTCTGACCCTCCCCCCTCTCGTGCTCTCTATCTCTCATTCTCTCTCAAAAAAAAAAGAAAAAAAATATAAATAAATGCACAAATTCCATTGCCTCCCTCATGTTGAAAACACTAGCTTTTCTAAACATACGAAATTTGATTGAGCATTTATAAGGAGACTCAATAAAAGGATGTTCTATATGGGGTATACCTTGAAAACTTGAATGTTTTTAGAAATTACCCCAAATTCCCTTTTTTTTATCTCTTCTTACTGAATCATACCCTGGGAGCAAACAATGCAATTTTATTGCTGGAGATAACGTGTGTGTGTGTGTGTGTGTGTGTGTTTAACGAAGTGTAATATTACATTCCACTGTGCGATAAAGGAATGTGATTCTTGGCTACACCTAAAAATGCAGCTGTATAGTTATTCCTTAAAAGAGTGCCACGTGACACATAATGACCCTTCTGCTAGAGGCTCCTGTGTATACAGAGCCTGGTTACCTTCCCAGGCTTAGTAGAGGGGTCCTCACAGCCTTGAACCTTGGGAGATGCCCCTTTGGACAGCCTGGCATTCCTCACATACATACTCTGGATTGCATCAGTGGGCACTGGAGTAAAAGCAAAAACAAAAACAAAAAACCCCAGACATTCAATGTTTTCCAGTGTGCAGATTAGAATAAACCAAAGCCTCTGTTGTCTGCAATTTTTTCTGTGCTGTGCACAGAGCCCTCCTAAAGCCACTTAGGACCCAGAATGAAAAATCGTGCCTTCCTGAGAGTGAGGCTGCACTATTTTCAGCTTGAACTTCTCGTGTGGATTGGCCACGTGCATCTGTGGCTGTTCTGTGCAGGAAAGCAATTAGGATAATCTGCTCCTTCTCTCTGGTGGTTGCCCTCATTACCTCCCTTTGCTCTGACAGGGGTTCCCAAACCCGGCCAGGACCAGGAATCAAACACAGATACCCCAACCTGGGCTCCAGAGAGATCTCTTTATTTTTTGTGGGGACAGTGGGAGGGGAGGGGCAGAGGGAGAGGGAGAAAGACGATCTTAAGCAGGCTCCACACCCAGTGCACAGCCCAACTTGGGGCTTGATCTCACGGCCCTGAGATCATGACCTGAACCGAAATCAAAAGTCAGATGCTCAACTGACCGAGCCACCCAAGCACCCTCCGAGAAATCTCTAAATGAGGATGTAGTCCTTAAAAAAATTGTCCCATATTTTCCTGAATATACATGTGATGCTACAGATATTATAATCACCTTTTACAAAAATGTGTCCATAGCTTCTTAACTTATTAAGTGCAGCAGATTATTAAGCATATTCCAGGAAAGTGATTCAGAGAGGTGCTCCAAGGAAGAAGATACATATAAGCAATCCCTGAGAAACCATTTTTATCTCTCTCACCCCAACACACACACACACACACACACACACACACACACACACACCTTGGGAGTAAGTGCTCTACAGTGTAGCTTTAATTAAGTTATTTAAAATGGAGATGATATTAATTTCGTTCTCTTGAAACAGAGACACAAAAGTTTGTGAGGCAATCTGATTCTTATAGTTAGGTGTGAGAGCAGCATACTGTATTCCCAGATCTAAATGTATTTTACATACATTTGTTTCATCTCTATCTACATTTTTAAGCATTGAGTCAACCAACTGGATTGGGCAGGAGATAGGGATCCAGGTCCCTCCACTAGGAACATTAGGTTAGTCACGTAATGTGGTATCAGTGCATTTCAAACCTAAATGAGGTAGTATCTGTTAATATGTTCATTACGAATCAGATCTCCTTCTAAGTGATTTCTACAGTTGGACACCCATACAAAAGCCAGTGAGGTAATATTCTATTTTGCCCATTTTTCAGATGGGGAAAACTGAGGCCCAACAAGGGTAATTATTGTGTTCAGGTTGCACAGCAGTAAGTGGTAGAGCTGAAATTTGAGCCTTAACTCACACCATGGTGTCTGGGTTGAAGACAGAAAGGTTCCATAAACCTTATCTTCCACATATAAGTTAAGAAAATTAATTTTACTTGTACAGAGACATACCAATTGCCATTTTCAGTTGTGGATAAAGTAAATGAAAATAGCTTCAGTACTTTAAATGTAATTCTGCTGGAGCACACATTATTTCTAAGTCAAGTTTCATGTGACACCTACTGTTTAATTCAATTCCCTCATCCATTCATTCACTGACTCAACAGATGTCCATTGAGCACCAAAGATGTGGCAGGTTGGGGGCTCCCCTGTCAGCACATGACTTTGTTGTGGAGCCCTGTCTCAGGAAAGTTTAGAGTGTTGCCCCAAGTGTCAAGGAATCAGGGTAAGAATGTGACTGATGACAGATGTGTCACCCATGTCACCAAGAGTTTTGAAGGAGCCAAACTGGGGAAAGTTTAGATGGTCCAGGAAGAGGCAGGCTGAGGGGCAGTAGAGGTTCAGCCTGAGTAGGTGCACATGTGGACAGAGGCATTAGGTAAAGACAGTTCCTAGCTTTGACCCAAAACAATGAATTAGGAAGGGGTGTGGCAGGTTGGTGTTGGATGTGGAGGCAGAGGTTTGCTGCAGGATTCTAGATCCCGCCTATACAGCTGAATGCAGGGCATATACCACTATAGTACAAATATGCTGAGCAAATGGGGCTGGTTTCTTCTAGAGTAATCTGGTCTTTCTCTCCATCTACTCTCCTACCCACCGAGTAGAAGGAACAAATAAACTTTTATCCTGTGCCATCAAAGTAGTCCCATAGGGGGCTGCTCAGTCTTTATGGGTGCTTGTTCCTCAGTCTCATTGCCACCTCCAGCCTCTAAGATGACTCTGGCTCTGAGAGAGGGGTCTCTCAGGGGTGGTGGGCCTTCTCAGACCCATCTGGCTGGTGCGTTGTGACTCTTGTGCTTGCATGAGCTGCTGAAGTCAGGGTTCTCAGACCTGTGCTCTGGGCTCTCTGGGCTTGGACAGAGCTTGGCAGCCTGTCAGCAGGGGTCCTGCACAGTGGTCAGACTGCACAGTGGTCCTGGCCTCAGGGGTATATGGCGGCTGCCGTCAGGCCCATGCCTACTGGGGGTGATGGGAGTGCTACTGTGCTAGAATTCCAACTTCTCTGCCATGGATCTCCTTGGCTCCCCAGTGAAGACCACAATCTCCCCAAACTCATGTTTCTAAGCTTGTAGAAAGAAATACATTAATGGCAAAGTAGGCCAATTATACTGAAATAGCAAGATAAGGTTTTTTTTTTTATTAGCTCTATGTGAGATAATAGAAAATATATATGCAGTTGGTCCTTGAATAACATGGGTTTGAATTGTGTGGGTGCACTTATACATGGATTTTTGACAGTACAGTACTGTAAAGGTATTTTCTCTTCCTTGGTCCCAGGCCTCATGGGAGCCTGTCTGAGGGCTCAGGAGGCTGGCTGAGGTGAGCCCTTCCACACCCAGAGGCAGATTGCTGTCTAGCACAGAGGGCAGTATCCCTGAGCCTGGGTTGCCCTCCTGCTGCTCCTGTATGTTATGGAATGTTATTCTAAAATACCCTGTGAAACAGTAGGGGACAAACAATGTGGTGTCCACACCTTATACTAAGTAAAAGTGTTAGGTGAACATTTTCAATAAAGCTGGAAAAAAGTAAAGGAAAGAAAAACCCATGATACACTTTCCTATTATGATGTGGCATGCCCACCCTGTCCTCTGGTGTCACATTAGTCTTAGATCTGTTCCTCAGCTGATGGCACCTCTGAGGTCAGTCTTCCAAGGCAGGTGGAAATGGCCATTTCACCACATGTGAGGCATTTCCAACCCTCCCCCTCGCCCAGTACTGCCTCTAGTGCTGTTGTTTTCAGTTTGAGGACACAGGTGCCAAAAGGTGGAAACAACCTAATGTCCATCAACAGATGAATGGATACACAAAATGTGGTATGCATATACAATCTATGTTACCACAATAAAAAGATGTATAAAAGAAAAAAAAAAGGCATGCGTCAAGTCATCAGAGTGATTACAAACCTTGAAAGCTATGTCTCCTCCCCATGCCTGAGGTAGGCTATGCCTTCAAATACCAATCTTTGTATTGTGTCAGCTTGACTGGGCTAATGGACGCCAGAATAGGTTGCGAAACACTATTTCTGGCTGTGTCTGTGAGGGTGTTTCTGGAAGAGATTAGCATTTGAATCAACAGGCTGAGTAAAAAGATACACCCTCACCAGGGCTGGTGGGCATCATCCAATCCATTGAGGGCCTGAAAAGAACAAAAGATAAAAGAAGGGTGAATTCTCTCTATTCTTGAGCTGGGACATTCATCTTATTCTACCCTAGGACATCAGAGCTCCTGGTTTTTGAGCCTTTAGACTTGGCCTGAATATCCTTGTTCTTCAGCTGCAGACAGCAGCAGGTTGTGGGCCTTCTCAGCCTCCATAACTGCATGAGCCAATTCCTATAATAAATCCCCCCTATATATTTCTATATGTATCCCACTGGTTCTGTTTCTCTGGAAAACCTTGACTAATAGAATGCAATATTTTTCAGCCTTGAAAAGGAAATTCTGACCTCTGCTACAACATGGATGAAACTAGAAGACATTATGCTAAGTGAAATTAGGCAGTCACAAAGGACAAATTGTGTATGATTCCACTTATATGAGGTCCCTAGAGTGGTCAAATTCATAGAGAACGATTCATAGAGTAGGATGGTGGTGGCCAGGGGCTGGGGGAAAGGGAAGAGGGGTTAGTGTTTAATGGGGACAGTTTCTGTTTGGAATGATGACAAAGTTCTGAAGGTGGATGGTGTTGGTAGCACAACAATGTACATGTATTTAAAGCCACTAAACTGTGCACTTAAAAATACATAAAATGGTAAATTTTATGTTATGTGTATTTTACCACAATAAAAAGATGCATAAAAGAAAAAAAAAAAAGCATGCGTTAGGTCATCAGAGTGATTACAAACCTTGAAAGCTACGTCTCCTCCCCACGCCTGAGGTAGGCTATGCCTTCAAATACCAATCTTTGTATCTACCTAAGGAATGCATGTTCATGGATTAAAAAGCCAGAGTACTAAAAACATGAGATTTAACAAGGCCGTCTCCAGCGCCTCCCTCCCTACTCCAGGTTGGATTTCATGATTTCATGAAGGTGACCACTTTCAGCATTGTATCTTCCAAATTTCAAAGAAAAATGCTTACATGGCTATCAATTTATTCCTTAAAGCATTATCCATCAGCTGTCTGGTATGAAAATAGTACTTAGCCTTTACACACCCTTTGCCTTCCCTCCCCCATTCTTTCAATCTACTGCCATTTTTGTTAAATCAATTTTCATTGTTTACATCCTATTTTTAACACCAAGGCCAAAATGCTACTGAGCTAGTTTTCTTCTTTTATATATGTTTTTTTTTTAATTTTCTTGGAATTAATAATCTCTTATTTTTTCCTTTACCTCATTTTCTATAGCTCTATCCCAAATTCATCCTGTCTTATCCTACAGGAGAGTAAAATGTCTCTCAATGCTATTTTCCACACAGTCAAAATGCACAGGTGATTTATTAGTTCATTTGTGTGCTAGTGCCAGCTTCTACCAGCTAGGGAGAGCTAATTGTTAAATATTCAGAAGTTCTATAAGTGGGTTGTTAATGTGTTGAGAGCTTGACATCAGCATAATGGAATATTTTATGTTATAGAAATTAGTAAATTTCAGGAGTCAGGACCTATTGTTTTATTTTCCAGAGAGTCTGTTTCCCCACATTCTGGGCTATCAGTTTCATTTTGTTCCCTAGAGGCAAGCCTTCCAGAGAGTCTACAGTCACAGGCTGCAAGGCTGCCCTCCTGGCCTTCCCTCCCTTACTGCCCTGGAGGGCTTCCCTTTGGCTCCCTCCTGCATTGTTCTCCTTTTGCTGGGTCAAGTATCTCTTTTTTATTTACTGCATGGGTTTGAGGTGGATTCTTCCCACTAGCTTTCCTAGCAAAGATATACAGAAGGTAAGTAGCTTAGTTCTTCACATGCTTTTATTCTCATTCATAATTGATTAATAGTTTGAACATGAAATTCAAGGTTGAAAATATTTTCCCTTGAAATTTTGAAGGCACTTACCCCCACTGCTTTCTAGCTTTCAATGTTGCTGTTTAGAAGTTTGAGGATATCCTTGATAAGAACGTATTGATTCTTATTTTATTGAAATTCTTCACCTCCATTTTCTCAATTCCTTCTTTCCTGTCAGGTATTTTACTTTGTGCACTTATACTCTGGTTTTCTTCTTTTTTTCTCTCCCATTTTCATCTTTGTCTCCTTAAACCTATAAATAATTCCTAGGATATTTATTGACTTTACCTATTCATTGAATTTTTTGTTATCATACTTTTTATTTCTAAAACCACTTTCTTGTTCTTGATACTTTTTGTGATATCCTGTTACTCTTTCATAAATGGTCTATGTCTTTGAGGATATTATGCTTTTCTCTGTTTGCCTTGAGCTCTAGCTTTCATGTTAGAGACTTTCTCAAATGCTTGATGATTCTTTGTACTCATTTAGAAGTAAAGGACTGGTATCAATGTTCTTCTTAGGCTGGGGACTCTACTATTTCAACGAGGGCTCCAAAATTAGAGAATCTAGAGGTGTCTAGTCAGGGCTGTCAAGTTTCTACAGAAAAGAAGGGTCTAGTCTGTAGCCTGGGGTAGTGCATGTGGATGGAGCTATGTGGGGTGACAGGACTAAGGCTTTCTCCATCTGCCATGGGCACTTCCATCTACTTGCCCTAGTTTTACACCTGTTCCTTGACCCACCCTCACTTCCCCA
The DNA here is from genome assembly GCF_003265705.2 of Callorhinus ursinus. NCBI lineage: Eukaryota > Metazoa > Chordata > Mammalia > Carnivora > Otariidae > Callorhinus > Callorhinus ursinus. The sequence goes on from NW_027397140.1 coordinate 4,087,585, forward strand.
GAGTCCACAGCCTTCTGGACCCATTGTTGAGGGACAGAGAGAAGGTGCCTCCTGTAATCATTGCACTGACGTGGATGGAACTGGAGGGTGCCTCCCAGTCTTCTGAGGGCCCTGACACCCCAGCCTCTCAGGACCCTGCTGGGATACACGGCTCATTGCATTTCTCAGTGGCAGCTCCCTCTTGCTTCTGGCTTCTGGCTAACTTCCTTTCCTCTGAACATTCATTAACCACTCTGATCAGCCAATAAACTTTCCCTTTCTCTCCTAGTCCTTATGGGTCTATACACTTTTTATTCCTCTACTATAATTTGACTGGGGTTCAGGAAGGAGCTGAGATAAACACATGTGTTAACATGCCATCTTTAAATAGAAGTGGAAGCCAACCCTCTCGGGGTCCCCCCTCCTCAGGAACTTTGTACTATCACTTTGCTATTACCCAATAAACCTTGCTTTGCTGCCCACAAAAATAAATAAATATAAATAAATAAATAAATAAATAATAGAAGTGGGTTGATCCCTCACTTCTCTTGACATTTTTGTCTTCCATTCGTGCCTGATAGGTGTGTCCCTACGCCTTTGCAACTGAAATACTTTTTCCTGGACTCATACACTATTCTGTGTCTAGTACCTTAATTTTTTTTCTCTTTTTAGGTTCAATTTCTCTTTATTGAGTCCTTGTCTTCTGCTTCTAAATGTGCTCCTCCCCTCTCTCCATTTACAAAAGTGGAGGATTCCACTCAAGCACTTCTTGCCTCTTTCTCTCTTTCTTTTATTAAGATATTTTTTAATATTTTTTTATGTTAAACACCATACATTACATCATTAGTTCTTGATGTACTCTTCCATGATTCATTGTTTGTGCATAACACCCAGTGCTCCACGCAAAACGTGCCCTCTTTAATACCCATCACCAGGCTAACCCATCCACCCACCCCCCTCCCCTCTAGAACCCTCAGTTTGTTTTTCAGAGTCCATCGTCTCTCATAGTTCATCTCCCCCTCTGACTTACTCCCCTTCATTCTTCCCCTCCTGCTATCTTATTCTTTTTCTTTTTTATTAACATATATTGCATTATTTGTTTCAGAAGTACAGATCTGTGATTCAACAGTCTTGCACAATTCACACACTCACCATAGCACATACCCTACCCATTGTCTATCACCCAGGCACCCCATCCCTCCCAACCCCCACCATACCAGCAACACTCAGTTTGTTTCCTGAGATTAAGAATTGCTCATATCAGTGAGGTCATATGATACATGTCTTTCTCTGACTGACTTATTTCACTCAGCATAACACCCTCCAGTTCCATCCACGTCATTGCAAATGACAAGAACTCATTCCTTTTGATGGCTGCATAATATTCCATTGTGTATATATACCACTTCTTTATCCATTCATCTGTCAATGGACATCTTGGCTCTTTCCACAGTTTGGCTATTGTGAACATTGCTGCTATAAACATTGGGGTGCACATACCCCTTTGAATCCCTACATTTGTATCTTTGGGGTAAATACCCAGTAGTGCAATTGCTAGATCATAAGGTAGCTCTATTTTCAACTGTTTGAGGAACCTCCATACTGTTTTCCAGAGGGGTTGCACCAGTTTGCATTCCCACCAACAGTGTAGGAGGGTTCCCCTTTCTCCGCATCCCCACCAACATCTGTCATTTCCTGACTTGTTGATTTTAGCCATTCTGACTTGTGTGAGGTGGTATCTCATTGGGGTTTTGATTTGGATTTCCCTGATGCCAAGCGATGTTGAGCATTTTTTCATGTGTCTGTTGGCCATTTGGATGCCTTCTTTGGAAAAATGTCTGTTCATGTCTTCTGCCCATTTCTTGATTGGATTATTTGTTCTTTGGGTGTTGAGTTTGATAAGTTCTTTATAGATTTTGGATACCAGCCCCTTATCTGATATGTCAGTTGCAAATATTTTCTCCCATTCTGTCGGTTGTCTTTTGGTTTTGTGGACTGTTTCTTTTGCTGTGCAAAAGCTTTTTATCTTGATGAAATCCCAATAGTTCATTTTTGCCCTTGCTTCCCTTGCTTTGTGATGTTTCTAGGAAGAAGTTGCTGTGGCTGAGGTCGAAGAGCTTGCTGCCTGTGTTCTCCTTTAGGGTTTGGATGGACTCCTGTCTCACGTTGAGGTCTTTCAACCATTTGGAGTCTATTTTTGTGTGTGGTGTAAGGAAATGGTCCAGTTTCATTTTTCTACATGGGGCTGTCCAATTTTCCCAACACCATTTGTTGAAGAGACTGTCTTTTTTCCATTGGACATTCTTTCCTGCTTTGTCAAAGATTAGTTGACCATAGAGTTAAGTGTCCATTTCTGGGCTCTCGATTCTGTTCCATTGATCTATCTGTCTGTTTTTGTGCCAGTACCATACTGTCTTGATGATGACAGCTTTGTAATAGAGCTGGAAGTCCGGAATTGTGATGGCACCAGCTTTGCTTTTCTTTTTCAAGATTCCTCTGGCTATTTGGGGTCTGTTCTGGATCCATACAAATTTGAGGATTATTTGTTCCATTTGTTTGAAAAAAGTGGATGGTATTTTGATGGGGATTGCATTGAATGTGTAGATTGCTCTAGGTAGCAATGACATCTTCACAATGTTTATTCTTCCAATCCATGAGCATGGAACGTTTTTCCATTTCTTTGTCTTCTTCAATTTATTTCATGAGTATTTTATAGTTTGCTGAGTACAGATCCTTTGCCTCTTTGGTTAAATTTATTCCTAGGTATCTTATGGTTTTGGGTGAATTGTAAATGGGATCGACTCCTTGATTTGTCTCTCTTCTGTCTTGTTGTTGGTGTATAGGAATGCCACTGATTTCTGTGCATTGATTTTATATCCTGCTACTTTACTGAATTCCTGTATGAGTTCTAGCAGATTTGGGGTGGAGTCTTTTGGGTTTTCCACATACAGTATCATATCATCTGCAAAGAGTGAGAGTTTGACTTCCTCTTTGCCGATTTGGATGCCTTTGATTTCTTTTTGTTGTCTGCTTGCTGTGGCTAGGACTTTTAATACTATGTTGGATAGCAGTTGTGATAGTGGACATCCCTGCCGTGTTCCTGACCTTAGGGGAAAAGCTCTCAGCCTTTCCCTATTGAGAATGATATTCGCTCTAGGTTTTTCATAGATGGCTTTTATGATATTGAGGTATGTACCCTCTATCCCTATACTCTGAAGAGTTTTGATCAAGAAAGGATGCTGTACTTTGTCAAATGCTTTTTCTGCATCTACTGAAAGAATCATATGTTTCTTGTTCTTTCTTTTGTTAATATATTCTATCACGTTGATTGATTTGCGGATGTTGAACCAGCCTTGCAGCCCAGGGATAAATCCCACTTGATCATGCTGAATAATCCTTTTAATGTACTGTTGGATGTATTGTATGGTATTTTGGTGAGAATTTTTGCATTCATGTTCATCAAGGATATTGGTCTGTAATTCTCCTTTTTGTTGGGGTCTTTGTCTGGTTTTGGGATCAAGGTAATGGTGGCCTCATAAAATGCGTTTGGAAGTTTTCCTTCCATTTCTATTTTTTGGAACAGTTTCAGGAGAATAGGTATTAATTCTTCTTGAAATGTCTGATAGAATTCCCCTGGGAAGCCGTCTGGCCCTGGGCTTTTGTTTGTTGGGAGATTTTTGATGACTGCTTCAATTTCCTTAGTGGCTATAGGTCTGTTCAGATTTTCTATTTCTTCCGGGTTCAGTTTTGGTAGTTGATACATCTCTAGGAATGCATCCATTTCTTCCAGGTTATCTAATTCCCTGGCATAGATTTGCTCATAATATGTTCTTACAATTGTTTGTATTTCTTTGGTGTTGGTTGTGATCTCTCCTCTTTCATTCATGATTTTGTTGATTTGGGTCATTTCTCTTTTCTTTTTGATAAGTCTGGCCAGGGGTTTATCAATCTTGTTAATTCTTTCAAAGAACCAGCTCCTAGTTTCGTTGATCTGTTCTACTGTTCTTTTGGTTTCTAGTTCATTGATTTCTGCTCTGATCTTTATGATTTCTCTTCTCCTGCTGGGTTTAGGCTTTATTTGCTGTTCTTTCTCCAGCTCCTTTAGGTGTGGGTTAGGTTGTGTATTTGAGACCTTTCTTGTTTCTTGAGAAAGGCTTGTATTGCTATATACGTTCCTCTCAGGACTGCCTTTGCTGTATCCCAAAGATTTTGAACAGTTGTGCTTTCAGTTTCATTGGTTTCCATGAATTTTTTTAATTCTTCTTTAATTTCCTGGTTGACCCATTCATTCCTTAGTAGGATGCTGTTTAGCCTCCATGCATTTGAGTTCTCTCCTACTTTCCTCTTGTGATTGAGTTCTAGTTTCAAAGCATTGTGGTCTGAAAACATGCAGGGAATAATCCCAATCTTTTGGTACTGGTTGAGACCTGATTTGTGACCTAGGATGTGATCAATTCTGAAGAATATTCCATGGGCACTAGAGAGGAATGTGTATTCTGTTGCTTTGGGATGGAATGTTCTGAATATGTCTGTGAAGTCCATTTGGTCCAGTGTGTCGTTTAAAGTCTTTATTTCCTTGTTGATCTTTTGCTTAGATGATCTGTCCATTTCAGTCAGGGGGGTGTTAAAGTCCCCCACTATTATTGTTTTGTTTCAATGTATTTCTTCACTTTTGTTATTAATTGCCTTATATAATTGGCTGCTCTCATGTTAGGGGCATAGATATTTACAACTGTTAGATCTTCTTGTTGGGTAGACGCTTTAAGTAGGATTTAGTGTCCTTCCTCATCTCTTATTACAGTCTTTGTTTTAAAATTGAATTTGTCTCATATAATGATTGCCACCCCAGCTTTCTTTTGGTGTCATTAGAATGGTAAATGGTTTTCCACCCCCTCACTTTCAGTGTGGGGGTGTCTTTGGGTCTACAATGAGTCTCTTGCAGACAGCATATTGATGGGTCTTGTTTTTTAATCCAATCTGATAGTCTGTGTCTTTTGATTGGGGCATTTAGCCCATTTACATTCAGGGTAACTTTTGAAAGGTATGAATTTAGTGCCATTGTATTGCCTATAAGGTGACTGTTACTGTTTATTGTCTCTGTTCCATTTTTTTCTTTTTGAGAGAGATAGAGAGCATGAGCACAAGAAGGGGGAGAGGGAGAGAGAAAGGGAGAAGCAGACCCTCTGCTGAGCAGAGACCCTGATGCGGGTCTCGATCTCAGGCCCCTTGGATCATGACCTGAGCTGAAGGCAGACGCTTAACTGACTGAGCCACCCTAGCCCCCTCTTTCTCTCTTTTTTTTATGTGCAAAAAGCATTAAAGAAATTCATGTAAACAGTCTGCAACACAGGAGATTTAATAAATTATTGTTTTGCTCAATTAACCCTAAATAGCAAGTAGGTGGATAAAAGTGTTGGTATGGTTTTCCAATATGCCTAATATAATTTCTTAGTTGACATATTACAATGAATGTTCATTCAAATACCAGAATTTAGAAGGCCATTGCTCACTGTAGTGTACTGAAAGTGTCTATGAGCCCTGTAATGATAGTACACATTTTATGAGTATATTATGACCTTAGTGGATTCCCTAAAAACACTGGAGCAATGCCCAAAAAAGCAAATTTTACTTTTTTTTTGACAATTTGCTCTCTAATTTTTATTATTGCACTTCCCTAGGAATCATTCATTATATCATATTTTTGTGGTGATTAATTCTTCCTTTATGTGATTTTAAAAAAATAGATGACTGGAATGATTCTTTTGAAATGGATCTGGTAGCTACCATTACTAAAATGACTTAAAAACTCACACTTCCAATATGAAGTGTAGTAAAATCTTGTCGTATAATGTTTAAGTATTTTTAAAGAAATAGGAAACAAATTATATTCTTTTGGTACAAAGCATGAGGGTGGTGAGAGACAAAATATTAGTATATTCAAGAAAATATGTATAGTTTGCAAAGAAATTACCAAATTGTAATACAGACTTCAAGACAGAAAGCTTGGTAAGATCCTACTGTTTGTGGGGAGTACAAGAATGACTCAAATGCCATAGAGGGATCGAGGTCTTTTAAAGAATGAGAAACACTAATGTGAAGCTTGACTTTAAAATTTTCCCTAGGACAGATCAGATGAATAAACTAAGGCTAAACTGTGTCCCATTCCACTCTTACCATAATTCTGAAATATGAACTCATCAGAATTACTTCTCTAGTCCTAATAAGAGGACTTGCTTGCCCTGTGTCTAAGTGTTAGCATCAAAAAGGTAGAACCTGATGACCCAAAGTATGGTTGTGTGAACCCTCAGCACCTGGGAGCTTGGTATAAATGCAGAATCTCAGGCTCTACCTTAAGCTTACTGAATCAAAATATGCATTTCTACAAAATCTCCAGGGGCTCTGTAAGCACTGTGAAGGAGTAGCTCACCATCCTGGTTGTTCCAGAATTCACCAGGATACCAGAATCACCAGGAACTTAGACCACAAAACCAAACTAAAACCCAAATATAAACAAACAACAACCAACAACACAAAAACAAAGAAAAAAACTAATGTTCAAGGTCCCCCAGAACCATTAATTAAACTACAACTTAATCAGTCTGCGGGTGGGTTCCAGCCATCCAGATATTTTAAAGTTCTGCCAGGTAATTCTGTTGGGCAAAAGTGTTGTGAGTCCCTGTTCATGACCTATTAGGTACAAAACTCAGCTACATTTCCCTCTTAGTGAATGGATTCCTGCACCTGAATCACAGTCCAAGATTAGAATCCCCTTACTGTACAGATGGCCCAGACACACTAACTGCCTGCTTGAACTTCAAATACTAACTTCCCTAAGGCTTCCCTTTGCCCTACTTTTCTTGTATGTCAGGACCTAAGTTATCTTGTATTCCTGAAATTAACTGCTGTCCTGAAATATAATGCTATGTTTCCAGACACTGCCTATACCATAGACCTTCTCTCACAATCTGTAAACAATGGAAATGAAGAACTCTAGGCTCTGGCCCTTCCCAGACCCTTCTCATGCCTGTCTTTCAGTCTTTCAGTAACTAGCTCAAACATTTATCCCATGGTCTGGACAATGACCATTTACTTTGCACTTCTTTACTTCTGTGTTTTTGTTTTTTATACTGTTATGTTAAATTGCTGCATATTGTTTATTAATGAATTGCATCACTGTCATTTACTTTATATGCCTTAATCACTTTATTAATCTGTACAACAAAAGTCCATTCATTGATGATAGTGGTTTGGAATTCAAGGCCTAATCATGAGAATTGATAATCTTTCCCTGATCATCAATGAATTAACTACTTTATAAAATTTTTCCATCATGATAAGTGTACTCTTTTTAAATTTTTTTAAAAGTTTAAATTCAATTAGCCAACATATAGTATATCATTAGTTTCAGATGTAGAGTTCAGTAATTCATCAGTTGCATATAACACTCAGTGCTCATCACACTACATACCCTCCTTAATGCCCATCACCCAGTTACCTCATCCTCCCACCCACCTCCCCTCCAGCAACCCCCAGTTTGTTTCCTATAGTTAAGAGTCTCTCATTGTTTGTCTCACTCTATGATTTCTTCCCATTCTGTTTCCCTCTCTTCTCCTATGGTCCTCTGTGCTGTTTCTTATATTCCACATATGAGTGAAACCATATGATAATTGTCTTTCTCTGAGTGACATATTTTGCTCAGCATAATACCCTCCAGTTCCATCCATGTCGATGTAAATGCTAAGATTTCATCCTTTCTGATGGCTGAATAGTATTCCATTGTATGTATATACCACATCTTCTTTATCCATTTCTCTGTCAATGGACATCTGGGCTCTTTCCATAGTTTAGGATAAGTGTATTCTTTAATCCCCATCAACTATTTACCCATCTCCCCCACTTACCTCCCCTCTGGTGACCACTTTCTTTAACTATATACAAAAATAAACTTAAAATGCATTAAAGACCTAAATGTGAGACTGGAAACCATAAAAATCCTTGAAGAAAACATAGGCAGTATTTTTTCTGACATCAGCCATAGCAACATTTTTCTAGTTATGTCTCCTGAGGCAAGGCAAATAAAAGCAAAAATAAACTATTGGGACTATACCAAAATAAAAAGTTCCTGCACAGCAAAGGAAACAATCAACAAAATTAAAAGGCAATCTATAGAATGGGAGAAGATATTTACAAATGCTATATCCAATAAAGGATTAGTCTTCAAAATATATAAACAACTCAACATCCAAAAAAACAAATAATCCAATTTAAAAAATGGGCAGAAGACATGAGCAGACATTTCTCCAAAGAAGACATACAGATGACCAACAGCCACATGAAAAGATGCTCAGGATGCCTGGGTGGCTCTGTCATTTAAACATCTGACTCATGATTTCAGCTCAGGTCATAATCTCAGGGTTATGAGATCGAGCCCCATGTTGGACTCTGCCCTGGGCGTGGAACCTGCTTAAGATTCTCTCTCCCTCTTCCTCTGCCCAACCCCCCTCTATCTCTGAGGAAAAAAAAAAAAAAGATGCTCAACACCACTCATCCTCAGGGAAATACAAATCAAAAGCACAATGAGATGTCACCTCACACGTGTCAGAAATGACTAAAATAAAAAACACAAGAAACAGCAAGTGTTGGCAAGGATGTGTAGAAAAAGGAACACTCCTACACTGTTGTTAGGAATGAGAACTGTGTGCAGCCATTGTGGAAAACAGTATGGAGGTTCCTCAAAAAATTAAAAATAGAACTACCCTATCATTCAGTAATCATACTACTGGATATTTACCCAATTGAAAAACACTAATTCAAAGGGCTACATGCACCCTTTTGTTTACTGCAGCATTATTTGCAATAGCCAAACTATGGAAGCAGCTCAAGTATGCACCGATAGATAGATGAATGGATAAAGAAGATGTGGGATATGTGTGTGTGTGTGTATACACACATATATTATTCAGCCATAAAAAAAAGAATAAAATCTTGGGGCGCCTGGGTGGCTTAGTCATTAAGCGTCTGCCTTAGGCTCAGGTCATGATTCCAGGGTCCTGGGATCGAGCCCCCCGTTGGGCTCCCTGCTCAGTGGGAAGCCTACTTCTCCCTCTCCCACTCTCTCTGCTTGTGTTCCCTCTCTCTCTGTGTCTCCCTCTCTCTCTGTCAAATAAATAAATAAAATCTTTAAAAGAAAAAAAGAATAAAATCTTGCCATTTGTAACAGCATGAACAGAGCTAGAGACCAGAATGCTAAGTGAAATAAGTCAGTCAGAGAAAGACAAATACCATATGATCTCATTTATATGTAGAATTTAAGAAACAAAGCAAATGAGCAAAGAAAAAGAGAGAGAGAGAGAAATCAAGGAACAAACTCTTAACTACAGAGAACAAAGTGGTGGTTGCCACTTTCTCTTCATTACATTAAATTTCTAAAATTTAGGGGCACCTGGGTGGCTCAGTCATTAAGTGTCCGCCTTCAGCTCAGGTCATGATCCCAGGGTCCTGGGATCAAGCCCCGCTTTGGGCTCCCTGCTTGGCGGGAACCCTGCTTCTCCCTCTCCCACTCCCCCTGCTTGTGTTCCCTCTCTCGCTGTGTCTCTCTCTGTCAAATAAATCTTTAAAAAAAAATTTTCTAAAACTTTGCTATGAGACATTATGTTTGCAAAGACGAATGCAACACACCCCCTATTTATGGCCCAGCACAGGAACCAGAGGAAAGCAAATGGACCACATAAGAAACCACATAAGGAAATGGTTCCAGAGCAGTGTGAAAGCACATGGTGCAGATGATGTATGCAGGACCCCCAGAAGAAACTAGCTGAGGGAAAGTGGGTGGAAGTGGTTTGGAAAGAAGAACATTAAGGAAAATTTTTGAGAGTTTCTCCTTGAGCTGATTTTGGAGAATAAGAGAACAAGGGAATTTCTGAGTAGAGAAAAGAACTTATCCAAAGTTCTTTGAAGTATCTTTGAACTTCAGCAATGTCTGACCCCATCTCCACACTGAAAGTGCTCTCATAAATATCCCCAATAATGTCTAATTGTTCAAATGGATGTCTCTTTTTCAGGTTCAGCTTACCTGACTACCCAGCATTTCCCAGAGTTGGCTAAACTCTACTTCTTAGAAGACTTGTTCCCCTCAGCATCCTGGCAAGTCCTGCCCCTGACCTCCCATTGTGCCTCCCCTTCTCTTCCAGCTTTCTTTCTGAGTTTTCTCTCATTCTGTATCCTCTTTCTGGGGCTTCTCATCTGCTGACAACACTTTGGCACCCTTGTAAGGTAGGTAACTCTCACCCTGCTGCTTGATCTGGACATGATATCAGGAGGAACATGATGTCCTGGATGCCCCCAGACATTTTAAACCCAAAATTTCCCAGACTGTGCTCCTCTCCTCCCAAACTGCTCTACTCTGCTCTACTGTTGATCTTAGTCATGAAATCAACCTCTTCAATTCCCACCTTAAACTCCACACTATCCTGGAGTCCTCTCTCTCTCTCTTTCACCTCACAGAGCAAGTTATTCACCAAATTCCATTCATTTTACCTTGGAAATACTTCTCAAATTCATATCACTTCTCCACTTCTGCTTAACACCACAATTGATGCAGTAGCTTGTTCCCCTGTCTGTGGCCACTAAGACCTTCTTCACATCACCACCAGAATTGTCTTTCTCAAACTCAAAATGCCTTGTGTCTCTTCCCTGCTTAAAGGAGGCATTCCATAGCTTAGAGTTCAAACTTTTAATTGTGGCCAACAAGGCTCTTCATAATTTCACCTTCATTGGTTTTGAGTCATCCCTGCTACATCAAACATATATAAAGTGTCAGTAAACTTCAAGATTTCTCCTCCTGTTTATATAGTGACACTGCATAACCCCACTCCTTTGAAGAGAGGTATGACCATGTGACTGTTTTGGATAATGAAATGTGAGTAAAGGGACATGAGTCACCTATGCAAAGAAGCTTTTAAGAACAGTATGTGAGTCATCATATTCTTCTCCCCAGGGATGGTGACCACAGTGCTAGAAATTAGGGTTGTGTCATCCTGAGACCATGAGAGAGACATCATGCAACAGAACCTGCTGTCAGTAAAAATGGACATTAGCATAAGTAATATATAAACCTTGTTTTTTTAGCCCTTGCAATCTTAGCATTGTTTGTTACTTGGCATAGCCTAGCCTGTCTGAGAGACAATGTCAAAGAAACACCAGAGCTGGATAGAATTAAAGGAGTAAAAGCAGATTTTACTCAAGAATAATTGCAATAGGGGAAATGAGGCCTCATTATAGAACCAGGCTCAATCTCAAATACAGCATGGAGAAGTGGGCATCTATAGCCAAGGAACCTGGTGAGAGTCATTGTGTGGAAGTTCCTAAGAGGAAACATCATGGGTAAGAGGAGATTCTGGCCAAAGTGACCTCACAGGGTTTTTGCTGAAGGCAGGCCAGAATGATCAGACATCACCTGGGGGATGGCAGGGATTGAGGAATTTGGTCAGATATCGAGGGTGATCAGATATCAGATGTTGAGGGCAGTAATTCCAGCTAAACTGACTCAGCTCAATTCATACAAAAATTGGGCTCTTGCAGACATGCCAAGGATGGGGCTTCATTGAAAGAAAGCTCAGAGTTGTCTAACTCAACTTTGGTTGAGAGAATCTTTGTCAGTAAATCATTCATATCTCTCACTTTTGTTCCCACTGTCTGGAATGTATATTAGTCTCATTCCTTTCTCCTCTGGCAAAGTGCTTTTCATCCTTCACCTCTCATCTCCCCTTGAGGTTCCCATGGACAGTTATGGTTTCTCTCATGCTCCCATAACTCCTTGTGCACACCTAATATGGTACTTTTCATTTTATATTCAATTGTATGAAGTATTTCCTGACTGTGGCCTCTTCTCAGATGTAACTTCCCCAAGATCAATGTCTTTTCACCATCAGCACACAAAGAACTTGCCAAGTGCATAAAGACTCCCTAGTAAGCACCATCTTAAAGCCTCTTTTCAAGTTTTTATTCCATCCAATTTTGCTGATCGACAACTAAATTACTTCCAGAAATCCACAGTCTAAGACTCCACCAAGTGGATTATTTCTACTTTTAAACAAATTCAAAATATAAAAATCTGGGTTTATATAATGGATCAATTGGGAGGAGAAAACACGATGTACATACAATTTTCTTCACCATAAGCCCATTCTAGAAGCTTTGAAGGCTATTGTGACACACCAGCCTGAGAGCTCTAGGAGAGAATGGAATATATTTTATTCCTTTTTGTTTCCCAGAAGCTAGCACAATGCCCAAGGTAGAGTAGTTATGCAGTTGACGTTTTCTGAATTGCATTTAATGATGAGGAAAAGAAATTCCTATGAAAGTTAAAGATAAGTCCTTCTTCCTTTATCCTAACTGCTCTGTCTTTACAAAGTCTTTTTCACTCTTCAACTTTTAGAACCAAATCCAGGTACAGCACCATCTATTTGTTTTATTAAAATGGTGTGCTGAATGCCTCTGGGAGCTGCAGTTAAAGAAGAAAGGAGGGAGGAGAAAGTGAGTGAGAGGAGGAAGAGAAGATGATGCTGCCAAAGACCACATGTAGAAAACTGAGGGAAAACTGCAAAAAGCACTGTCTAGTACAAACAAAAGCTATATTGCTCTGAGCTCCAAAACTGTGGGGCATTTTACCTAATTATCCACAACCCTACACAAGCCCTTAGAGGTGAGGGCTCCCATTCCACTTGTGGTGAGGAAGAAGGTGATCAGGAGGCAGTGTCCGGGGCAGCTGAGGCTCAGAGTGGGAGCCAGGGCAGCCTGACTTTAGAGCTTGCACTCCATCTGCTCTAATGCTTCCTCTGCTCCTGGGAGCTGAGCTGTAATTGCTGGATTCTGACTTCTAACTGGAAGTCTAGTTCTGGGTTGGAGAAACCACTATGAAGTTTCACCCAAAGTGAAAATTGGCTCACCCACTCGGTTTGGTTCTGACAGCAGAAGAAAAGGTTGGTGGAATGCCCTTTTTAAAACATCCTTGCCTGTGGCTGCCTTCCCTAGCCAAACTACAGAGGGTCTTGCCCCCTTGCCTCACTGCTGGTCCTGGAGCAGAGGCTCAAGTCCTCTTGCTGTCGATGGAATCAGGGAGGAGCTAAATTGTCTCTCCCAACTTTTATTTTTACTAAGATATAATTTTCATACAACGAATGCACAGATTTTAAATGCATAGTTCATCATTTTTATATATCAATTATATAATTTTATGTATATTTTTAATATACCATGTAACCACTCTAATCAAGACAGAGAACATTTCCATCAGCACAAAAGATTCTGGCTTGTCCATTTCAATTCCACTCTGCACCCCTATTACTGATCTGATTTATGTTACTGTAGATTAGTTTCATCTGTTCTTGAACTCTGGAATAATAGCCTATGTACAGTTTGTCTGGCTTCCTCTCAACATAATTATAATTATTTTTTAATTTTTTTATTTAAATTCAATTAGCCAAGGTATAGTACGTCATTAGTCTTTGATATTATGTACGATGATTCATTAGTTGAGTATAACACCCAGTGCTCATCATATCATGTGCCCTCTTTAATGCCCATCACCCAGTTACCCCATCCCATCACCCACCCCCCTTTCTGCAACCCTCAGTTTGTTTCTCAGAGTGAAGAGTCTCATATGGTTTATCTTCCTCTCTGATTTCTTCCCATTCAATTTTCACCCCTACCCCTATTGTCCTCTGCACTATTCCTTATGTTCCACACATGCATGAAACCATATGATAATTTTGTTTCTCTGATTGACTTATTTCACTTAGCATAATAACCCTCCACTTCCATCCATGTCGATGCAAATGGTGGGTATTCATCCTTTCTGATAGTTGAGTAATATTCTATTGTATATATGAACCACATCTTCTTTATCCATTAATCATTGAAGGACATCTTGGCTCCTTCCACAGTTTGGCTATCATGGACATTGCTGCTATGAACATTGGGGTGCAACATAATTTTTTGGACTCAGCCATGTTGTTAATGTGTATCAATAATTCTATTTTTATTGCTGATCTGTATGTCATTAAATGACTTTGTCACAATGTGTTTATTGATTCTCTCCCACTGATAAACATTTAGGATTTTTCCAGTTTAGGGCTATTAGAGAATAACATAATATTTATGTCCAACTCTGACTGTGAATGTATATTTTTATTTCTTTTGGATCAATACCTGGAAGTGAAACTGCTGAGTCATAGGGTGGATGTATAACTTTTTAATAAACAGCTGAACTGTTTTCCAAAGTGGTTGCACCATTTCACACTCCTACAAGCAGTATATTTTCAGGATGCTCCAAATCCTTGTCAACTTTTAGAGATATCAGTCTTTTCAATATTAGCCATTCTAGTGGGTGTGAAGTGATATTTCATTGTGGTTCCATTGACATTTTACTGATAAAGTGATATTGACTACTTATTTATATATTCATTGGTTGTTTAGTCTCTTTTGTATACTGTTTATTCAAGTCTTTTAATTAAAAAAAGTAATTAGGTTCTTTATCTATTATTGAGTTTTAAAAATTATACATTCTGGATATAAGTTCTTTGTCAAATATATGTATTTTAAATATTTTATCTGAGTTTGTGTCTTGTCTTTTTATTTTTAAAAATTTTCTTTTGATGAGCATCATTTAAAAAATTTTGATGAACTTGAATTTATCATTTTTTTCTCTCATATTTAGTACATTTTGTGTGCTGTCCAAGACTTATTTGCCTACTCCAGGTTACAAATAGTCTTCTAGCTTATTTCTAGAAGCATTATAATTTTGGCTTTTATGTTTAGGTCTATGATCCATCTTGAATTAAATTTTGTGTAAGGTATAAGGTAGAGCTTTTACCCTAAGGAATGGAGAGGGCATGGGTAATATTATCAATGCCTCAGCCCAGTTAACTTTCTGGTAATTTTCACATTGTAATAAAGTGCCATTTAATTCATCCTTCCTTGGCTTACTGAACTCAGTTGGCACTTGTTGTTTCTCAGAATCTTAGATGAGGTCTGTATTCATGACATTCTGGCATTTACAGAAAGACAGACACCCACATTTACCACAGAATCATTGACTTAACACAAAGAGCATTAGGATTATATACACCAGTGCCTTGATTTTACAAAGGAAAGATTGAAACTCAAAGAGGTTAAGTGCCTTGCCTGAAGTCACATGGCTTTGCAAATAACAAAATCTGGTCTAGACAAAAGACTTTGGACTCCTGGTTTACTTAAAAAAAAATAAAAAAGAGGGGTGGGAAAAAAAGAAAACAGAGAAAGAGACCAAAACAAAAAAAAAATCCCATGAAACTACACCATATATAATGAATGGCTGAAAAACTGGTGGATCAAAAAGTCTGGAAAAGTATATATAAAATGAAAGTATGTGAAATGCTCACTCAGGACACTGATCCCATGTGACTGCTGAAATCCACTGGCAAAGTCTGAGCAGTCCTGTTTCTTAACCTCTGAAATTTATGTTTATATTCTGCATTTATTTATTTATTTTTTAAGATTTTATTTATTTATTTGACAGAGAGAGACACAACGAGAGAGGGAACACAAGCAGGCAAAGAGGGAGAGGGAGAAGCAGGCTTCCCGTGTAGCAGAGAGCCCGATGCAGGGCTCGATCCCAGGACCCCAGGATCATGACCTGAGCCGAAGGCAGATGCTTAACGACTGAGCCACCCAGGCGCCCTATATTCTGCACTTATATTCTGAGGGCTTACAACATCTATCACCTGTAATCCTTCTCTAAACTGTACATACCATAACCCTGTATTGGCCATGGCTCCACAGAGCCCTACTCAAGAGCAATCTTGGACATTTCAGAGGCATATTATGAAGGAGTCCACCCTCTGAAAAGTTGAATAGTGTCAAAGATGAAAGGAAAGTCTTCTTCAAGAGCTGGCATTATTTGGGAGTCTACATGTGCCTGAATCTACTTCCTGAGAATGCCAGGTGTGAGCTAGAAAAGCATGTGTTGATGCCAGGTGCATTGCCACTGACATGGACAATGATGACCTTAAGTCTGCTTATGGGTATATAGACGTACTGAATGTTGACACTTCAGTGCTTATAAAACAAAATCACATGTGAAGACTTGATGGCAGAACACAGAACACAGGACTTAAGTGATCTCCTCTCAAAGTTTTGAATCCCTAAATCTCATTCATCACTATCTCCTGATATACCAATGTGTCAAGTTTTAGTAACTTCTTAGGCAGTTCTCAGACGCTGCAGCAGCTCCAGGGCTGCTACTCATAATGATGTGCACAGTGCTAAGTGCTCCTGAAGGCAGGAGCCTGCTCCACACCCTGTGTTCTGAACCTGGGCAGTGGGACCACAGCAGCTCTTATGGGTATCTTTTCTGAAGGCATATGGTGATCACTGGCTTTTTAGGACCTCACCCAGGCCAAACACCAGGGAGTGTGAGCTGAGGTACACCTGCTGTTTCTGCTGCTACTGGCAGCTGGGCAGAAATAAATGCTCACCTTTAAGGTAAGTGCCACCCTAAGTAATTTGACTTCTGCTTATGAGAGTGTTATGACATACATATGCTATCTATGGTATCTATGAGATGTATATTATACACATATGCTATAGTCCGAAATGTTGAAATTCCAACCACCAGTGTGATATTGGTAGGCAGGGCTTTTGGAAAGTGATCACAAGGGTGGTGCCCTCATGAATGGGGTTAGTGTTCTTATCAAAGAGACCTCACAGAGCTCTCTCACTTCTTCTACCATGTGAGGAATACAGTGAGAAGTTGGTAGTTTGCAGCTGGAAGAGCATTTTCACCAGAACCTGACCATGTTGGCACCCTGGTCTCAGACTTCCAGCCTCCAGAACTGTGAGAAATAAATATCTGTTGTTTATAAGCCACCCAGTCTGTGGCATTTTGTTATAAAAGTCCAAATGGACTAAGATAATACATATATCATTATATACATAGTTTTAAAAAATAATGATGAAATAAGCTGCTGCATCTCCATAATTCATACTTAATACAGAGAATATCACTGATACTATTGACCTCTGGACCAAGTGTCCTTCCTCCTCTGACAGTCCCCCCCACCCCCAACAAATACTCAGAAATTGGCTACTTGTTCCCTTGGTTTTCTTGGTAGCCATGCCTGACACGTGCATATTCCCAATGTAATATTCAGTTTGGCCCATTTTTGAACTCTATATAAACCAGATCTCATTGTGCACTCTTCTGCAGCCAATTCTTTCTACCTGATGTTGTTGGTGAGATTCTTCTGTGCTCATGCATACAGATGTGTTTATCTATTTTCACCTCTGCACAGTGTCTATTATGTGAAGGCACCTCATTGCATCTACCCGTTCTACTGCTGTTGGACTTTTGGGTCTTAGCAATTAGGGGCTATGGATGACAGTGCTGCTGTGAGCATCGAGTACACCTAACCTGGATCACAAGTACAGGCATTTCTCAAAGGCATATGTAGCGTTGGCATTTGCTAGGAAGCAGTGTATGTGCATCTTTAACTTTTCTAGTTGTTGTGGACTGAATTGTGCCCCACCCCATCTATATTTTGAAGCCCTAACCCCTAATGGGATGGTATTTGGAGGTGGGGTCTTTGGAGATAATTAGGTGGGGAATTCATGAATGGAATTAACCCCCTTAAAAGATGAGACCCCAAAGAGCTTACTCTTTTTCTGCTCCCCATTGACATGTGAGGACACAGCAAGAAGGTAGCCATCTGCAATCCAGGAAGAGAGTCCTTACCAGGAACCAACCATGCTTGCACCTTGATCTTGGACTTTCAGCCTCTAAAACTGTACAAAAATAAATGTCTTATTTAAACCACTCTAGATATGATATTTTGTTATGATAGCCCAAGCAGACTAAAACATTTGTTCATACCATATTATCTTCCATTTTATACATACATAAGAAGAACCCTTAACATTTTTAAAAAGATTTTTTAAAAGATTTTATTTATTTATTTGAGAGAGAGAGAGCAGGAGGGAGAGAGAATTTGAAGCAGACTCTGTGCTCAGCACAGAGCCAAATGTGGGGGCTCAATCCCACTATCATGATATCATGACCTGAGCCAGAGACAAAGATTTGGATGCTTAATCAACTGACCCATGCAGGCGCCCCTAAAATATTTTGTTTTCAGAAAAAAAGAGCTATTTTTGTAGAGTTCCCATATCCCATCTTGACTGGCAGTTGCTCTGGTCTGGGAGGGTCTTTCCTCTCTTATTTGATCCTCTCCCTTGCTGGCTCCCCTTAATGGTCAGGCTTCTTTATTTGTGTTTTCATTTCATGGTTTCCCTATGATGAGGCCTGGAGGATCCACCACCTGGTTTACTCTCAACCCAGCCTCCAAGGAAGCGCAACAAAGCCTTGCTTGCTTATGGCTAACATGTATGGTGTTCAACTCAGGGGCTCTAGCACAGATAACTTTATGATTCCAATAAAAGCAATAATCTTTGTCCCTAGGAAAATAGACAAATGCACACAACTTTCACTTAATTTTGGAAGGTTCATAACCTCCAAACCCCATCCAAGTTGACTTAAGCCTGGAGAAGAACCCTGTGTCAGCATTCGGCCCTGACTAAAACAGGGGCTACATTTCAAAAGAAATGATGAATGCATACAGTTTATGTATTTTTTAAACATTATATTTTTAACAGAGAAGAAATGATGGCAAGAGAAGACACAAGGAGCAGTAAATTTCAATAGCAGAGCAATTTTTGAGGCATATTAATTTATTCCATAAAAAGTTACTTCTTAGCTCCATAAACCAGGCACTGTGCCTGGATACAGAGCTGGTTATGACTAATGTTGCAATAGAAGCATGTGTGTCTTTAAGTTAGGAGGACAACCAGGAGAAGCTCCTGGAGGTTGTATCACATTGTCTAGCAGTAGGAAAGTCTCCTCTCAACCAGAGAGGTATCAAGAATGGTGAAGTGTCTGAAAGTTTATCCTCTTTGGAAGCTAATTAGTTACCCTGCCACTCTTCATGGAAACTGGAAGAAGACACAAGACTTCTGTGTCAGAGACATGTGATGACTCAGCAAGAAAGCATCCATCTGCAATCCAGGAAGAGAGTACTTCATTACTCATGGCATCTGTCCCCCTTGCCCTCAAAGTTCCATGGGAGTGATGCAGAGATGCGCCCAGAAGTATGCTGCATACACACATTAGGTCTGTGTCATAGCTGAGGAGCCCTGAGCTCAGGAACCCTCCAATCCTACAAGGTGGTTGCTAACAGACTTGTTCAAATTGCAACAGTACTCTTATTATATTGGTCAGGAAACAAATCTACCCTCTGGCACAAAGGGAGACGCTATCTCTATCTCTCAAAGCTGTTTGCTATACAAACATCTTTGGAAAGATAGTCCAGAACAAAGGTGGTATAAGATATGCATAAATATATGAAAAATTGTCTCCTATGCAAAGGGGATGACATTATGATTCCCACATGACAAGGGAACTAGGGTACAGAGAGGTTAGGTTCTTAAACAGGAATACATTTTGATGGGCCCTGGACTTGAAACCAGTTCACGAACCTCCAAAATCCAGAGTCTGCCCAGTGTACCTGGTAGCCTGGGGTGGTTTGAAGTTGGGTGAGAATTTCCCCAGGAGAAGAAGGGGTGGTGGGGAAAGAAGGCAGAGCAGACAGAACATGTATCAGGAAGCATGAGGTGTGTTAGGGTGGTGAGCTGCAGCCTAGGCGGGTACAGGGAGGCTGAGCTTCAGGGGATGGGAGTAGTGGAGGCAGGTAGGGAGCCGGCCAGTGCAGTACATGGAGGGCTTGTGGGCCAGGCTACGGTGACTGGACTTGATCTCCTATACAAGGAGAAGCCAGAGAAGGCTGTGCAATACACAACCCTTCACAAATATGCATTCCAAGAAAGCCATGTAGGTCTTACTGTGTCATGAGAAACTGAAAATGAAAAATAAGAGAGGCAAATACCAGGTCAATTTAAAAAAATATATTAGAGATCACTTTTGAGATATAGGCAAAGAGACACATATCTTATTCTGCATCTCTAGTATGCAGAGATGGAAGGATCTGAGAGAAACTAGAAACTAGAAGAAACTTTAGAAACTAGACAGAATTCCAGAGTGAAGAAAGAACCCATTTGACATCAATTTTATGCTACAGATGATGGACACAACTTCTCCTGAGTACTCAAAGTTGGTGAATTAAAATGTTAAATAAACAAGTAAATCCCTATTAAAGATTATGGAAATTGGGGACAATGAAATCCACATGCTTTTTTTTTTTTTTCTAGCGTAGGAAGCACATAGAAAATTTCACAGGAATAAAACCTACAGCAGCAGTAGGTTGAGACCCACTCTTGGATGCTGGCTCAGAGGTTCTCATCACATTCTTTTTCTTTCTCTTGCTCAGGACAACCCAGCCCTGGATTTCAAGGAGTGACCACCCATGCAGACTTGGAAGACTGGGTGACAGACATGCCAATGATGGGAAGTTAGGTCCCTGTGGGGAGAGACTTGACCAATGGGAATTGTAGAGTGATGGAGTTCAATATAGTTCTCCAAAAGCCTGCTCTACAGTGTGGGTCCATCTCACAGTCCTTTGGGAGAAGGTCCACAGGCCAAACAAAGGAGGCTGCTAAGAAGACACTGTGTCTTCATGGAAAAGCATGAACATCACATGGCATCTTTGCTTGCCTTGCTATCCATTTTCCTCATCCTCACTGCCCTGGACTTAAACTTCCCATTTAATCATAGAACTTTGATCCTGTTTCCAGCTCTACTTTCTCTAGGACTTGCATTAGGATAGGAAGGAAAAAGCAGGGATGGATAAACCCTCCTCTGTATTTCTACTTGGCCTGGAGCAGATGAACATGTGAATCAAGAATAGGCCATTACTCCCAGCTCTGGTTTTTTGTTGGTTGGGCCTTCCCTCCCCTCTGGTCCCAAAGACTCTCTCTCTTTCTCCTACACATGCATCCTTGGAAGTCTGGGGCTCTGTCCTCTCTCATTCTCCCTTTGCCAACCATCCATAGGAAACATCTTCACTTGAGTCATGGATCCTTTGGAGTGAGTATTAACAGACATATGATCTCTCACAGTCACATTTCATTGAAAACCTCACTGCTGATGGTGGACAGTGTAGTTCATTCATAGATGACATCATCTGGGAAGAGATGGAAAGATATGTTTTAGGACATGGACTCCTTTCCTGAGAGTCATGCAGAAAGAACAACTCCTTTGGCTGAGTCCTTGCTTTGTTTCTTGCAAGATGTGTGATTTTGTACAAGTTACTTAACACAGATGTCATTATTCTCATCTACAAATCTAAAAAGGAATAATTACAACTATACCTGTTCAAAGGGATTATTGTAAGGATTAAATGAAATCATGCACTTATGAAGTGCTTTGTGGGTCATACAATCGCTATCTATCCATTCATATATGTATCTACCTGCCTATCAATCTATCTATCCCTCTTTCTTCTTATGTATGTGTGTGTGTGTGTGTGTGTGTGAAGTGTGTGTGTATGTGCACACATCCATCCATCCATCCATCCATCCATCCAACCATCCCCTCTCTACCTCTCTACTCACCCATCTACTTAGGGCTCTACCCCCATCAGGCAGATATCAGACTCCAGACTCTGGTGTGACATACCAATTGTCTAATGGCATAAACCTGCCACCCATAGTCAGAGGAATTACTAAAAGTGGAAACAATATGATTCATAAACTGTTTTGCAGGTATCAAGGAAAAAGCTGCCCTCATATTTATCAGAACGTGAATGTGTTTAGTTGCTCCGGGAGATTTATTGTATTGCTGAAGCACCACTTTTCAGGGTTTCTGCTTGCCCACAGATCCAATTTATTGTGCTTCCTCCAGGTGTCCCTAGGGCAAAATAGCACTGCTGTTGACTGTGGTTTCATGAAGAGTTCACTCTGGGCTGTGGCAGGAGTAGGAAGTATAGGTGTATAGGCTAGAGCAATGATTCTGTACCCAAGATTGAATTCCTGAGAACCACTTGGAATGAGGCCTTTTGAACATTTTTTTAAAGTTTATTAAACCCACAGGCACTTAAAAAATCACACACAAAAAAAAAACTAGATATCATAACTATTCTTTACTACTTCCAGAATATATACTAAAAAAATAAATCCTCAAAGAGAAAGTACTTATCTAGGGACAAAGGTGACTAATCATTAACTGTTGCAATCCATGCCAAAAGGGACATTGCTGTGGGGACCCGGAAGTCCTAAGGCCCTGCTCTCCTTGTTCTTTCTCTGTGCACACCTCCCACTCAGATGCGTAGTGTGAGCTGCTCTTTTGCCCACGTCTGGGCCCCAGCAGGGCTGTGTGCTGCTTCTAGGAGTCAGCTCTTTCTCATTTCTCCTCTCAGAGGAAAGGAAGTCGTTCTTTCCATAGGCCAGCTCTTACCCTGTCCTACCTGCTGATCTGTCTTGTGGGATTCCAGTGTCCTGGGAAGTGCTTTGTGTAAAGGGCTTCCACACTAGGTAAGGTCAGATGCTGCCCTGGAAACTAGGGATTCTCAATTCTGATTGCCCATCACAGTCACCCAGGAGCATAAAAACACCTGCCTGCCCAGGTGCCTTGCAGACCTTAAGTGGGGTGGAACCCTGTGAGTTTGAGAACCCCTGTCCTAATTCAGTACTCCCCAACTCTTTGCTCTCAACAAACCCTGATTTCTGTGGATGAGATTAAAATGTCTTCCAGGAAAATGGGGTCATATTATTTATTTTTTCAAATTAATCAGAAAAAAAACTAAAGTTAGTAGATAGTATTTTCTCAAATTTAAAATTTCTCCCATACATTTTCTTGAATTTTGGGGTCAAGTACTACTTATGTGAAGGAAAATATAGCCAAATGTATTATGTCTGATTTAGCCCACATTATGTTTTATTATTATTACTTTTTAAGAGATTTTATTTATTTATTTATTTGAGAGCATCATAAAGCAAGAAAGAGTACACTAGTGGGGGGAGGGGCAGAGGGAGAGGGAGAAGGGAGCCCGATGCGATGCAGGGCTCGATCCCAGGACCCTGGGAGCATGACCTGAGCCAAAGGCAGACGCTTAACCAACTGAACCACCCAGGCGTCCCTATGTTTTATTATTTTATATGAAATATAAAAATACTTCATGATGTTAGGACAGAACCCCACATGCTCACCTGCTGAACACATCTGGAACCATGACAATGCTAACATTTACACCTAGGACCATTTTTTTCAGAGAAGCAGGGTTTTCCAGAGAAACAGAACCAATAGGATAAAGGAAGGGTGAGAGAGAGAGTAAAGAGAAGGAGGGAGGGAGGGACTTTTTTAAGGAACTGGCTCACCTGATTGTGGATGTTGGCAAGTCCCAAGTCTGCGGGATTGGCCAGCAGTCTGGAGACCGAGGGAAGAGTTGACGTTGCAGCTCAAGTCCAAAGGCAGTCTGGAGGCAGAACCCCCTCTTCCTTAGGGAGTTCAGGCTTTTTTCTCTTAGGGCCTTCAACTGATGGGATAAAGCCCATATTGAGAATGATAATCTGCACTATTCAAAAGCTACTGATTTAAATGCTTATCTCATTAAAAAAACAAACAAAAACCTTCCCAGCTACATCAAGACTGAAATTTGACTAAATAGCTGGACACTGTGGTCCAACCAACTTGAGACATAAAATTAATGACCACAGATGGGATACGCACAGTTAAGAAAAATTGACTTGATCATTGTTGCACAAACAAACAAACAAAGAAATAGTCCATCTCTTACATGACACTGTGAGCAGCTGCCTTTGAGGATAGAGAGTTTCAATACAGATATTTATTGAGTCCTAATCTGACATCTTGGCTCCTGGTCTGCACTGATTAGAGGGTCTCACTCCCTCTGAAATGAACCCCCTCGTGCCCTCATAGGACTTTGCTGAGACTATTCCCTGTCCTTCATAATTTTTCATCCCATCTCCACTTTTCAAGCCCAACTTCATTCTTAATTTTTTTCCATTGAATTCGCATAGTTTTATTGTCTCAATCATGTAATCTGTCACTCGTTGAACATTGTCTGGCATAAATTAACTTCTTCCTAAGTTAAGACAGTGGAAAACTTTTTGAGCATGGGACATGTTTGCTATTCACTATGCATCTGGCTTTTGTGGAGTGAAGTAGTTAATAAGCGGGTGACCTCATTTAGTGAATGCTTTTCATGATGTGGGAGCACACATGACAAGGAAAAAAAAAAAGCCAAAATCTAAGAATGGGTGAAAGACCCAGCAACAGCCTATTGGCACACATACTAATTTGAACTGTTGAGTAAGGTTCCTGACTTAACAATAGCCTTGGCATGGAGTGAAGTTTCCCTTGGATGGATGCAGCAGTCTTTCTCACTCTGCTTCAGCAAAAGAAAAAGAGAGTTGGCTCTCCAAGACCAAGACAAATCACCCATTTCCATGCTTGTTCACTTTAAGAGGAGGTGTGTTTGGCCTTTATTACTTGACAGATTGTGGCCGCAGTGAGAAATTTCTGATTCCTACACATTGGAGGGTTCTCCCTTACTAAAATACTCTAGCAATAGTTTCCCTTTCTTTTTTTTAATTGAAATACAGAAGACACACAATGTTACATGAGTTTCAGGGGTATAACATAGTGAGTCTGTAAGTTATGGTATCCTCACCACAAGTGTAGCTACCATTTGTCCCCATCCCATTCTATTCCAACACCATAAACTATATTCCCTGTGCTGTAGTTTTTATCCCTGTGGCTTATTTATTGCATGACTAGAAGCCTGTATCTCGAAGTGGTTTCACTTTCTTGCAGGGGTACATCTCTAGGTCTCCATAGTTGACAAAATGTTTATTACCTGAACACCTGATTGCCCTCAAATGACCTGGCATACACACCATGTGCATATACTTGAGTACATCAAGCTGAGGGAAGGCCTTCTTGCCTCTAGGGTTTTGGAAATGAGAATATTTGTGTCTTGGGTAGTATAGCATCTCTGCAATCCCTAATTGCCAGAAGAAGACCAGGAAATGCCCTTGGTTTTAAGTGACCTGCCCCTTTTGTGTTTTCTCAGGAGCTGCTCTATTGAGTTGGCAGCTCCCAGGGCTGCCCTGGACACCCACACACCAGCACTGATAAGAGGGCAATATTCCATTCAGGCTGGTGCTTGCATGAGGCTACCTTGGAATTCAGATAATGTTTTCTGATGTTCAGTCTTCTCCCTCTGGCGCCAAACTCTGAGAAAAGCAGCTCTATGACTCATCTGTACTGAATGTAGCCATGAAGCAGGGGCTTCGGGTGTTGGTCTGTCCAGGGTCATTCCCAGCCCTGCAACCCTGAACAAGTTAGTGAACCCCTCTGACCATTAGATTCCTCATCTATAAAATGTGGCTTAAAATAGTACTGACTTCACAATCTCTGTAAGTCAAGTCATTATGCTGTAGAACTTATATGTATAGAGTGCTGCATGTCAATTATATCACAAAAGGACTGGAAGAAAAAATAGTGAATCCAAAACCATCATCAAGAAGACCAAGGAGAAGTGGAGGGATGAAGCAAGATGGCGGAGGAGTAGGAGACCTGGATTTCCTCTGGTCTCAGGAATTCAGATGAATGGGGATCAAACCATTCTGAACACCTACGAACTCAAAAGGAGATCAAAGAAGAGAGTAGCAACAACTCTCTGAACAGAGAAGCGACCACTTACTGGAAGGTAGGACGTGCGGAGAGGTGCATCCAAGGCGATATTCGGGAGGATAGACTGTGGGGGAGGGGGCTCCGTCGGCTGCTTCTGGCAAGTGATAGAGCCAGAGAGCACAAAATCAGAACTTTCAGGAGTCGGCTCCGCTGAGGGACGTAGCTCCAGTGGCTAAGCGGGGGGTGGAACCCTCGCGGGACAGTGTGGTCTCAGGACCCTCGGGGTCACAGAAAGACTGGGGGTGCCTGAGTGCAGCAGAGCTCCCAGGTATTGGAGCGGGGAGGCTGGCTGCAGAGACGGAGCCGAGGCGTGGGCTCTCAGCTCGGGGTTGCCATAAACTGTGATCCGCGGCCCAGTCGGGCCACTGCTCCTCCAGCAGGGACCCAACAAGCAGCAGAGCTGGGGAAACTCCCCTTCCTCCCCCAGGAGGAGCGGTGCGGGAGTGCACCGCAGGGATCTGCTGGGTTTGGAGACTCCACATGGGGTCGGGTGCAGAGATAGAAGTGCTCAGTCACAGGCCGGCTGAGCGAGGAGTGCGGCCAGAGACAGGGAGACGGGAGTGACTGCTTTACTCTGGGGGCGCACTGAGGAGCGGGGCCCCAAGTTCTCGGCTTCTCCGGGTGGAGATTGGGAGGCCACTATTTTCACCGTGGTCCTCCAAAGCTGTACCGAGAGCTTGCAGGGAACAAAAGCTCCTGAGAACAAACCCGATCAGCTTGCTTAGCCTGGACCGACAAGGGCAGGGCAATTCCGCCTACGGCAAAGACATTTGGAAACCACGGCAACAGGCCCCTCCACCAGAAGATCTCTCTCTCATTCATCTATTCTCCTCTGGACAAAATGACAAGATGAAAAAAATCACCTCAGCAAAAAGAACAAGAGGTAGTACCGTCAGCCAGGGACCTACTCAATACGGACATTAGTACGATGTCGGACCTTGAGTTCAGAATCATGAATTTAAAGATAATAACCAGGCTTGAAAAAAAGCATGAAAGTTATTAAAGAAACCCTTTCTGGAGAAATAAAAGAACTAAAATCGAACCAAGTCAAAATAAAAAAGGCTATTAATGATGTGCAATAAAAAATGGCGGCACTAACTGCTAGGATAAATGAGGCAGAAGAGAGAATTAGCGATATAAGAGGACAAATGATGGAAAATAAAGAGGCTGAGAAAAAGAGAGAGAAACAACTACAGGAACACGAGAGCAGAATTCGAGAGATAAGCGATACGATAAGATGAAACAATATTAGAATAATTGGGATCCCAGAAGAAGAAGAAAGAGAGAGAGGGGCAGAAGATGTATTGGAGCAAATTATAGCAGAGAACTTCCTTAATGTGAGGAAGGAAACAGGCATCAAAATCCAGGAGGCACAGAGAACTCCTCTCAAAATCAAGAAAAATAGGTCAACATCCCGACATCTAATAGTAAAACTTACGAGTCTCAGAGACAAAGAGAAAATCCTGAAAGCAACTCAGGAGAAGAGATATGTAACCAACAATGGTAGAAAGATTATATTGGCAACAGACCTATCCACAGAGACCTGGCAGGCAAGAGAGTACTGACATGAGAACTTTAGACTACTAAACGAGAAAAATAGACAGCCAAGAATACTATATCCAGCTAGGCTGTCATTGAAAATAGAAGGAGAGATAAAAAGCTTCCAGGACAAACAAAAACTAAAGGAATTTGCAAACACGAAACCAGCCCTCCAAGAAATATTGAAAGCAGTCTTTTAAGCAAAGAGAGAACCTAAAAGCAGCATAGATCAGAAAGGAACACAGACAATATACAGTAACAGTCAACTACAGGCAATACAATGGCACTAAATTCATACATTTCAATAGTTACCCTGAATGTAAATGGGGTAAATCCCCCAATCAAAAGACACAGGATATCAGATTGGATTAAAAAACAAGACCCATCAATACGCTGTCGGCAGGAGACTCATTTTAGACCCAAAGACACCCCAAGATTGAAAGTGAGGGGTGGAAAACAATTTACCATTCTAATGACACAAAAAGAAAGCTGGGGTGGCAATCCTTATATCGGACAAATAAGATTTTAAAATAAACACTGTAATAAGAGATGAAGAAGGACACTATATCCTACTTAAAGGGTCTATCCAACAAGAAGATCTACCAATTGTAAATATCTATGCCCCTAACATGGGAGCAGCCAATTATATAAGGCAATTAATAACAAAAGCGAAGAAACACATTGACAACAATACAATAATAGTGGGGGACTTTAACACCCCCCTGACTGAAATGCACAGATCATCTAAGCAAAAGATCAACAAGGAAATAGAGACTTTAAATGACACACTGGACCAAATGGACTTCACAGACATATTCAGAACATTCCATCCCAAAGCAATGGAATACACATTCTTCTCTAGTGCCCATGGAACATTCTCCAGAACTGATCACATCCTTGGTCACAAATCAGGTCTCAACCGGTACCAAAAGATTGGGATTATTCCCTGCATATTTTCAGACCACAGTGCTTTGAAACTAGAACTCAATCACAAGAGGAAAGTCAGAAAGAACCCAAATGCATGGAGGCTAAAAAGCATCTTACTAAAGAATGAATGGGTCAACCAGGAAATTAAAGAAGAATTAAAAAAATTCATGGAAACCAATGAAAATGAAAACACAACTGTTCAAAATCTTCGGGATACAGCAAAGGCAGTCCTGAGAGGAACGTATATAGCAATACAAGCCTTTCTCAAGAAACAAGAAAGGTCTCAAATACACAACCTAACCCTACACCTAAAGGAGCTGGAGAAAGAACAGCAAATAAAGCCTAAACCCAGCAGGAGAAGAGAAATAATAAAGATCAGAGCAGAAATCAATGAACTAGAAACCAAAAGAACAGTAGAACAGATCAACGAAACTAAGAGTTGGTTCTTTGAAAGAATTAACAAAATTGATAAACCCCTGGCCAGACTTATCAAAAAGAAAAGAGAAATGACCCAAATCAACAAAATCATGAATGAAAGAGGAGAGATCACAACCAACACCAAAGAAATACAAACAATTATAAGAACATATTATGAGCAACACTATGCCAGCAAATTAGATAACCTGGAAGAAATGGGTGCATTCTTAGAGATGTATCAACTACCAAAACTGAACCTGGAAGAAATAAAAAACCTGAACAGACCTATAGCCACTAAGGAAATTAAAGCAGTCATCAAAAATCTCCCAACAAACAAAAGCCCAGGGCCAGATGGCTTCCCAGGGGAATTCTATCAGACATTTAAAGAAGAATTAATACCTCTTCTCCTGAAACCGTTCCAAAAAATAGAAATGGAAGGAAAACTTCCAAATGCATTTTATGAGGCCACCATTACCTTGATCCCAAAACCAGACAAAGACCCAAACAAAAAGGAGAATTACAGACCAATATCCTTGATGAACATGGATGCAAAAATTCTCACCCAAATACTAGCCAACAGGATCCAACAGTACATTAAAAGGATTATTCACCATGACCAAGTGGGATTTATCCCTGGGCTGCAAGGCTGGTTCAACATCCGCAAATCAATCAACGTGAGACAATACATTAACAAAAGAAAGAACAAGAATCATATGATCCTCTCAATAGATGCAGAAAAAGCATTTGACAAAGTACAGCATCCTTTCTTGATCAAAACTCTTCAGAGTATAGGGATAGAGGGTACATACCTCAATATCATAAAAGCCATCTATGAAAAACCTACAGCGAATATCATTCTCAATGGGGAAAAGCTGAAGCATCAGGGATGTCCACTATCACCACTGCTATTCAACATAGTATTATAAGTCCCAGCCACAGCAATCAGACAACAAAAAGAAATCAAAGGCATCCAAATCGGCAAGAGGAAGTCAAACTCTCACTGCTTGCAGATGAAATGATACTGTATGTGGAAAACCCAAAAGACTCCACCCCAAAACTGCTAGAACTCATACAGGAATTCAGTAAAGTAGCAGGATATAAAATCAATGCACAGAAATCAGTGGCATTCCTATACACCAACAACAAGACAGAAGAGAGACAAATCAAGGAGTCGATCCCATTTACAATTCACCCAAAACCATAAGATACCTAGGAATATATTTAACCAAAGAGGCAAAGGATCTGTACTCAGTAAACTATAAAATACTCATGAAAGAAATTGAAGAAGGCACAAAAAATGGAAAAACGTTCCATGCTCATGGATTGGGAGAACCAACATTGTGAAGATGTCAATGCTACCTAGAGCAATCTACACGTTCAATGCAATCCCCATCCAAATACCATCCACTTTCTTCAAAGAAATGGAACAAATAATCCTAAAATTTGTATGGATCCAGAACAGACCCCGAATAGCCAGAGGAATCTTGAAAAAGAAAAGCAAAGCTGGCAGCATCACAATTCCGGACTTCCAGCTCTATTACAAAGCTGTCATCATCAAGACAGTATGATACTGGCACAAAAACAGACACATAGATCAGTGGAACAGAATCGAGAGCCCAGAATTGGACATTCAACTCTATGGTCAACTCATCTTTGACAAAGCAGGAAAGAATGTCCAATGGAAAAGGACCATCTCTTCAACAAATGGTGTTGGGAAAATTGGACAGCCACATGTAGAAGAATGAAACTGGACCATTTCCTTACACCACACACAAAAATAGACTCCAAATGGTTGAAAGACCTTAACGTGAGACAGCAGTCCATCCAAATCCTAAAGGAGAACACAGGC
This sequence comes from Callorhinus ursinus, assembly GCF_003265705.2. NCBI lineage: Eukaryota > Metazoa > Chordata > Mammalia > Carnivora > Otariidae > Callorhinus > Callorhinus ursinus. The sequence continues at coordinate 4,117,992 of NW_027397140.1, forward strand.
AGCAACCTCTTCGACCTCAGCCACAGCAACTTCTTCCTAGAAACATCTCCAAAGCAAGGGAAGCAAGGGCAAAAATGAACTATTGGGATTTCATCAAGATAAAAAGCTTTTGCACAGCAAAAGAAACAGTCCACAAAACCAAAAGACAACTGACAGAATGGGAGAAAATATTTACAAATGACATATCAGATAAAGGGCTAGTATCCAAAATCTCTAAAGAACTTATCAAACTCAACACCCAAAGAACAAATAATCCAATCAAGAAATGGGCAGAAGACATAAACAGACATTTTTCCAAAGAAGACATCCAAATGGCCAACAGACACATGAAAAAGTGCTCAACATCGCTTGGCATCAGGGAAATGCAAGTCAAAACCTCCATGAGATACCACCTCACACCAGTCAGAATGGCTAAAATTAACAAGGTAGGAAATGACAGATGTTGGCACAGATGCAGAGAAAGGGGAACCCTCCTACACTGTTGGTGGGAATGCAAGCTGGTGCAACCCCTCTGAAAAACTGTATGGAGGTTCCTCAAACAGTTGAAAATAAAGCTACCATACAATCCAGCAATGGCACTACTGTGTATTTACCACAAAGATACAAATGTAGGGATCCGGAGGGTACGTGCACCCCAATGTTTATAGCAGCAATGTCCATAATAACCAAACTGTGGAAAGAGCCAAGATGTCCATCGACAGATGAATGGATAAAGAAGATGTGATATATATAAACAATGGAGTATTATGCAGCCATCAAAAGGAATGAGATCTTGCCATTTGCAAGGATGTGGATGGAACTGGAGGGCGTTATGCTGAGTGAAATAAGTCAATCAGAGAAAGACATGTATCATATGACCTCACTGATATGAGGAATACTTGATCTCAGGAAACAAACTGAGTATTGTTGGAGTGGTGGTGGGTAGGAGGGATGGGGTGGCTGGGTGATAGACATTGGGGAGGGTATGTGCTACGGTGAGCGCTGTGAATTGTGCAAGACTGTTGAATCACAGATCTGTATTCCTGAAACGAATAATGCAACATATGTTAAGAACAAAGAAAAAGAAGATAGCAGGAGGTGAAGAATGAAGGGGGGGAAATCGGAGGGGGAGACGAACCATGAGAGACGATGGACTCTGAAAAACAAACTGAGGGTTCTAGAGAGGAGGAGGGTGGGGCGATGGGTTAGCCTGGTGATCGGTATTAAAGAGGGCACATTCTGTGTGGAGCGCTGTGTGTTATGCACAAACAATGAATCATGGAACTCTACATCAAAATCTAATGATGTAATGTATGGTGATTAACAAACACACACAAAAAAAGACCAAGGAATGAGTGCTGTGAAGCTCTTAGAACAGTGCCTGCCCTGCTCAGTGTCATATTGATGCCAGCTGGCACATCATCCATGGTTAAATATGTGGGAATTCCACAGTTAATTCATTCCCACAGAAGTCCCTGTGCTGCGACCCCAGACTCCCTCTGTTCAACAAACCTGGCTGAGGGGATTGTGACTGAGCCTGCAGTGCAGCAGAATGGAAACAGCTGAATTTTCGTTCCTGTATTCCTTGTCACCGAGAAAGGTGTCAGCCTCCCCAGGCCATCCTGCTGCTCTGAGTCAAATAGGAGAATATACCCAGCATTAGGCTGGGGGCTCACCGGCCAAGAAAGATGTGCTGGAAGTAAAATTATTAGCCTTGGGATCTCTCCTCACCTCCCCATGGGTGCATTCTAAGATGTCAGGCTGTCTGAGGAAAACTTAACTGCCCCCAACTTGGGAGGAGAATTCAGGCTTTCTGGATAGCTCAAAGATAAAAGTACATTTTGATACAACCACTGTCTCAACCACACCCCGTCTTATACTCACACAACCACACTCCCACATGTGCTCACCCACACCCACATTTAAACAAACATACCACAAATCACCCAGATCATTATCTTAAGAAATCATGTTGTCATCCAATCCACACACACTGCTTGAAGATATCTGTGGCCAGGCAGACAGTAACGGGACTCCTGGAAGAATGCAAAGATGATGCCCCAGATCTCCAGAGGCCATGCACTAACCCCATATCAGACTGTAGAATCGGGGTCCTCTGTAGAATGATGCTGAGGGTTCTGATTAAGGGGTGCTTCTTGTCCCAAAGGGCTCACAGCTTACATAGAAGGCAGCTCAGTTTCCCTAATTGATACGAGGTGGCAGAGAAAGAGAACAAAGAGCGAGACACTCCCATGGACCTTCCATGCCTGTCAGCAACCTACAAGCTCCCCCTCAGGCCCTGCTCCATGGGTGCCAAGTCCTGCGACAGAGCTGGCGGGGGTGCACAGTGGGTTCTAGGAGGCTGCTTCATAGGAAGTCCCAGAATTTGACTTCGAGTAAGTGACTCCTGGGTCTTCAGAGTCTTATCCAGTGGTGAACAGATTGTGAAAACAGAAGCCATTCAACTCCCCCAGCTCCTTGAGGGGCACCTGGTGCACTCAGCAGGAATGTAAAAGATAAATATCTGTCACATTCCTATTATAGAAACAAACAAAAAAAAGCCATGCAACCCCCTTTCCTAAAGTCAACATTCCTGGACAACACACAGGAAACCTGACTACAAAGTCACAAAGGGTCTATAGGCCACAAACAAAATATGGGAGCATCCAGAACTCTGAGCAGTCAGACTCCTGCCCCTTTCAAAGTCTCTCCCCTTGGCAGCCCTGCCCCAAATCTCCCATCCTTCCCAGTTTGGCACTTAAAATGTACATTTAAGAAAATGGGTTGTGGCTTAAAAAAAATCTCTTGCTGACTTATGGCTGACCCAAAATGGAAAAACTATAAAACATATCAAGAGCACTAATGTGACTCCCCAGTCCACTGCTGTTTACTCACTGCATGGTTATGGGAATGCCTCTCCTCCTCCTAAACTGTAAAGCTCGTGATTCATCTCCATGCCCCCTGCCCAATGCACCCACTGTTTGTGGAGCAGAAGCTCAAGAAATGCTTGCTGGTAATGATGACATCAGGATAGCAAATGTGCTGCTTTCTGTATTTTCCCAACAGAGCCTCCATTTTAATCAGGGTCTCACTATTGGCCCAGTTTAGAATTTTTCTAAAAGGAGTTTTATCTTCAATATGGAAACTCAGGAAGTTCAGGTTTTACTTATTTTTGATCTTTTGAACTAAAAATTTTTAAAATATCAAGAAAGGGTGTGTATATATATATATATATATATATATATATATATATATAGTATTGGAGCACCTGGACACTGTTACATTGTTACTGTTATAGACCAGAAAAGATGGTGGGGGTGGGTAAAAGTTAAAATAAGCTCACTGCAGCTTTATAAGCTATTTATAAGGTCCTCCCTGCCTGCCTGATTTTCTCTTCCTATTATTATAAAGTCATCTTTGTCCCAGTTTGTATAATACCAAGAATTGCTCACCCACAGTTATTCAGTTCTCACAGTGCAAGAGGGGCTTTATGAAATACAAGCTCAAGCAGACAGAATTCAGCCTTCCAAAGAAGTGCATAATTTAAATGGAACAGAAGACACAAAGGGAGGGTAATGTCCTGGTGGCTTTCTTTGTTCTTGGATGCTGAGAAGAGGAGTGAAGAGCACCATCCTACCCCAGCCCCCACCTCCTGGTAAGTAGAGCTCTCTCCCTCTCTTCCGAGTTTCTGACCTTTTCCTCCTCCTCCCTCCCACCAACTGCAATGCAGCCAGTCCTGGTGAGTTCTTATAAAGGAGAAAAAGTGACCCAATGTGTAGCTTTAAATTACCCTAGTAACAAAGACAGGCCTGGATAGAAGCCACCTGTCTCCATGCTCCACCCTTCAAGGCCACAGCTGCTGGGTTTTCTCTAAGTCATACTCAATCATATGGCCTCTTTACTCTTCATGCTACTTGCCCGGTGACTATAAATGAAACAGCAGGTTTAGCCACCAAGTCCCATCTGAGTCAAGGGCTGCAGATCACAGAGGACCCTTGTGGTCAGCGTCTCCATCATCGTTGGCCTTTCTGTTCTTGCCCCATTCCTTCCTTCCTCTGCACAGAGTCCTAGTTTTCTTCTGATATTTTACAAAAAGGGTTATACTTATACATTTTCCATTTAAGATTTTCTTTTCCTTTCCATGACTATTTAATTTTATACTCATAAAAACAGTATCTGTGAGATAAGAAGTAAGCAGGGATTCTTACCCACATTTCACAGACAGGAACCTCAAATCAGCTAGAAGACAAAAATGCTTACATCCACATAATGAGAAAGAGGCTTGGCTATTTCCTCCAAATCAGGGAAGAAACTATTGGCTGAAGATCCCAGAAACCTACAGACCTTCAAAGGGACTTCATGTTAGTCAGCACACCAGACCCTCTGTAGATGGAAGAGGTGGCTCCTTTTATCAGCCATGCTGGTTTTCATGCACAGCTGTTATCACTAATACAGTGCCAGTTCATTCTGAATTAATAGTAGCTTGGTCATTATATGTATTCTCAATTGGCAGATACTGAAAGAACCATCACAATCTAGGGAAATCCATGCAATTTTTTCTTTTCACTCAGAAGGGTTCTTTATAAAGGCTTAAGAATCCATACCCTTGCCTATTACCATTTCCCAAAGTGGTGTGTGCAACCCACTCAGTTGGTTGAGTGTCCCACTCAGTTTTGGTTCAGGTCATGATCTCATGGATCATGGGACTGAGCCCCGCGTTGGGCTCCATGCTCAGCAGGGAGTCTGCTTGGAGTTTCTCTTCCACTGCCCTCCCCCAACTTGCTCTCTCTCTAAAATAAACAAGTAGGGCGCCTGGGTGGCTCAGTCATTAGGCGTCTGCCTTCGGTTCAGGTCATGATCCTGGGGTCCTGGGATCGAGCCCCAAATTGGGCTCTCTGCTCTGCAGGAAGCCTGCTTCTCCCTCTCCCACTCCCCCTGCTTGTGTTCCCTATCTCACTGGTCTCTCTCTGTCAAATAAATAAATAAAATCTTTAAAAAAATAAAATAAATAAGTAAATCTTTAAAAAAAGAAAGAAAGAAAAAGCCATCATCTGGAAAAAGAAAATTATAAAGGAAAAAATTCTCAGATACATAAAACATAATAAAAGTAGTAGAAAAAAAAGAAAAAAGAAAAGTAGTAGATTAATCACTTTTAAAACTAGTATGGAGGTTAAACACAAAATCAGTAAAATCTATCATATGTACAAATCACTCAAAGGATACACAAAATCAAAGGATGTAAAGTGTGATATCATATGCATATAAAATGTTTAAGAGGAGTAAATATTTAGTGCTCTTGGAATAGATTCAAACATAAGTGACCATCATCAGTATAGACTGCTATTCATGTAAGATGTTATATATGAACCTAATGTTAATCACAAATCAAAACCTTTAAGAGATTAAGGAGGGCATGTGATGTGATGAACACTGGGTGTTATATGCAAGTGATGAATCATTGAACACTCCATCAGAAACTAATGATGTACTATATGTTGGCTAATTGAATTTAAATTTCAAAAAAACATAGAAGATAAGGGGGGGGAAGCTGTAAGAGATAACACACAAAAAAGAGAAAAGAATCCAAGCATATACTAAAGAAAGCCAACAAACCACAGATGAAGAGAGCAAAGAAAGAAGAAAGGAATAAAGAAGAACTACAAAAAGAAAGGAATAAAGAACTACAAAAAGGAATAAAAAAGAACTCCCTCAAATCATCCTAATTATCCTAGAAATAAAGCAAATAACAGGGTGGCAATAAGTATATACAGCTATCAAAAATTACTTTTTAAAAAAGACTTTATTTATTTATTTGAAAGAGCGAGAGAGAGAGCACAAGCAGGGGGGCAAAGGAAGAGGGAGAAGCAGATTCCCCACTGATCAGGGAGCCTGACACGGGGCTAGATCTCAGGACCCCAGGATCATCCCAGGACCCCAGGATCGTGACCTGAGCCAAAGGCAGATGTCCAACTGATTGAGCCACCCAGATGCCCCCAAAATTACTTTAATTGTAATTTAAATGGACTAAATACTCCAATCAAAAGACATAGGGTGACTGAATGGATAAGAAAACAAGATCAATCTATATGATGCTTACAAGAGGCTCACTTCAGACGTGAAGATACATGCAGACTGAAAGTGAAGGAATGGAGGGTCATCTGGATGGTGAAGTTGGTTAAGCATCTAACTCTTGTCTTTGGCTCAGGTTGTGATCTCAGGGTCCTGGGATCGAGCCCCACATTGGGATCCATGCCCAGGGTGGAGGCTGCTTGGGATTCTCTCTCCCTTCTTCCTCTGCCCCTCCCCCACACTCTTTTTCTCTCTCTCTCAAATAAATAAATAAATCTTTTAAAAAAAAAGAAAAGAAAGGGAAGGAATGGAGACACTGTGTAGAAGATGGCAGAGTGGGCGGGCGCTAGGCTTGCCTTGTCCCACAAATACAACTAGAGAACTATCAAATCATCCTAATTGCCCTGGAAATTGACCTGGAGAGTGGTAGAACAAACTCCACAAGTAAAGGTAGAGAAGAGGCCAAATCAAAGAAGGTAGGAAGTGCAGAGATGTGATTTGGGACACAAATGAGTCATGGCTGCTTGGTGGGGAGGGAGCTATGGTTGAGGAGTCAGACTAGCACACAGACAAGCACATGGAGAAAACAAATCTCCATAACAATTGGCTCGAAAAGCAAGAGGGACCAAATTTCATGAGTTCTTGCAACTAGTGGGGCTTAAAGCCTAGAGTTATAGGTCAGTGTGCTGGGCTGGGATAGAGCCCAGAAGACATTCTGCTGCTCTTGGAGAAAAGGCAGGCAAATAATCCATGGACATACAGCATGGAAACAATGATCTGAAGAGCACCTGGAGCACACAGTGAGGAGGTTACTTGATCATGGAGATCTCATTTGTTCATGGAGATTCCTCTGGGGACAAAGGAACTGGCTGGTGCCATTTCCTTCCCCATCCCTCAGCATGAGCACAGAGCCACCTGTGAGAACAAATGCAGCACTGACATTCACAACCTAACACCAAGCCCACTCACTCTGGTGTAACCGCCCCTCCCAGTCATGCTTGCCTCAGTCCCAGTCCAAAGGTGCCCCCTCCCCAGAAGACCAGCCCAAGCCCTGCTCACAATATGAATCTGAATGGGGAGTTTTGCAGAGTCTCGATTCAGGTGGTGGTGACAGGTCTCATTTCACACGCCAGACCAGAGCACATCTAGTTAAAACTTGCCATATTCAGACCAGAGACTAAACACTGCCCACAAGGCAAAGAGAGCATCTGCAGATGATTGGCCTGAAGGAAAAAGTGGCCAGGACGAAATAGCAGAGAACACACAGCATACATTGGAGACACTCCCTGGAGCACCAGTCCCTGGGCAATGGGGAGCAATACACAGCAGGGCACTATAAGACCTTTTCTTCATAAGGCCATTACCTTCAAGGACAGGAGATGTAGCTGACTTTCCTAACACACAGAAACAGGTACAGAGACTTAGACAAAAGGAGAAGACAGAGAAATTTATCCCAAATGAAAGAACAGGACAAGGCCACAACCAGAGATGTAAGCAACATTTCTGATAGAGAATTTATTTTTCTAAAAGATTTATTTATTTATTTATTTATTTATTTATTTATTTATTTGAGAGAGAGGGCATGAGCAGGAGGGGCAAAGAGAGAGAAAATCTTCAGACTCCCTGCTGAGCACAGAGCTCTACTCAGTGCTCAATCCCACAACCCATGAGATCATGACCTGAGACAAAACCAAGAGTCAGACACTCAACCGATTGAGCCACCCAGGCGCCCCCTGATAGAGAATTTAAAGTAATGATTATGAGGATACTCATGGGACTTGAGAAAAGAGTGGAAGACAGGACTGAGACACTTAACACAGAGATAAGGAATAACATAGAGATAAGCAGCTCAATAAATGAAATGAGAAAAATGTTTGATGGAATGAACAGTAGTCTGCAAGAAGCAGAGAAACAAATTAATAACCTAGAAGACAGAGTAATGGAAAATAATCAAGCTGAACAAAAGACAGAAAAAAGAATTATGCAAAAGGAGACTACACTTAAGGAACTCAGTGACTCCATGAAATGTAATAACATTCATATTATAGGATTTCCAGAAGAAAAAGAAAGAAAAGAGCAGAAAATTGATCTGAAGATCAATCAGTAAAAATGAATATTTTTCTAAAAAATCAGTCAGGGAATTCATGAAATAGAAGGATGTAAAATATAAAAGCATATACCTAAAATGTGGGAAGGAGAACAGAAAATAATGGGTTCACTCAAATGACTAACAACTTAATATAGACTGTTATATGCAAAAGATGTTATGTACAGACCTAATGGTAACCATAAATCAAAAACCACTAATAAATATACAAAGAATAAAGAAAAGAAATCCAATATCACTAAATATGTCACTAAAGAAACCCAGCAAATCATGAGAGAAAGACAAGAAAGGATCAGAGAAAATCTTCAGAAACAAACACAAAACAAGTAATAAAATGGCAATAAATACATATCTATCAATAATTACTCTGAATGTAAATAGACTAAATGCTCCAATCATAAGATATAGACTAAAAATTCCAATCAGAAGACAGAGATGGGTCAAAATGGATAAAATACAAAACCCATGTACTCCCTACAAGACACTCATTTTAGACTTAAAGACACCACAGATTGAAAGTGAGGAGATGGAGGGGCGCCTGGGTGGCTCAGTCGTTAAGCGTCTGCCTTCAGCTCAGGTCATGGTCCCAGGGTCCTGGGATTGAGCATTGCCTCAGGCTCCTTGCTTGGTGGGAAGCCTGCTCTCCCTCTCCCACTACCCCTGTTTGTGTTCCCTCTCTCGCTGTCTCTCTCTCTCTCTGTCAAATAAATAAAATCTTTAAAATAAAAAAAAAGAAAGTGAGGAGATGGAGAAACATCTATCATGCAAATGGATGTCTAAAAAAAGCTGGAGTAGCAATACATATATCGGAAAAACTAGACTTTAAAACAAAGATCGTAACAAGAGACAAAGAAGTACACTATATAATAATAAAGGGACAATCCAACAAGTAGATATAACAATTGTAAATATTTGTGTATCCAACATGGAGCATGCAAATATATAAAACAGTTAACAACAAACATTAAAGGAACTAATGGATACTAATACAGTATTAGTAGGGGACATTAACACCCTATTTACATCAATGGACAGATCACCTAAACAGAAAATCAATAAGGAAACAATGACTTTGAATGACACACTGGAAAAGATGGATTTAACAGATATATTCAGAACATTCCAACCTAAAACAGCAGAATATACATTCTTTTCAAGTGCACATTCTCCAGAATAGATCACAGAGTAGGCCACAAAACAAGCCTCAACATATTCAAGAAGATCAAAGTCATACCATGCATCTTTTCTGACAACAGCAATATGAAACTAGAAATCAACCGGAAGAAAAAATCTAGAAAGGCCACAAATGCATGGAAGTTAAACTTGCTACTAAACAATGAATGGGTCAACCAGGAAATACAAAAAATCAAAAGTTATATGGAAACAAATGAAAATGAAAACACAAAGGTCCAAAACCATAGGGCTACAGCAAAAGCAGTAAGAAGGAAGTTTATTGCAATACAGGCCTACCTCAAGAAGGAAGAAAAATCTCAAATAACCCAACCTTAGACCTAAAGGAGCTGGGGGAAAAAAAAAAACAGTAAACGAAGCCTAAAATCAGTATAAGGGAAATAATAAAGATTAGAACAGAAATAAATGATATACAAAGTAAAAAAACCAATACAACAGAACAATGAAACCAAGAGTTGGTTCTTTGAAAAAATTAACAAAATTGATAAACCCCTAGCCAGACTTATCAAAAAGAGAAGAGGAAGGAATCAAATAAATAAACTCACAGATGAGAGAGGAGAAATAACAACCAACACCACAGAAATACAAACAATATAAGAGAATATTATGAAAAAGTATATGCCAATAAATTGGACAACCTGGAAGAAATAAATAAATTCCTAGAAACATATAAATTACCAAAACTAAAACAGGAAAAAATAGAAAAGTTGAACAGACTGATAACCAGCAAAGAAACCTAATCAGTAATCAAACTCTCAACAAACAAAATTCCAGAACCAGATGACTTCACAGCTGTATTCTGTCAAATATTGAAAGAAGAGTAAATAGCTATTCTTCTCAAACTGTTCCAAAAATTAGAAAAGGAATAAAACCTTCCAAACTCATTCCAAGCTCATGAGGCCAGCATTACCTGACACACCAAAACCAGACAAAGACATCACAAAAAAAGAGCTACAGGCCAATGTGTCTGATGAACATAGATACAAAAATCTTCAACAAAATACTTCCAAATCAAATTCAACATCACATTAAAAAAATTCACCATGATCAAGTGGATTTATTTTTGGGCTACAAGAGTGGTTTAGTATTTGCAAATCAATCAGTGTGATACATCACATCAGTAACAAAGGATAACAAACATATGATCATTTCAATAGATGGAGAAAGAGCATTTGACAAAGTACAATATCCATTCATGATAAAAACCCTCAAGAAAATAGGTGTTGAAGGAACATACATCCATATAATAAAGCCTTACATGAAATACCCACAGCTAACATCATCCTCAATGGGGAAAAACTGAGAGTTTTTCCTCTATGGTCAGGAACGATGTTCACTCTCACCATTTTTATTTGACACAGTACTGGATACAACAGTCAGACAACAAAAAGAAAAGGCATCCACATTGGTAAGGAAGAAATTTCACTGTTTGCAGATGACATGATACTCTACATAGAAAACCTAAAAGATGCTACCAAAACAGTGCTAGAACTGATATATGAATTCAGTAAAGTCACAGAATACAAAATCAATGTACAGAAATCTGTTGCATTTCTATACATAAACAATGAAGCCGCAGAAAGAGAAATTAAGAAAAAAAAAATCACATTTACAATTGCACCAAAAACAATAAGATATCTAGGAATAAACCCAACCAAAGAGGTAAGAGACCTGTACTCTGAAAACTATAAAACACTTATGAAAGAAATTGAAGATGGCACAAAGAAATGGGAAGACATTCCATGCTCACAGAATGGAAGAACAAATATCATTAAAGTGTCTATACTTGCCAAAGCAATCTACACATTTAATGCAATCCCTATCAAAATACCAACAGCAGTTTTCACAGAACTAAAACAAGCAATTCTAAAATTTGTATGGAACTACAAAAGACCCCAAATAGCTGAAATAATCTTGAAAAAGAAATGCAAAGCTGAAGGCATCACAATTCCAGACTTCAAGTTATATTACAAAGCTATAGTAATCAGAATAGTACGGTACTGGCACAAAAACAGACACATAGATCAGTATAACAGAATATAAAACCCAGAAATGAACCCACAACTATATGGTCAATTAATATTTGACAGAGTAGGAAAGAATAACCAATGGGATAAAAGTCTTCAAATTCTGTTGGAAAAATTGGATAGCAACAGGCAAAAGAAAGAAATTGGACTACTGTTTTACACCATACAGAAAAACAATTTCAAAATGGATTAAAGACCTAAATGTGAGACATGAAATCATAAAAATCCTAGAAGAAAACACAGGCAGTAACCACTTTTACATCAACCATAGTTAGTTTTTTCTAGATCTGTCTCCTGAAACAAAAGAAACAAAAGTAAAATTAAACATTGGGACTACATTAAAATAAAAGGCTTCTGCACAGTGAAGGAAACAGTCAACAAAACTAAAAGGCAACCTATGGAATGTAAGAAGATATTTGTAAATGACATCTGGGTTAGTCTTCAAAATATGTAAAGAACTGATACAAATCAATACACCCCCAAAACCAATAATCCAATTTAAAAAATGGACAAAAGACATGAACAGATAAATTTCTCTAAAGAAGACATCCAGATGGCCAACAGACACATGAAAAGATTTTCATAATCACTTACCATCAGGGAAATGAAAATCAAAACCACCATAAGATATCACCTCATACCTGTGAGAATGGCTAAAATCAACACAAGAAACAACAAGTGTTGGTGAGGATGTGGAGAAAGACCAACGCTCTTGCACTAGTGGTGGGAAAGCAAACTGGTGTAGTCACTGTGGAAAACAGTAAAGAGGTTCCTCAAAGAGTTGAAAATAGAATTACCATATGATAAAGTAATTTCACTATTAGGTATTTATCCAAAGGGAAAAAAACCCCACTATTTTGAAGTGATACATTCACCCCCATGCTTATTGCAGCATTATTTACAATAGCCAAGGTATGGAAGCAACCCAACTGTCCATCAACTGATGAATAGATAAAGAAGATGTGGTGTAAATAAATAAATGGAATATTATTCATCTATAATAAAGAATGAAATTGTGCCGTTTATATGGATGGACCTAGAGAGTCTAATGGATGGACCTAGACAGTATAATGCTAAGTGAAATAAGTCAGTCAAATACCATATGATTTCACTCATATGTGGACTTACAGATACAAAAAAAAAAAAAAAAAACTACTGAATAAAGAGACAATGAGAAAAACAGACTCTTACATATGGAGAAGATACTGGTGGCCCCAGAGGGGATAGGTGAAATAGATAATGGGCATGCTTATCTTGATGAGCACTGGGAAATGTACAGAATTGTTGAATCACTATATTGTACATCTGAAACTAATATAACATTCTATGTTAATTATTCTTGAATTTAAAAAAGCATAAGGGTAGTAGAAATTTGCTTAACCTTCAATACTGCTGTTGTGGTAATGTTGTGGTAATGGTTGTTTTGTTCTTTAGTTACCACTACCTAGTTTAAAGAAAAATAACTCTTAAGAAAAGGAGCCATATTAATTCTCCGTAAACTTTTAACAGCAATACTGATTTTTTGATGATTCTTTTTATAGATATTGTTTTTGGATGTCTAATTTGTATCATATATACTAAGTTTTAAAATAAACACTTTGCTCAATTAAAAAGGATTGGGGAGAGGGAAAAATTGAAATATGAGGTGGAGCTTTGTTTGGAGTTGAATTGTGCCCCCTCCCAATTATATATTGAAGTACTGATGCCAGTACCTCAGAAGGTGACCTTATTTGGAGACAGAGTCATTGCAGATGTGATTAGTTAAGATGAGGTCATACTTCTTTAGTTGGGTGGGCCCCTCACCCAATGACTGTTGTACTTATTAAAAAAAGAAAAAAAGACCACGTAAAGATAGTCATGACACACACAGAGGCAAGAAGATATAAAGAGATGCACGGAGAAGTTGGCTGTCTAGAAGCCAACAAGAGGGCGCCTGGGTGGCTCAGTTGGTTAAGTGGCTGCCTTCAGCTCAGGTCGTGATCCCAGAGTCCTGAGATCAAGTCCCGCATCAGGCTCCCTGCTCGGCAGAGAGCCTGCTTCTCCCTCTCCTTCTGCCTGCCTCTCTGTCTACTCGTGCTCTCTCTCTCTATCTCTGTCAAATAAATAAATAAAATCTTTAAAAAAAAAAAAACAGAAGCCAACAAGAGAGGACTCAGAAGAAACCAACCCTGCCCACCCTTTGATCTCAGACTTCCAGGCCCCAGAACTGTAAGACAATAACTTTCTGTTGTTAAGTGTTCAGTCTGTGGTCCTTTGTTATGGCAGCTCCAGTAAACTAATATAAGCTTTGTGTAAATTCTTTATACTATATATAATATAGTATGTACTATGTGTATATATACACACACACACACACAAGCTTATATTAGTTTACTGAGGCTACATATAGTATCTATAGAGATATATAGTATCTATATCCATCTATCTATATCTATCTATATAATTGTAACAGCAAATAAGTATAATAGAAAAAGTTTTGCCTTTCCTACTGTGATTTAATGATCCAGTTCTAACTGATAACCTAAATTAAATTTCATTTCATATACTATATATACTATATATATAATTTGTATGTATGTATATATATAATTTGTAATATATATATAATTTGTAATGGCAAACAAGTATAACAGAAAAAGTTTTGCCTTTCCTACTGTGATTTAATAATCCATTTCTAACTGATAACCTAAAATTAAAATGAATTTCATTTCAAAACTCCTCTTGATTGAGAAGCTTTATGCTGGTAGATGCCATTCAGCAATGAATTAGAAACACTGTCTAACAGTTTACTCAGGTATATTTGGCATACAATAAATTGCATACATCTAAGGTATATAATTTTTTAATGTATCATTACAAATGTTATTCAGAAACCCATCTTTTTGTTGTTGTTGTTTATAAAGTACACAATTTGATAAGTTTTGCCATATTTACACACCCATGAAATCTCTGGCACAACCAGGATATTGAACAAATTCATTACTTCCAGAATATCCTACATCCCCTCTGTAATCCCTGCTCCAGTCCTCCCATCCCCAGGGAACCAGTGATCTGCTTTCTGTCCCTGTAGATTGGTTTGTCTTTTGTAGAATTTTATATAAATGAAATCATACAGAATGTCATTTTTAAGATTTGCCTTGCTTTTTTCACTCAGTACAGCTATTTTGAGATTTTTTCCCTCCCATGTGGTTACATGTATTAATAATTGAATCCTGTGAAAAATGCTGTTGATGTTTTGATAAGGAGTGCATTAAATGTGTAGATTGCTTTGGGTAGTAGAGACATTTTAACAATGTTTGTTCTTCCAACCCATTAGCATGGAATATTTTCCATTTCTTTGTGTCCTCTTTAATTTCTTTCATAAGTATTCTATAGTTTCCAGAGTACAAGTCTTTCACCTCTTTGATTAGGTTTATTCCTAGGTTTCTTAGGTTTGGTGCAATTGTAAATGGGATTGATTCCTTGATTTCTCTTTCTGCTGCTTCATTGTTGGTGTATAGAAATGAAACAGGTATCTGTACCTTGATTTTGTATTCTGTGACTTTACTGAATTTGTGTATCAGTTCTAACACTGTTTTGGTGGAGTCTTTCTGGTTCTCTAAATAGAGTATCATGTCTTCTACAAATAGTAAAAGTTTGACTTCTTCCTTGCTGATTTGGATGCCTTCTACTTCTTTTTGTTGTCTGTTTGCTGTGGCTAGCACTTCCAATACTATGTTAAATAATAGCAACATTCAACAGGATGAAACTGGACTACTTTCTTACACTATACACAAAAATAAATTCAAAATGGATGAAAGACCTAAATGTGAGACAGGAAATCATCAAAATCCTAGAGGAGAACACAGACAGTAATCTCTTTGACATTGGCCATAACAACTTCTTACTAGATACATCTCCTGAGGCAAGAGAAACAAAACCAAAAACAAACTATTGGGACTTCATCAAATACATAGCTTCTGCACAGCAAAGGAAACAACCAACAAAACCAAAAGGCAACCTACAGAATGGGAGAAGATATTTGTAAATGACATATCTGATAAAGGGTTAGTCTCTAAAATATATAAACAACTTATAAAACTTAACACCCAAAAAACAAATAATCCAGTTAAAAAATGGGCAGAAGACATGAATAGACATTTTTCCAAACAAGACATAGAGATGGCCAATAGACACATGAAAAGGTGTTTCACATCACTCAGCATCAGGGAAATACAAATCAAAACTACAAGGAGATAGATATCATCTCACCTTGTCAGAATGGCTAAAATTAACAAACGAGAAATAATGGGTGTTGGCAAGGTTGTGGAGAAAGGGAAACTCTCTTATACTGTTGGCAGTAACGCAAACTGTTGTAGCCACTCTGGAAAACAGTATGGAGGTTCCTCAAAAAGTTAAGAATAGAACTACGCTATGATCCAGCAATTGCACTACTAGGTATTTACACAAAGAATACAAAAATACTAATTTGAAGGGATACATTCACCTGGATGTTTATAGTAGCATTATCAACAATAGCCGAATCATGGAAAGAGCCCAAAAGTCCATCAACTGATGAATGGATAAAGAAGAGGTAGCATATATACAATAGAATATTACTCAGTCATAAAAAAGAATCTAATCTGTCATTTGCAAGAATGTCAGTGGAGCTAGAAAGTATTATACTAAGTGAAATAAATTAGAGAAAGACAAATACCATATGATTTCACTCATATATGGAATTTAAGAGAAAAAACAAACAATCATAGGAGCAAAAAGAGGCAAACCAAGAAACAGACTCTTTTTTTAAATTTTTTTAAAGATTTTTATTCATTTATTTGAGAGAGCGAGAAGAGAGTGCACATGAGAGGGGGTAGGGTTGGAGGGAGAAGCAGACTCCCTGCTGAGCGGGGAACCTGATGCGGGACTCGATCCTGGGACTCCAGGATCATGATCTGAGCCGAAGGCAGTCGCTTAACCAACTGAGCCACCCAGGTGCCCAAGAAACAGACTCTTAACTATAGAGAACAAACTGATGGTTACCAGAGGGGAGGTTGGAGGGGGTTGGGTTAAATAGGTGACGGGGATTAAGGAGTGCACTTGTGATGAGCACCGAGTGTTGTATGTAAGTGTTGAATCACTAAATTGTACACCTTAAACTTATATTACACTGTATGTTAACTAGCCAGAATTTAAATAAAAACTTAAAAAGATAAAACAAGATAAAATTCATTCCTGTTTATTGCTAAGTAGTAGTATATTGTGTAGATATAACAGTGTCTTTATCCATTCACCTCTTGATGGACATTTGGAATGTTTCCAGATTGGGGCTATTACAAATACACTACTGTGAACATTTGCTTTTTTTTCTCTTGGAATGGCTGTATTATTTGGTAGGTATATGTTTAACTTTTTAAGAGATGCCAGACAGCTTTTCAAGGTGGCGGTATCCTGTTACATTCCCACCATTGGTGTAGGAGTATTCCAGTCACTCCATACCCTTGCTTACACTTGTATGGTCAGCCTTTTCTATTTTCATCATTTTTTTAAAGATTTTTATTTATTTATTTGAGAGAGAGTGAGAGTAAGAGAGATCACAGAGGGAGAGGGAGAAGCAGACTCCCAACTGAGCAGGGAGCCCGATGTGGTGTTTGATCCTAGGACCCTGAGATCATGACCTGAGCTGAAGGCAGCTGCTTAAATGACTGAGCCACCCAAGCGCCTCTATTTTCATCATTCTTATATGTGCACAATGGTGTCTCACCTCACAATCCACTGACTATGATGTGAGCAATACCCTGGAGACTGCAGAACCAGAGTCACAGGATAAATGACAGACTTGCCTTTGCTCCTCAAGAGGAAAGCCAGAACAATGCAATAAACAGTACTGAAAAGTCTGATGAGCCATTTGATACCTACCTTGTAACATACAAAATAAATTCCAAATGGATTAGACTTATGCTTTTAAAATATCTCAGTTAAAATGTATGATTGTTTTGGGCGCCTGGGTGGCTCAGTTGGTTAAGCGACTGCCTTTGGCTCAGGTCATGATCCCGGAGTCCTGGGATCGAGTCCCACATCAGGCTCCTGGCTCAGCGGGAAGCCTGCTTCTCCCTCTGACCCTCTCCCCTCTCATGCTGTTTCTCTCTCTCTCTCTCTCTCAAATAAATAAATAAAATCTTAAAAAAGAAATATGATTGTTTGTTCCATAGCAAAAAATGCTCAAATATGTGAAAAGAACATAAGCATCCAAATGTATGTGTTCCAATCCATATTGACTTCTCCATCTGCATACCCGAGTCTTCCTTTCATTCCTCTGGCTGGCTCTATGGAATGCACTAGACTTCAGTCACACAGGACAGCTGACAACTCCTGGAAATACTGAGCGCTTTCACACATCAGCAACATTGCCCATGTGTCTGCTAGGAAGGTGCATCCCCCCATTATTCACCTAGCAAATCCCTACTCATGCTACAAGACCCACTGTGAATAAATGCCACATCTCTGCCAGTAGCTGCTGCCTGCACATTTGGCCTCTCCCACCTGCACATTCTTACAGCACTTCTCATATTGCTTGAAATGAGCTGTTTACATGTTGGTTTTGTGCAATTGTGAGTCCCTAGGGTGAGGACTTTGTATTTTGGGGAGACTATGGTTTCAGTACCCAGCAATGTGTGCTGAATGAAAGGAATAAAATATACACAATATTGTAGTAGGTAGTGGTCCAATGCCTCTAGTGGAGCTCACTCCCTAGTAGTATTCCTTTTAACAGAGGTATAGCACTAGAGTTTCTAGATGTAGCATCATTTTTGCATCTGAGTGCACCACTCAGTTGGTCTACTTAAATCCAAATTCAAAGCCTGTGGCTTCCTGGGCTACACAGATAACTCAAAGCAGTCTAGGCAAGTCTAGGCATGGGCTGATTTATGCCTGCTTCACTCATCCTGAGAGTTTTAGTTTCATGTGGGTATAGTTTCTCTGCAGCCCCATTTCAGGAGGACTGGAGATTTCACCTACTCTAACATCAGTTTTCCTGCTATTTCTTTGCTTATAGAGGAAACCCTCAGGGCAAAATTAGCTCTGAGATTTAAGCTTACCTTTCTTGTTCTTGTCTTTTTTCAAAGTGTGGTCTGATGATTTTTCATTCTCTTGTTAGCTCTTGGTTGCTTTTAAGATGATATATTTTAACATTATCCAAATATTTTAGTTTTTCTCAGAGCAAGAGTTGGTCTGAATTATAGTCTTGCATTACTGGAACCATTTATTACTTTCATAGTTGGGAAAAAATTAAAAAGAAACATTCATGCTTATTTGGGCTATCAGTGTCAGTTTTGACCTATGGATACTGAACCAAAAAAAAAATCACATCAGCATTTTCCCCTTTGCGAATAAAATGTTCTTTGCAACAGCAGAAGCCTAAGCACCTTGGAAGATAAAGTTTCTTGTGTGTCTTGGAACATTACAAAAGCAGTTATAGGTTAATGGACCATGATTTGCAGGGAAGTATTGCAGATCTTTTTAAAGACACTCTTCCAGAACCCTTAAATCTAATTATCCTAAGTTCAGGGAGAGATTGCAGAAGCAGTGTAGACTCCCAGAGTCTGGCAGCCATCCCTCTTATAAAGATGCGATATGTGAGAAAACAGTGAGAAATTAGCTGATAAATGAAAGAATGAACAAATTAATGAACAAACCAAAGATCATTTGTCTCTAAGCCTGAGCTTGCTAAGGTGCCCAGTGCTACATTTCCCAAGAGTTGTGACCTGTGTGGCCACTGAAATAACATCAAGACAATTTAAATCAGACTAGAATGCAGTTATCATGTACCCAACTCTGTGCCTCATTTTCTACACCTAAGCCCTTTACAGGAGATGCTAGATTTAAGAAATCAGATAGAAGACCTCTGCAGAAAAACTTTTTGTCCAGTTCATTTGTGGAGGGAGAGGCATGAGTCCCACGGTGTAGACAAGCTGCTTTCCAGAAGACCTGAATTAGCAGTCAGAAGTAGTTGTTGAGTAGGGAAAGAAGCACAATGAGAAGAGAACTGTCATGAGCCCTTGAATGGTTCCTCTGCGCCATCTACCCCACCTGCTTTCTCATCACCTTAGGTCCCAGCAGCCGAGAAGCTGCCTCACATTCTGGACCTGAACTTCCATGCTATGATGGGTAGCAAAGCTGAATGGGAACATGGGCAGCCAGGGATCCAGAATAGTAGGAACACTTAGGCAAAAGCATGCCTAATTTTGTTGAAAAGAGAAGGAGGGACCCATCTGGCTCTCTGTGGCTGATTCCATATGACAGAAGGGGTGGTATGTGAATGGACCTGTTGGTTGTACAGTGTCTGTGTGAACAGCAGCTCCTCTGCATGACTCCAGCTGCTGTCTACATGGAGGGCAATAGAATGTAAATTAAAACAGCAGAGTAAGGCAACATTGCTGTTTGTTATCTAATCTTGCCTCAGGAGGAAAATCCTCTCCATGCCGGGTGATTTCTGTTGCAGACCCTCTTTGGCTGGATGATTCCTGCTGTCAGCCATGAATCAGTGCTTTGTCAAGATGGTATTTGGAGGAACAGCTCCACCAAGCATTTCTAGGATCACTGTCCGGAGAATGTCCCAGAACTCCAGATTCTCAGATGGGGTCCTGAGCTGGGGGAACCTTGTGTCTCTGGATGGATCTAGTTTCCAGAGTAAATAATTTGTGTCCTATTGGCAGAGACAGGCCACTGACCTTTCCAGTGCTGTCCTCCAGCTCCAGGGCCTCCCCCAGACCACTGGGAACACTGGTTGATTGTGCCCTACCTTCCTGCTTCCTTGTTCAATGACAACTTTCAAAGCATCTACTGACATCAAGTCTCCACAGCTACCCATTTACTTATTAGCTACTGGTTCTCTCCTCCATTTCTTCTTCTTCTTTTTTTCCCCTCCTCCAGTTTTTTTTCTCCTTCTTAGAAACCATTTTATCACCAATGTCAAAGGTCAATCTCTCCTCAGACTTCTGATCTGACTTTTGAAAGGCATAAAAACTGAAAAAAGAATTGGAAAAAAAAAAAAGGCAGGTCCAGGTTCTGACATGCCTTGATTTTAAAAACATGGCCAGTACAACATACAGACCTACATTCTACTTCCTCAAAGCCAGCATGATTTCTTCCTGAGTTAGCATACCTGGGCCAGTGTCTAAAATTTACCTCCTTTCTTTCTGTTAATAAAATCTCTCTGGAATTTGTACCTTCCTGGAAGCTGTACCTTGCAGCTTTGGTTAATGCTTTTGTCATCTGTTATATTAGTTCTTATAATTCTCTGTCCATTTGCCTGGACTATTTCCTGCAGATTAGCCCACTTTGGAAGTGTTTACATGAGTCCTAATGAGGATTATGCATAGGTTCACTAAGATGATGGTCTTGGAAACTGCGAACAAGTTGCTACTTCATAGGTTCGTTACCTGAAGATAAAGGTGAAGAAAAAGAACTTGACTGAAATGTGTAAATTGACCTTGAGGTTTCTTTATTATTATGTACAGAAGTTTCACCATACTTTATATTTACCATACTTAAATGTTATGATTATCCTAAAAAACAACAACAACATAAGATTACTGTATGATCCAGCAATTACACCTTTGGGTGGAAGAATTGAAAGCAGGACTCAAACAGATATTTGTACACCCATATTCATAGCAGCATTACTTGAAATAGCTAAAGGTGGAAACAATGCAAATGTCCATCCACAGATGAATGAATTAATAAAATATGGAATACACATACAGTGGAATAGTATTCAACCTTTAAAAAGAAGGGAATTCTGACACATGCTCAATGTGGATGAACCTTAAGAACATTAGGGTGAGTGAAAAAGCAAAACACAAAAATATAAATATTGTATAATTCCATTTATATGAAATATCTAGAGGAGTTGAAATCATAGAAACAGAAATTAGAATGGTGATTTGCTGGGGACTGAGAGGAAGAGGGAATGGGGAGTTGTTTAATGGGTACAGAGTTTCAATTTTGCAAGATGAAAAGAGTTCTGAAGACAGATGATGGTGATGGTTGCACCACAATGTGAAAGCATTTGATGCAGCTGAACTCTACACTTAAAAATGGTTACAATTATAATTTATGTTATGTATATCCTACCACAATAAAAGTTATGATTAATCTGGACTCATGCATATTAAACCCTGCTTTACCTACAGTGCAAAATTTCACTCTGAAGGGAGAGGGACATATATGAAAGGAAATTTTGGGCGGCTGCCTGCAATCACTCTGTATTACATTTGTCCATAAATTTGTGTTTGTATATAAGCATGAAGCCTATCTGTATCATCTTGAAGAGGTGTTGTATCATTTTGCTGCTGTTACAAACCAGTCCAATATGCCTTTGCTGAAATGCCCTTGTATTGATTTTTTAAAATAGTTTGGAGGAAATTAATTTTCATGTGCCTGTAGTTTTTATTACAACATCAGAAGAAAAGGATGAGTTTTGTATTGACTTTGACTTTACTTCTTCAAGTAACCTCAGAAAGTATCAATGTGGAAAGAGAATAAAAGGGAGAGATCTTTGAAAATCTTTTGTTTAGGATTTATTGCTAAAGAAAACTCAAGGAACCAAAGTGCTAAACTGAAGATCCTGGGTTATTCCGATCCAAGATCATCTTTGAATCCAGCAGGATTAACAGCACTAACATTCATAGGTTGCTTAGGCAAGTAACTTCTCATATTAACATCCAAATTGGAGGAACAAGGAAAACCTCTCAATAGAGTTGCAACATAGTATTTCTGGAGCTATTAAGCCAAATTTGGTATAGTTTGAAAGCTTGGGAAATATTTCTGTCAAGTTAAAGTATTCATAAAGTATTCTTGATTGGAATATTTATATTAAATCTAACTGAACCTTTTGTTCTGATTTCTAGTTTGCAGGAAATACAGGGGGGACAGCACCAAGTCAAATGGTGTCACAAATGAGGTCACCATACAATTCCAGAATGTGGACATTTGATGAGACAATTGTCCTGGTCTTGTCAAATGTCCTGATTGAAAGGGACTAAGAAGATGTAACAAACAAATGCAATGTATAAATCTTCATTGTATCCATGTTTAAAAAAAATAAGCTATAAAAAACATTTTGGGAAAAAAGCTCTTACCACCTTCAATATAGTACATCCTTTACTTTCTGTCTTCTCCCCGTAAGAAATTGATTCTTGAAGGCAGGGATTTTATTTATTTCTTGTTGTTGCTGTTTATTGATGTATCCTGAGTACCCACAGCAGTGCCTAAAACATAGTAGGTGCTTAATAAATATTTCATGAGCTAATGGATGTACATGTCTTAGTCTGTTTGGGCTGCCATAACAAAACACCACAGAAAAGAAGGCTTATACACAAGAGAAATTTATTTCTCACAGTTCTGGAGGTTGGAAGTCCAAAATCAAAGCATGGCAGGCTCACCTCTGATAAGTTCCCATTTCCTGGTTCATAGCTGGAGGCTTCTCACTGTGTCCTCACATGGTGGAAGGGGTGAGAAGTCTCTTTGGAGCCTCTATTATAACAGCACTAATCCCTTTTGTGAGGACTCCACCCTATGGCTTAATCACCTCCCGAAGGTCCTACCTCCTAAAACCATCACCTTTGTGGGTTAGGATTTAACATATGAATTTGGGGTGGACATAAACATTCAGACCATAGCAGTATGAAAATATAAACTGAGTTTGGAATGCCTACAGATACTTTGGCCGCAGTCAGAAGGATCCCTCTTTCAGGCATGCCCTGCTCACGGGGCCCTGATGGTGATACACTTTTTGACTGGCTCAGAGACAGGAGCTAATAGGGCATGACACCATGGATGGAGAGAATTACCAGCAAAGATGGACAAGGAGTTGCTCTCTTCACAGGATCTCCACTAGCTGGCCCTGGGTTCCTCTTAACCTGCATTAACAATGTGGCTGCAGTCCTTAAAAATTTTGGACTGTGAAGTTTGTCAGAAAGCTTGGCTTTCCCCCCAGTTTCAATTTATCCAGCACAGGGAACAAGAACATCCAGTGCTTCCCACAGCTTTCCTCCTCTCTGCGAGTTCCTTGCCAGTTCTTCCTGTTTCACCCGCATTTCCTCTCATGAATACTGTAAAACAGCCTTCTACAGAATTTGTCTGCCCTGTTTCCTTTCCTTATCCTGTCCAGTGCTGGAAGACTGGAGAAATGGGAGCATGTTGGAGATCAGAACTGGTCCTCTTGCCCTGAGGGTGGGGCTATAGTGGGGAGAGAGCACCTGCTGGGCAGCTGGAGAGGCCAGAATGCACAAGCACACTCCTCTGTGAAGGGCAGCAGGACCCCTCTTGCCCACTTCAAATGCAGGAGTGGCTCTTTTCAGAGATGGTGGTCCAGTGGGTGTCAGACTCCCTCCACCCAACACAAAGAAGCAAAGAGAACTACTCCCCACCATGCAAAGACCACCACCCTTGTGTCTGTGGAGTCCTTACCCACATAGTGTCTTATTTACTCAGAGGTGTGCTGAGTCTGCTTGGATGGCTTGGGAGAGATGATTGTGCTAATCAGCCCAGGTCCACTTTCAGTGACCTCATGGTATAGCTTGAAATCGGCCATAGTTAGTATTTACACCATGTCTATTGGCATATGCTACAAATCAGCATGGTTTCCTGGAAAGACAATTGTTAAACATCATCCCACCACCCCACCAGTTTGTATAGCGCTTAGGGTGTCATAGGCAGCTCTGTTCCATTATTATGTTATGAATGGAGTGACCAGGAACTCTGGACAGTGAAAAGTCACACCATCAGTGATTATCCCAGGACAATGGGCAGAGACCAGGACTCTAATGGGCAACTGGGAACATGCAGTCACTAATTTTGAACACTTTGCCAGGTTTGTAATTATTATTCTAAAGTATAATATTCTTTTTTTTAATAATTTTTATTGTTATGTTAATCACCATACATTACATCATTAGTTTTTGATGTAGTGTTCCATGATTCATTGTTTGTGCATAACACCCAGTGCTCCACGCAGAATGTGCCCTCTTTAATACCCATCACCAGGCTAACCCATCCACCCACCCCCCTCCCCTCTAGAACCCTCAGTTTGTTTTTCAGAGTCCATCGTCTCTCATGGTTCGTCTCCCCCTCTGACTTATTCCCCTTCATTCTTTCCCTCCTGCTATCTTCTTCTTCTTTTTTTCTTTCTTAACATATATTGCATTATTTGTTTCAGAAGTACAGATCCGTGATTCATCAGTCTTGTACAATTCACAGTGCTCACCATAGCACATACCCTCCCCAATGTCTATCACCCAGCCACCCAATCCCTCCCACCCCCCACCACTCCAGCAACCCTCAGTTTGTTTCCTGAGATTAAGAATTCCTCATATCAGTGAGGTCATATGATACATGTCTTTCTCTGATTGACTTATGTCACTCAGCATAACACCCTCTAGTTCCATCCATGTTGTTGCAAATGGCAAGATCTCATTCCTTTTGATGGCTGCATAATATTCCATTGTGTATATATACCACATCTTCTTTATCCATTCATCTGTCGATGGACATCTTGGCTCTTTCCACAGTTTGGCTATTGTGGACATTGCTGCTATAAACATTGGGGTGCACATACCCCTTCGGGTCCCTACATTTGTATCTAAAGTATAATATTCTTTTAGCTGCACAGCATTCCTTCAGCTGGAAATTTGGAAGATTTTTCTATTATTCAACTATTTATAATTTTTCCTAATGTAAATGATATTTCAATAAATGTGTATAAAAATAAAATTTTAAGAGTGTAATTCCAGGGCAGAGGGTATAAATATCATTATTAAAACTCTAAACACACATTGCCAAATTCCTTACCCAGAAGGTAATAGACATTTATGCTCTTCCTGCAGTCAGCCCAATTCACCAAAGCCTTTCTAGTACTTAGAACGGAGAAAACTTTTTCCGGTCACCTCTACTCCTCCCTTTACAGATTCTGCTTTCCAAATAAGCTGAGTATATTCTGGGAACTCAGGAAGCTCTGTTCTCTCTGGCCTTCATCCGCTCCTTTGCTCCTGTGTTCCCTCCACAAAGAGGTTGTCACCTGCCTCCCTTCAGCCCTATGAAGGGCTGCAGGCACCTGACAAATACCCTATCAGCCAGTGACAGTCCTGAATGTACACAACAGGCAATGAAACTAAAACACGTGGGAAGGGGCCAATTGGTAAGGGAAATTTATGTGCCCCTTTACATTGATGGGATTGACACAGAAAAAAATTCCCAGTCACAAATGCTCTCTGCAAACCCTGAAGTCCTGGGATCATCTGTTTAAATCTCAGAGGTGCCTGAGGAAACAGATCAGTGCCCTCCATCTACTCCGGCACACACCTCTACACACCAAAGGCTGGGAACACCTGTATCTCTGCCTGAGGCTTCCACCTGGATTGGCCTGAACATATGGAGTGATGGAAACAGCTCTCCACCCACAAAGAATGGGGCTTTTGGTAGATAGATGTCCCAGCCAGAGCCAGCCCCAGAGGTGTGTTCTCCTGGTCACATGGAACCTCACATTGAGAAGGGCGTCACACCAGTTTAATGATCTGCTGTCACTGTCTTGAAATTCTCAGTAATTCTATCTTTGGACTAGTGTTTTATAAGTGAAGGCTGATGAGGCCCTGGTGAATGTGTGTGAACAGAGGACATTCATACAATGTGTGTATTCCCCACCATTGTTCCTTTCCTCCCCGTTTCCATAAAACATCCCTGATTATCCACAAGCACAGAATTTAGAAACCCAGGATATCAGGGAAAAAGCAAGCACAGGTTAAGTGTGCCACATCAATGCCCGAGTAAAGGGGAATGGATAGCCTCAAGGGTTACACTTTCTGATCACACCAGAACTTGCTTCAAATGTAGGAAGATTTGGGAACAACCAAGGAACCTTATCCTGTTCTTTCTTACTCATGTTAATTTCCTATGCTAACCAAACACACTGAAAGTGAAGAGACAGAAAGAAAGGGGGAGCTGTGAAACTCACATCCTTTCTCTTTCAGTCCTTCCTTACTCATTAGTAAATCAAAGGTAGATAGTACTGGTAGAATGGGCACCCATGGAGAAGTGAAATAAAACCATATGAGTTACTTCTGTGCAGCCATCCTTCTGGTAAGAGAGAGAGATGCATTGTAAACTACCAAATAAGAATTGCATAAAATTTTGATGATTCTGCGTGTGAATAAAATTCTGATATTTGCATTTAAAACTGCTATTTGCACTGTATAATATTAAGATGAACATTAAAATTTATGCTAATAATTTAAAATTCTTCCTTATCCCTTGGGTTGAAATAACTTTGAGGTATGTTCTCCACTATGAGTAGAACTCCTCTGTGGGATTAAGCTCCAGCTGTCCCCTTGGGTCGCTTGCTTGATTATATCCCCGCTTTCTGGCTGCCTTCCCTCCTCTGTCTGACTTCCCCACCCCCCAGAAATCTTCCTTGGATTACTTCAGAAAAACACTACTTGCAAATGAATGCTTGAATCAAGGCCTCTCACATGAAGTTCATAGAAGACACCTCTCTCTGTACTGAACACTGCTATTTAGGGACTCCTGGTAGGGATGTCTCCTTTGTGGTTTTGCTCTGATGAGATAAGTTATTGATAAGCTAATAGAGCTTTGATGTGCATCTTAGCAGCCCACTCTGGAGCTTACTGTAGCTCAAACAGGCCAGGAAACTACAATGCTTTTTGAAGGTTTGTTGATATTCTTAAGGAAAATATTAAGTCACTAATTTTAGAAATATTAAAATAAACAATCAAAATATTCTTTACTAATGTCAGGAAATCCCAAAATAAATACCGTTTCATCATTTCTTTACCCTTTGGAATTTCTTTTATAGACAACGTGGAGGGATTTTGTTAGCTTCATGAGGTCCATGAACCTCAAGGCCTGCAGACAAAGGGAAGTTGGTAGCCTGTCTCAAACAAGTATCTATCATGCCATCATGTACACAAGCTACAGAAAGCCCTTCATCTCTTGTCATAATTCTTTTGCAGTGACTTCCTAACATGATCACATGACACAGAGGGGGATGGCATTACCAAGTGAGATGGGACGAATTCCCACCTTTTGTCCTTAATTCAGGGTGTCCCTCCCACCAGCACTGAATCACTGAATGGACAAGGTTCAAGTCATTTCCAAGGCAAAGGTACAAGATGCAACCTTCATATCCAGAACCAGAAGACTTAGCACCAACAGCATACTGCACCTCCTCTTTCTAATTCTTATTGAAGGGAGTTGCCAGTTCTTACTGGTGGTTCTGCTTACCAGATACAAAATGACAAGGACGCCTGGGTGGTTCAGTCATTAAGTGTCTGCCTCCGACTCAGGTCATGGTCCCAGGGTCCTGGGATCAAGCCCCGCATCAGGATCCCTGCTCAGCTGGAAGCCTGCTTCTCCCTCTCCCACTCCCCCTGCTTGCGTTCCCTCTTTCACTGTGTCTCTCTCTGTCAAATAAATAAATAAAATCTTTAAAAAAAATGACAGAGGTGCCGTCCTTGTCCTTTTCCTGAGGAGCAAAGAGAATACATTTTAACTGAACAGATTTCACTCCAGACTTTCAGTATTGATATAGGAAGCCCAGCCTATTTCTAACAATTCTGATTCTTTATTACATCTTTTGAGCCTCCCTTACAGAATAAACACCCCAGACATCAAAGCTTTGAGGTGGGCATCATGCAGAATGCCACTCTGTGGGATTCTTTATGTGGTATTAACAACTGTGGAGTCACGTTTTTCTGGCTCTACCCTCACCCAGCCTCAAGGGCTGCCTGAAAGCCCTCAAGAAACATTCCCCATGGCACAAGAACCCCTCCTCTGGACTCCCACTGGGTACCAGCATTGTTGTCTATCCTGATCTGGTTCACACTGGTGAGTCCCAGGTGTCATTACGTCCCCACTGATGCACTAACATGTCCAACCATAAAGATACAGATCACCTTTTCAGGAAAGGTCTGAGGTATCCTTTCTTCAGATAAGTTCTTTCTTCACTTTCTTTTGTGAAGAGTCGAAAGCCTTTCTGTAATAGAAGAAGTCCTAATCCTCTGTTGGTGGGAGCCTCCAGGAGAGGTTTACAATGAGTCATTCATGTCATTTCCTTGTCATAGCAACCAGGCAACTTCCCTGGGGACTTAGGACACAGCTAGGTCAACACTAACCAGTCAGTTGTCTGTGCTTTCTCTGAGCTATGTGATGGACAGCCTCAGGGAAGCCACTAGGGTTGTTTTAAAAATTTTTTCCAAATGGATAGACAAGTGGATAAAGAACTCAACCATTACAAAAGACAGAGCAGCCTGGTCTCATTGTTTGGAATGCGGATGTCTTTAAAAGATGTAGTCTTAAAAGGACTCCATTCTGGACTCAAATGCTAAAGATCTCAGAAAGCAAGCAAGAATTATAATAAGAGCTAACCTCTCAAAGAAAATACACATTTGGTGAATTTCTGAGCAATCTGTCTTTCATTCAGGAGTGTCACACAGTGCTTTTCCCTCTTGCCTTCATAAAGTGGGTCCATTAATCTTGCATGTGGTGACTACCTTTTGATGAAGTTTCACTGAGGATTGTCAAGGGACAAGAAATAGGAGGGGGATATTAATGTGAATTCCATATTCAAGGGTCACCTTGCTTGGTTCACATTTTTTTCTTTCAGGTTGGTAAAATTTTATAAATCACCTGAAAGCATTAGCATTAATGCAATTGCATTTTTTAGTTACTTATCTGAAACTATGCATTTCTATATGTTTGTATAATTTTTGAATAACTTATCCTGGGAAATACAAATTTTCTCAAAGATCCTTCTTTTATTCATGTTCTTATAACACTGTATTAGTTATCTATTGCTTCATAACAAATGATCTCAAATTTAGTGGCTTAAAATAGCAATAAACATTTATTATCTCATAATGTCTGTGGGTCAGGAATGTGGGGTTGGTCTGGCTCAGGGTCTCTCAGGAGGTTGCCGTCAGGTGTGGGCCAAGGTTAGAGTCATTTGAAGGCTTGATTGGGGGGTGGAAGGTCCTCTTCCAAGCTGGCCACTCACATGGCTGGAGGTGCTTACAATTTACAGAAGACCTCATTATCCTTCCTCAAAGCCCCTTCACAGGCCCTCTTGAGTGTATTCTCAGCATAGTGCTGGCTTCTCCAGAGCAAGTGGTTCAAGAGACTGGGTGTAAGCTACAATACCTTTTATGAAATAGTCTTGGGCATTACACACCATCATTTCTGCCATATTTTATGGGTCACACAGACCAGCCCTGATTCAGGGTAAGAGACGACCTTGTAGAGGTGGGATAGTTTCTTGGAAAGTGGCTACCACAGTTAAATGTCATATTTGTGGGCACAACTTTCTAATTATGAGGAGACACATAAAGATGTAGGTAGTCTGGCTGTCATAATCTGTGAGCTGTCCTAAGATGAAGTGTCTTAAATTGTCCTAAAGTATCACAGACCTTCAAACCCTAGCTCTTTAATTCAGGCCAGCCTCCACACTTCTCCTTGAGTTGCATACATAAATGCACACACACACACACACACACACACATCCCATGTTCTGGCCAACCCACCTGGACTTAGAACATTAGCAGATGTTTCAATATACTACTTAGTAGCTCCCCACCTCTTTCCCATTATTCTCCCCAACCTTCTACACACTCTGGTTTGCTCATTTTTGCCTCATTCCATCCTTTAGGCTCTTGGCTTCATACCTGTTTTAGATGTCTACCTCTGGGTTAATATGTGTCTACTGTCCTAAACTCATCTTAGATTTCAGAACTTGACCTTCCTGCATGGTTTTGCACTTCCCTCCTCCAAACCTGCTCTTTCCCTTTGTATCAGGTGGATATCCAACAAACCAGCTGCAACCCCTCTGACCTCCTCCTCTGCACTCTAATCCCAAGACCAGGGCCTTGCTGGGAGCAACACCAACTTCTTCCTTGAAGAAATGAGAGGATTTAAATATCCCAGATGTAAGGACTACCTCAAGTGGAAAGAAAATACAATTTGAGTTGATACTCTATTCGAGGAATTTCCCTGAAGCTCTTTAACCCTGATTTGGAAACCATTCCCAAATCTCAGACTAATACCCACTAGCCATGTGAATGGTGACACACAATCTTTCTCTGTCACTGTTAAGATGCACTTCCTGCATTCTCTGATGCTCATTATTCCATGCCAGGTTTTATTTCCTTAGCACATGTTTCTGCCTTTCACTAACCTGCCTGTAGGACTTTGGAAACATTCCAGCTTAAATGGGGATTTATGGGCAAGATGGTGGAGGAGTAGGAGACCTGGATTTCGTCTGGTCTCAGGAATTCAGCTGAATAGGGATCAAACCATTCTGAACACCTACGAACTCAACAGGAGATCGAAGATAAGAATAGTAACAACACTCTGAACAGAAAAGCGACCACTTTCTGGAAGGTAGAACATGCGGAGAAGTGAATCCAAGGCGATATTCCGGAGGATAGACGGCGGGGGAGGGGGTCTCCATTGGCCGCTTCTGGCAAGTGATAGAGCCGCGGAGCACAAAATCAGAACTTTTAGAAGTCGGCTCCGCTGAGGGACGTCGCTCCAGTGGCTAAGTGGGGGATGGAACCCTTGCGGGACAGTGCGGTCTCAGAACCCTCGGGGTCACAGAAAGACCGGGGGTGCCTGAGGGTGACAGAGCTCCCAGCTATCGGAGCGGGGAAGCCGGCTGCAGAGACGGAGCCGAGGCACGGGCTCTCAGCTCGGGGTTGCCATAAACTGTGATCCGTGGCCCAATCGGGCCACTGCTCCTCCAGCAGGGACCCAACAAGCGGCAGAGCTGGGGAGATTCCCCTTCCTCCCCTGGGAGGAGCGGCGCGGGTGTGCACTGCAGGGATCTGCTGGGTTTGGAGACTCCACACGGGGTCAGGTGCCAGAGATAGAAATGCTCAGTAACAGGCCGGATGAGCATGGAGTGTGGCAGGAGACCGGGAAGACGGGAGTGACTGCTTTTCTCTGGGGGCACACTGAGGAGCAGGGCCCCGAGTTCTCAGCTCCTCCGAGCAGAGATTGGGAGGCCACCATTTTCACCCTGGTCCTCCAAAACTGTACCGAGAGCTTGCAGGGAACAAAAGCTCCTGAGAGCAAACCCGAGCAGCTGTTTGGGCTAGGACTCACAAGGGCAGGGCAATTCCACCTCCGGCAAAGACATTTAGGAACCACGGCAACAGGCCCCTCCCCCAGAAGATTAGCACGAACAGCCAGCAAGCCAAGACCAAGTTTAACAATCAATGAGAATGGAAGAACTCCAGTGCTAGGGGAATACTGCACATAGAATTCATGGCTTTTTTACCATAATTCATTAGTTTCACAAAGTTAACTTTTTTACCTGTTTTTTTTTTTTAATTTTTCTTTTTCCCTTTTACAACCAACATCTTATCAATCCCTTTTTTTAAAAAGACATTTTTATTTTTCATTTTTGAGTCATATATTTATCCCTTCATAATAGTTACCCTTATTCTTGGCATATATATATAAGTTGTTCTCTCTTTAAAATTTTGAGATACAGTTTCTTCTAACAGATCAAAATATACCCAAATCACTAGTGTATGGCTTTGTTCTAGTCTCTTGCCTGATCACATTCTCTCCCTTTTTTTTCTTTTTTCTTTTTTTTAAATCTTCTCTCTTTTTAAAAACAACTTCTT
>NW_027397140.1:4150139-4181602 GCF_003265705.2 Callorhinus ursinus
TTTTCTTTTTTTTAAATCTTCTCTCTTTTTAAAAACAACTTCTTATCGTATCAATTCCTTTTATAAAATCTTTTATAATTTTCATCTTCACAGTCATCTTCCATCCCTTCATTGTATCAACCCTTATTTTGTACATATGTAAGTCTTTCTTCCTTTAAAATTTTAGCAGGCACATTCTTCTAACAGACCAAAATACTCCCAAAATCTAGTGCGTGGCACTGATCTATGCATTAGCCTGATCATATTTGATCATATTCCTTTCTTTGTTTTGTTTTGTTCTGTTTTTGTTCCTTTTTTTATCTTTTTCTTTTTCCTTTTATTTTTTTTCTCTTTCTTCTTTCTTTCTTTCTTTCTTTTCTTTCTTTCTTTCCCGTTTTCTTTCCCTTTCTTTTCCCCTGGTTTCAGGTCTTTTTGATTTGTATAGAGTATATTTCCTACAGCGGTTCTTAACCTGTGAGAATTTTGTTCTCTCATCCATCTATTCTCCTCTGGACAAAATGACAAGATGAAAAAAATCACCTCAGCAAAAAGAACAAGAGGTAGTACCATCAGCCAGGGGCCTACTCAATACAGACATTAGTACAATATCGGACCTAGAGTTCAGAATCATGACCTTAAAGATACTAGCTGGGCTTGAAAAAAGCATGGAAGTTATTAGAGAAATCCTTTCTGGAGAAATAAAAGAACTAAAATCTAACCAAGTCAAAATCAAAAAGGCTATTAATGAGGTACAATCAAAATGGGGGCACTAACTGCTAGGATAAATGAGGCAGAAGAGAGAATCAGCAATATAGAGGACCAAATGATGGAAAATAAAAAGGCTGAGAAAAAGAGACATAAACAACTATAGGATCAAGAGGGCAGAATTCGAGAGATAAGCGATACAATAAGATGAAACAACATTACAATAATGGGGATCCCAGAAGAAGAAGAAAAAGAGAGAGGCGCAAAAGGTATATTGGAGCATATAATAGCAGACAACTTCCCTAATGTGGGGAAGGAAACAGGCATCAAAATGAGGAGGCACAGAGAACCCCTCTCAAAATCAATAAAAAAGGTCAACACCGCAACATCTAATAGTAAAACCTACGAGTCTCAGAGACAAAGAGAAAATCCTGAATGCAGCTCGGGAGAAGAGATATGTAACCTACAATGGTAGAAACAGTAGATTGGCAACAGACCTATCCACAGAAACCTGGCAGGCCAGAAAGAACTGGCATGATATCTTCAGAGCACTAAATGAGAAAAATATTCAGCCAAGAATACTATATCCAGCTAGGCTGTCACTGAAAATAGAAGGAGAGAAAGAAAGCTTCCAGGACAAAAAAAAATAAAGGAATTTGCAAACATGAAACCAGCCCTCCAAGAAATATTGAAAGGGGTCCTCTAAGCAAAAAGAGAGCCTAAAAGCAGCATAGATCAGAAAGGAACATAGACAATATACAGTAACAGTCACTTTACAGTCAATACAATGACACTAAATTCATATCTTTCAATAGTTACCCTGAATGTAAATGGGCTAAATGCCCCCATCAAAAGACACAGGCTGTCAGATTGGATTAAGAAACAAGACCAATCAATATGCTGTCTGCAAGGGACTCATTTTAGACCCAAAGACACCCCCAGATTGAAAGTGAGGGGGTGGAAAACAATTTCCCATGCTAATGGACACCAAAAGAAAGCTGGGGTGGCAATCCTTATACCAGACAAATTCAATTTTAAAACAAAGACTGTAATAAGAGAAGAAGAAGGACACTATATTCCACTTAAAGGGTCTATCCAACAAGAAGATCAAACAATTGTAAATATCTATGCCCTTAACATAGGAGCAGCAAATTATATAAGGCAATTAATAACAAAAGCAGAGAAACACATTGACAACAATACAATAGTAGGGGGGAACTTTAACACCCCCCTAAAAGAAATGGACAGATCATCTAAGCAAAGATCAACAAGGAAATAAAGACTTTAAATGAAATACTGGACCAAATGGACTTTACAGATATATTCAGAACATTCCATCCCAAAGCAACGGAATACACATTCTTCTCTAGTGCCCATGGAATATTCTTCAGAATTGATCACATCCTAGGTCACAAATCAGGTCTCAACCGGTACCAAAAGATTGGGATTATTCCGTGCATATTTTCAAACCACAGTGCTTTGAAACTAGAACTCAATCACAAGAGGAAAGTCAAAAGTAACTCAAATACATGGAGGCTAAAGAGCATCCTACTAAGGAATGAATGGGTCAACCAGGAAATTAAAGAAGAATTTTAAAGATTCATGGAAACCAGTGAAAATGAAAACAAAACTGTTCAAAATCTCTGGGATACAGCAAAGGCAGTCCTGAGAGGAACGTATATAGCAATACAAGCCTTTCTCAAGAAACAAGAAAGGTCTAAATACACAACCTAACCCTACACCTAAAGGAGCTGGAGAAAGAACAGCAAATAAAGCCTAAACCCAGCAGGAGAAGAGAAATCATAAAGATCAGAGCAGAAATCAATGAACTAGAAACGAAAAGAACAGTAGAACAGATCAACAAAACTAAGAGCTGGTTCTTTGAAAGAATTAACAAGATGGATAAACCCCTGGCCAGACTTATCAAAAAGAAAAGAGAAATGACCCAAATCAACAAAATCATGAATGAAAGAGGAGAGATCACAACCAACACCAAAGAAATACAAACAATTATAAGAACATATTATGAACAAGTCTATGCCAGCAAATTAGAATACCTGGAAGAAATGGGTGCATTCCTAGAGATGTATCAACTACCAAAACTGAACCAGGAAGAAATAGAAAACCTGAACAGACTTATAACCATAAGGAAATTGAAGTACTCATCAAAAATCTCACAACAAACAAAAGTCCAGGGCCAGATGGCTTCTCAGGGGAATTCTATCAGACATTTAAAGAAGAATTAATACCTATTCTCCTGAAACTGTTCCAAAAAATAGAAATGGAAGGAAACTTCCAAACTCATTTTATGAGGTGAGCATTACCTTGATCCCAAAACCAGACAAAGACCCCATCCAAAAGGAGAATTACAGACCAATATCCTTGATGAACACGGATGCAAAAATTCTCACCAAAATACTAGCCAACAGGATCCAACAGTACATTAAAAGGATTATTCACCATGACCAAGTGGGATTTATCCCTGGGCTGCAAGGTTGGTTCAACATCCGCAAATCAATCAACGTGAGACAATACATTAACAAAAGAAAGAACAAGAATCATATGATCCTCTCAATAGATGCAGAAAAAGCATTTGACAAAGTACAGCATCTTTTCTTGATCAAAACTCTTCAGAGTATAGGGATAAGGGTACATACCTCAATATCGTAAAAGCCATCTATGAAAAACCTACAGCGAATATCATTCTCAATGGGGAAAAGCTGAGAGCTTTTCCCCTAAGGTCAGGAACGAGGCAGGGATGTCCACTATCACCACTGCTATTCAACATAGTATTAGAAGTCCCAGCCACAGCAATCAGAAAACAAAAAGAAATCAAAGGCATCCAAATCGGCAAAGAGGAAGTCAAACTCTCACTCTTTGCAGATGATATGATACTTTATGTGGAAAACCCAAAAGACTCCACCCCAAAACTGCTAGAACGCATACAGAAATTCAGTAAAGTAGCAGGATATAAAATCAATGCACAGAAATCAGTGGCATTCCTATACACCAACAAGGCAGAAGAGAGACAAATCAAGGAGTCGATCCCATTTACAATTCACCCAAAACCATAAGATACCTAGGAATAAATTTAACCAAAGAGGCAAAGGATCTGTACTCAGCAAACTATAAAATACTCATGAAATAAATTGAAGACAAAGAAATGGAAAAACGTTCCATGCTCATGGATTGGAAGAACAAACATTGTGAAGATGTCATTGCTACCTAGAGCAATCTACACATTCAATGCAATCCCCATCAAAATACCATCCACTTTTTTCAAAGAAATGGAACAAATAATCCTCATATTTGTATGGAACCACAAGAGACCCCGAATAGCCAGAAGAATCTTGAAAAAGAAAAGCAAAGCTGGCGGCATCACAATTCCGGACTTCCAGCTCTATTACAAAGCTGTCATCATCAAGACAGTATGGTACTGGCACAAAAACAGACACATAGATCAATGGAACAGAATCGAGAGCCCAGAAATGGACCCTCAACTTTATGGTTAACTTATCTTTGACAAAGCAGGAAAGAATGTCCATGGCGAAAGACAGTCTCTTCAACAAATGGTGCTGGGAAAATTGGACAGCCACATGCAGAAGAATGAAACTGGACCATTTCCTTACACCACACACAAAAATAGACTCCAAATGGTTGAAAGACCTAAACGTGAGACAGGAGTCCATCAAAATCCTAAAGGAGAACACAGGTAGCAACCTCTTCGACCTCAGCCGCAGCAACTTCTTCCTAGAAACATCGCCAAACGCAAGGGAAGCCAGGGCAAAAATGAACTATTGGGATTTCATCAAGATAAAAAGCTTTTGCACAGCAAAAGAAACAGTCCACAAAACCAAAAGACAACCGACAGAATGGGAGAAAATATTTGCAAATGACATATCAGATAAAGGGCTAGTATCCAAAATCTATAAAGAATTTATCAAACTCAACACCCAAAGAACAAATAACCAAATCAAGAAATGGGCAGAAGACTTGAACAGACATTATTCCAAAGAAGACATCCAAATGGCCACAGACACATGAAAAAGTGCTCAACATCACTCAGCATCAGGGAAATCCAAATCAAAACCTCCATGAGATACCACCTCACACCCGTCAGAATGGCTAAAATTAACAAGTCAGGAAACGACAGATGTTGGCGGGGATGTGGAGTAAGGGAAACCTTCCTACACTGTTGGTGGGAATGCAAGCTGGTGCAACCCCTCTGGAAAACAGTATGGAGGTTCCTCAAACAGTTGAAAATAGAGCTACCATATGATCCAGAAATTGCACTACTGGGTATTTACCACAAAGATACAAATATAGGGATCCAAAGGGGTACGTGCACCCCAATATTTCTAGCAGCAATGTCCACAATAGCCAAACTGTGAAAAGAGCCAAGATGTCCATCGACAGATGAATGGATAAAGAAGAAGTTGTATATATACACAATGGAGTATTATGCAGCCATCAAAAGGAATGAGATCTTGCCATTTGCAACGACGTGGATGGAACTGGAGGGTGTTATGCTGAGTGAAATAAGTCAATCAGAGAAAGACATGTATCATATGACCTCACTGATATGAGGAATTCTTAATCTCAGGAAACAAACTGAGGGTTTTTGGAGTGGTGGGGGGTGGGACGGATGGGGTGGTTGGGTGATAGACATTGGGTACGGTATGTGCTATGGTAAGTGCTGTGAATTGTACAAGACTGATGAATCACAGATCTGTATTTCTGAAACAAATAATGCAATATATGTTAAGAAAAAAAAAGAAGTTGAAGATAGCAGGAGGGGAAAAATGAAGGGGAGTAAGTTGGAGGGGGAGACGAACTATTAGCGACTATGGGCCTGAAGAACAAACTGAGGGTTCTAGAGGGGAGGGGGGTGGGGGGATGTTTTAGCCTGGTGATGGGTATTAAAGAGGGCACACTCTGCGTGGAGCACCGGGTGTTATGCACAAACAATGAATCATGGAACACTACATCAAAAAACTAATGATGTAATGCATGGTGATTAACATAACAATAAAAATTATTTAAAAAAAAGGGGGGATTTATGTGTCCATGTGGGATTTAGGACAGATGTGGAGCTGATTACCAGGAATGAGTATCATCCAGTAGTCCACAGCCAATCTCATGAGACAATTTAGCAAAAGAAGATAAAGGGTTTTTTTGCTCTGTGTGAAAAGCCAATGTATGAATGGAAAGGGCTTGGTGACATTGCTGATTCAGAGGTGGTAGTTGGTTATGTCCAGGGAAAGCATGTCTAAGATCAAGAACTCTAGAAACACACCACTGCCAGTGTTTCCTGCTGTGTGACATGCTCTTTACTAGGACCTAGAAATACGAAGATCACAATGACAAGGGTTGTAGCCTCCTAAGCTTTTCAGAGTGGGACAGGAAATCAAACATGCATGAGCAAGTGTATGTGTAAGGAGCATGAATGGCTGTACCTGCTGTACTGGGAAAGGGACAGCTATATTCACCCCACACTTTGATGTCTGAGTTCTTTGGCCCTAAGCATAAGAACATCCTTACTTTTCTTAACTTAGGGATTTAAATTTACACCTCTTAGGCTAGCAATTATTAAAAAACATAAGTGTAGGCAAAGATGTGGAGAAATTGGAACCCTTGTGCAGCTTGTAGGAATGTAAAATGGGTGCAGTCACTGTGGAAAACAGTATAAAAGTTCCTCAAAAATTAAAAATAGATTTATTATATGATCCAACAATTTCACTTCTGGGTATATACCTGAAAGAATTGAAAGCATGGACTTGAAGAGATATTTGTACTCCCATGTTCACAGTAGCACTATTCACAATACCCAAAAGGAGGAAACAATCTAGGTGTCAACTGACACATGAATGGATAAACAAAATATGGTATACACATACAATGGAATATTATTTAGCCTTAAAAAGCAATGAAATTCTGACACTTTTTACAATATGGTTTAATATTGAGGACATTATGCTACGTGAAATAAGGCAGTCACAAAAAGACATACTGCCTGATTCTACCTTCTATGAGGTACCTAGAGTAATTAAATTCATAGATACAGAAAGTAGAGTGATAGTTGCCAGGGACTCAGGGGCAAGGGAGTAATGGGGAGTTAGTGTTTAATTGGATAGAGTTTCAGTTTGAGAAGTTGAAAACAATTCTGGAGATGGGTGATTGTGATGGCTGCACAATAACATAAATGTACTTAATGCCACTGAAGTGACTTAAAAATGGTTCAGATGGTAAATTTTATGTTATATGCATTTTACCATCATTAAAAAAATAAAAATACATTATTAAAAAGCTAGAGGAAAATATTTTTTATGAGTTAAGAAAAAAGAGTGATTTTCTTTTTTTTTCTTTTTTTAGGAGTTATTTATTTGACAGAGAGAAACACAGCAAGAGAGGGAACACAAGCATGGGGAGTGGGAAAGGGAGAAGCAGTCCTCCCACCGAGCAGGGAGCCTGATGTGGGGCTCAATCCCAGGACCCTGGGACCATGACCTGAGCCAAAGGCATGCTTAACGACTGAGCCACCCAGGCATCCCAAGAGTGATTTTCTTAGGTAGCAAAGACCTTGCCCAGACTGCCCTGACCACCTGGTGCCTGGGCTGGTTCTTTCTCTAGGACACCTTGCTTGAAGCAAAGCCAAGCTCCAGTGCCTGAATGCAGACCTATGGAAATGGATACCAGACATGTCAGTCCTGCCAGTGTCTGCCTTCTCTTCTTTCCAGAGGGGCTGTGGCCATGGCCAGCTCACTCTCACTGACACCATCAACTTCCATGAGTTCCACCCTGCACTTAGGTGTGAGGAGGATGCTTCCATATTTGGGCCCCAAGGGTCTTTGTCTGGCTTCAGACTGCCCTGGGTTCAACCTAGAGATGCTTTTCAGCTGCTGAAGGTCCTGCCCTTTCTTCACCTGCCTTCTCTCCATCCTGGGCCACATGTCAGCAGCAGACCCCCTATCCAGCTGTTTGGGCAGACAACCTTTCTTTTCTGTCTTGCTAACCCAGTGGCCTCTGGTCTCTAGGAGCCAGCCCTTGCCCAAGGGCCTCATTTTTCAAGTTCTCCCTACCTTCTGCTTTGATCCTTGGTGACTCTTTAATTCAAAAGTTTACTACCCTGACTTAGTGGTTCATTAGACAATGTCGTATGTTTGGAGCCTGAAACACATGAGCTTGTCTTGTCCATGCCCTGGTTCTTTTGTCTCCTCATTGGTAAAATGGGTTTGTTGGAGAGAATCAAATGAAAATAAATGATGTGTGAATTCTCCACAGTGAAGGGCACACAGACCTCAATCAGTGGTAGCTCTGAGTGGTGTGGTTTGCAGTTCAGTATAGAGCTTGGTTCTTGATCACAAGCTTGGTGGGACGGACTGCCTCCTAACCCACCACTAATGCTTCCCTGAACAAATGGAAGACACTGGGAGCCACAAGGGTCAGCTAGTAAGAGCTAGGGTTGTTTGCTTGGCAGGTGAGAGCTCCCACACCAGTGAGGGAGTTAGCTTCCCTGTGGCTCTGAGAGAAAAGTGTCAGGAATGTTTATGTTCCAAGAAAGTGGTTTTATTATGGTTATACTAACAGAGGGTTAAGGCTGCCACTGTGGATTTAACTGATTGGTCACACCAAGTCCCATGTTTCAGTGGTCAGGAAGCATCTTTAGTTAGTACCAGTGAGGGTCTGGCCCCTCAGCTTCGGCTGACTGTGTCAAAGAAAAACAGCACTGGAAGCTTGTTAAAGGCAGCAAGATAGATTTTGTTCAGACTACTGCCACAGTGGAGAGAGACTGCAGTATAAACTGAACTCAGTGCCAGCTAAGACCTAAAGGAGACTGGAGTTTTAAAGAGAGAGCAGAGAAGGAAGAAAAAAGGGCTGTGGGAAGTGAAAAATAAGGGAACAAAAAAGGAGACTGGGTGGGGGGAACTATGAGGAAATGGATAATTGCAAAAAGGAGTTAAGTGGAAAATTACTTAAAAGGGTTTGGCAATGTGAGTAGGAACAAGGTACATTTTTGTAGTTTGGGAACATTGTGTTTTCTTTTTAAAAAAGTTTTTATTTAAATTTCAGTTAGTTAACATACAGTGACTATTAGTTTCAGATGTACAATATAGTGATTCAACACTTCCATACACTACCCTGTGTTCATCACAATAAGTGCACTTCTTAATCCCCATCACCTATTTCACCCATCCCCATCCCCATTTCCTTTCTGGTAATCATCAGTTTATTCTCTATAAGTAAGAGTCTGTTTCTTGGTTTTCCTCTCTCCTTTTTTTCCCCTATGAACATTTATTTTTGCTTTTGCCCCCCTTGCCTCAAACATTGTGTTTTCTTGAGCATGACTTGTCCCAGTGCAGGTAGAGGCCAGG
The DNA here is from genome assembly GCF_003265705.2 of Callorhinus ursinus. Lineage (NCBI taxonomy): Eukaryota > Metazoa > Chordata > Mammalia > Carnivora > Otariidae > Callorhinus > Callorhinus ursinus. The sequence goes on from NW_027397140.1 coordinate 4,159,196, forward strand.
CTGAAGATTGGTTAAGTCTCTTAGTACAGTGTTCAAGCAACTATTTTGCTGGGTGGGAGTTCATTCACAGTTCACAGTTGAAAGCAGTTGTGGAAGATAGTGTTGGGTTTGAATATCTGCTCAGAAGTTGCTGCAGGAAAGTGGAATTTTTTCTTTTTACACCTGCGTGCTTCTTGAAGGTGCTTCTAGGTACATGTTCTTGCAGAATTCTGTCAATTACAGTCTTGATGTGAACTACACTGGGCTAGCAAGAACAAGGCCATGTACTGAGAAACAAGAAACTACTTGCTCAAAGTGCACAAAGTATAAATGAGGAAAATGTCAAGTCTTAAGCCGGCGGTTGAGAGTCTTTAGGAATGAAGGTGCTGAGTTGTATAGCTCACTGAAGGGCAATACAGCAGAAGGCTTCCAGGGTCTTGATTTGCATTTGACTTCCCAGCAAAATGCACCATTCAGCAGTGCCCTCATTTCCAGATGCTCACCATTTGTCATCTGCTTTGTTGTGATTATCTTGCAAAAAAGGGCTTTTACCACTTTTAATTGGCTTAGAATCGAACCCAACAAATGTTCTTATGATCCAACTATTTGCCAGGTGCTTAAAAGATCAAGGATAAATAAAACCATGGCTTCATGACAAACAGATGCCTCTGAACAAGACCTGGGAGAAGTCAGTTTCTGTGTGGACACACCCAGCATCCTTCCCTCTTTCATCTTGACTTCTGCCTGCCTTCTGTTCCTTACAACCTGGTCATCCTCCAGGGCTCATTCTGCCATCTCCATCCAGCTCTGAAAAGACTTTCCTAACACCTCCCATCACCAGCCCCTCCCCAGCACCCCTCACTCACTTGCTCTCTACAACATGTCCTTATCCTAATAAGAATGTACTTCACTGGGGCTTGGGGACTCCATAAATATCTCTGGCTTATTGAGATGCTAGAAAAAAAGGCATAGATTTATTGTTTTTGGCAATTGATGAAGAGTGGACTAGAAAGATGCTTGGACAGCACATTCGTAGGCACAGCCATTTGCCTCAATATGTGGAGCAGGCCAACAGAAACACAGCAGTGATTGGAAAAAGCCAGGAATGGCATGAGAGCAAAGACTGAGTAATGTGGTACCAAGTGCAATTATTTCTGTTGCTTATGTACCCTGGATAAGACATGAGGTTCTATGCCTCAAAGGCAAGTAAGATCAGGTCCTTGCTTTTCAGGTTGTATGGGGAGGGGGTGGCTGTGACTCTCAGGAGTCCCTTCTTAACTCTACCCCCCTAGACTTGAGCTATGAAGCATTAGCTTTTATGCAATTTTGTATCACAGAGAAATGTTCCTCTTGATTTGAATATTGTCTTGAATTTTGGCCCTGCTACTGTCTTGGGTTTTAGGAAAGGGTTCTGATTTCTGAAAAGAGGCCAGATAAGAAGAAGGAGAGTACAACTCTAAAGAAGACTTGAATCTTAGGCTGGAGAAGAAAATCTGGAGCAGCAACTCAGGCAGAAGGAAGCAGAGCTTGGGGCTATTGGAAGATGGACCTGCTAGTTGGAGGGACTGTGCTAGGTGTGGTGTAAGATGAATGGGCATAGTGTCTTCAACTTCAGGTCCAGCTTGGCTCATAGGTTGAACATGGGGCTCAGCCTGCAGCTGAGAACAGCTGAGCTCAGTTTTGGGGTAAAAAGAGGGATGTACCCTGGTGCAGGCACAGTGAATTTGGTTTTGTCAGAAGTAGCCTTTGTTTTGCCCACCTCATGTCACTGAGGATCACAGCAATGGAAGTTTATCCTCTGTGGTTTCATTCTAGTTCAACACAACCCACCAGGGACTCTGTCAGGTAGGTCACCTCTGCAGCCTCAGCCTCATGTCCACTGATGTGAAGGGCTTCCCTCTTCCAACCCAAGGAGACAATGACTCTGATAAGTACCTTCACAGTGAAGATGGTGGCTTTGGGTCACCCAAATAGTGTCTTGCAGCTGAGGGATGTGTTGCAGGCTCATACTTGTTATGCTCATGCCTGTTTAATTTACTAAGCAGAGGGGTGAGATCTCCAGAGGTGGGTGGGGACAAGAGAGTCCAAAGGTCATGACAGTTAGAAATTAGCAGTCTGGGCATACTTCAGTTCTCTTTATTTCCTTCTTCTTTCTCTTCCAGAGATGGTGTGACTTCAAGAAAACTCATCTAACTTGCATTGCTGAATTCTCAAAGAAAGCTATTTCCAGAGAAGATATTGGTAAACATGAATGTGGATGCCAAGGTTATGGGCTTTGCCAGCCCCACAGACTCAGGACATGCCACTATGAGAGTCCTGGTGTGGAAAGAAAGAACAAAGGAGAACATGTGAGCAAAGGAGGGTGCTCAGAAACCCCCAGGCCTGCCCACTATGACTCCATCTGGCTGCTTTATTGAGGCTGTTGTTGGTTCTAACATGCTCCTCCCTCCCCCACAGCCCAGACATGTCTTTGCAGTTTCTATTCCATTTCAGAACAAGTATCATTCTAGATGTCCTGAGTGGCAAAAATCCAAAATATGGAGGGTGAGTGGTTAGACCTTAACCATGAGAAGATGCTTCCATGATGAGTTATTCCCTCTTTTTATCATAACTACCAGAAATTAACAGAGGTTAATCATAATAACTAGAAGCAAAGTGTTAATAAATTAAATAAAAATGTGAGGGCATGGGGGTAGTGTTGAATCATTAACTTTAATTTTATGCATTTTTATACCAAATCACTTTTTGCACAAAGCATGTTTTACTTTGTTAAATTTAGAAGAAAGAAAAAAGGAAAATTAGACGAAAGAAAAATACACATGGATTTTAAAAAGAAAAAAAAAAGAAGGAGAGGTGAAGTTATGGTGATTATGGATTGCCCATGGAGGGAGGCTGGGATAACAGAAGGTCAGGAACATCATTTTGAGTCAGAGTATACTTGTATCTTCCAAGCTACAGAACATCATTTGTGAAGTAGCTTATGCATGGCAGAGGGGTGCTCTTGAATACAAGTTTGTTAAAGTTTTAGGATATAGGACTTCATGATCCCCATTACCACAGGGTCACAGGGCATTCCCAAGACAATGAGGCAGCTCCATCTGAATAACGATTACCTCCTCCTGTGTAGAGTTCCAGAGGACAGCTGAGAGCATGAGGTGACCAGGAGAGCTCCTCAGTGATCGTAACAGAGACAGACCTCTTCTGTGATAGGTAAAGGATACCTTCCTTTGAATAATTTTAATTGAGTCTTTAATAAGGGAGAGGTAATTGGGTGCTGGAATTTAGATATGCTTTGGGGAAAAAGTATGTGTTTACCTGATGACTTGATTTGGGACCAAAAACTTTGTTAACCCATCTCCTACATCTTTGTTAACCACTGTTCTAGAACAAGATCAACTAGTCCAGCCTTTCCAGGATTTCACAGTAAAATTTACCCTCTTGAATGCCCTTTCCCTTCTGAGGCGGGGCAGTCATGCCACAAAATTGACCATTTTGTTGACTTTATCCACTATAGAAAATAGTGTGATTTTTAAAACATGTATTAATTTTATTTTCTTAAATTATTTCTCTTTCTGAATACAAATGTGCCACCTCTTTATTCTAAGAAAAATTAAGCAAAAAACTTATTAAAAGTAAAGTCACCCATAATCTCCCCATCCAGCAATAACCACTGTTAACTGGTTTTCTATGCATACATATTTATATATTTTACCATATGGAGGATGTGGTCATAGCTGATAATTGTATCATGACTCATACTACTGCTTATCAAACGTTGGCTTTCACCTGGATATCAAGCAGCCTGTACTTTAATACATGTGATCTCACTGTTCATTATATAGAGTTAGGAAATAGAAAGGCTCAGAGAGTTAAAGAAACTTGCCCCAGCCAACCGGGATTCCCATCCAGTTCTACACCCACACTTTCAATATTCCTTGACAACTATTGTCATTGCTGTTGTTATGTTTTGGTTTTCCACTTAACTGTAGTGCAGCCATTATCTTCCAATGTGGATTAATACAGTCCTGGAGTAGGATATTAGAACTTGTGTATAATTATTAGGGCATAACCACTTTGCTATAACAAGTGTGTGTGTCCTTGTGTGTGCCCTAATTTCCAGTGAACTCAAACCGCTGAGCTTTCAAGCCAAATATTCCTTAGCCACTTTATAAGAAGTAAGTTATTAATGGCACTCTAAAGTGTCTGACTTGAGAGAAATAATGCTTTTGCTCCACAAAGAGAACCTGATTGCTTTTCCACTGGTAGGAGTGGATCCATGCTATGTAGCATTTTGAGGTTAAAGAAAGAATAAAGTACTGAGTTTTCAATCCAGATGTTTCAGTGGATGCTACTTCAATCCAGATCTCTTCTGTGTGATAGAAGTGACTCATTCTAGCTAAGCCAATCATCCCCTGTTCACTGAAATGTGCTTCCTTTGATGAAGGGTTCACTGCCCAGTTCAAGAGTGGGGGCTGCAGGCAGTCTTCTTCCAGCTGTCAACCTCTTAGAGACTGCTTCATCCACAGAGCCATCTCATCCAGGGTGACATCACTCCCTCAGGTAGCCCACATCCAATGACAGATCCAGCCTGTTATAGTAGGGCCTGGCCATCTCTGTCCTAAGTTGGACAACAGTGACCATCCTAGCTCTAGAGCCCCATAAGGCCAATTGAGGCTGCTTCCAGGTCATCTCCCAACTGGACTTCTTGGCCCAATCTTGCTTCCTGCACCTCCATCCACAGGTGTTGATCCCAATGGTTTTCCCAGATAAATATCCTACATGCTAAGCTCTATCTGAGTCTACTTCCCAGGAACCTAGCAGTGACAACCCTCTGTCCTAGAAATGTTTAATTTATATACTCTGTGTCTGTGTACAAAAAAATGTATTCAGTATGAAAAGTATATTTACACAGATCTTTAATGCCATTTATGATTAAAAATCCCTAGCAAATGAGGAAAAAAATTGCTTACCCTGATAAAAATGTATATTTAAAAAATACTTTTCAAAGTATTTTTTATACTTATATATAAAGTATATACCTTATACTATAAAGTATATACTATATATATACATATATATGTATATAAAGATATACATATATCTTTAACAACAAATCATAAAATAATAAGTATCCAGTAGTTTAATGAATTATGTTTAAAAATACTATGAGAAATTATAAAACTTTGAGAGACATTAAAAATGGTTTATTGGCACCTAGGTGGCTCAGTCAGTTAAACATCTGCCTTCAGCTCAAGTCATGATCCCAGGGTCCTGGGATAGAGCCCCACATCAGGCTCCCCTGTTCCTCCCTCTCCCCCTACACCCTGCCCGTTCATGCTCTCTCTCTCTCAAATAAATAAATAAAATCTTTTTTAAAAATGGTTTAAATAGAGAAATAGCATGTATATGAATTGGCAGACAGATATTATAAAGATCCCAGTTCTCCCCCAATTAATTTATAAATTAAAGGGAAACCAGTCAAAGTCCCCAAGGGAAGATTTTGTGGAATTTAACAGGTTGATTTTTTTTTTTTTTTTAGTGCTCACAAGTTTATATTTCAGGTTTGATAAAGAGTCTTATGTATTCCTTACACGGACAAAAAACAGTTTCGGAAGGTTACATAAATATCTTAGGACCCTAAGGTACCTACCTACCTATGTAGGTAAATTACATTTAAAAAGCTGGCCTTCATAAAAGATCTTCCCAAAGAGCTTTTACAAATAGCAGGCAAAAGAAAGTGTTCTTTTTATGTTTACAGTGTTTAAAATGCTGATTCTCTTATTTCATAATGACCTCAACCATTTCTCTCCTCAACACAAAATTTTGTTCTCAGAAGGCAGTATACTACAAATTAAGCACCCAATGTCATAAAATTTAGGGTTAGAAAACATCTTTTAAAACATGCTTATCCCTAACACATTTTGAACTATCTAGAACTGTTCAACTTCACTTGAAAGCAGGAATACAGCAGTGAAAAACCTTTTAAATTCTAAAGTGACTATGAAAGAACACCTTTACTTCTAAACATATTTTTTAAAAATTTTAAAGTGACTATGAAAAAGCACCTTTACTTCTAAGCACACAAATTATATACCATAGTGAAGTTTAAGGATCTGGGTGACTGGTTAATAGAGGGGCTAGTAGCAGAAGTGTGGGTAGAATGACTATCAAAAGTTCCTAAAGCATCCAGATATTGGCAAATTCAGTTGTTGTTACCCTAGTTTGCAAGGGGAAGGAATTAGTGGTTCCTGGAATTGATGAGGGGCTACCTGACAGAGAATGAAGCTAGGGGTAGAGTATCTCAGCTACTTTCAAAACCACAGCCCAGTACAAAGAACTGAACAAATATTCCAGCCTTTTTCTCCTGGTGCCCTCTGATCACCTGCCAATGTCTGAATCCCAAAGGAGGACCAGACGATGATAATAAGCTCAACTTGCCAGGGCACAGAGAAGTACAAGGGAATGGATCTGGAAGGGTGCTCAGACACTTAGAACAAACCACTCTTCAGCAAGTGACTTTTAGATGTCTCATGCAACTTTTTGCCAAAAGCACAGAGGTGAAGCCCTCAGGTCCTGGAATTTTGTTTGCTGGGAATTTTTTGATTACTGATATGGTTTCTTTGTTGGTTATTTTTCTATTCAAGTTTTCTATTTCTTTCTGACTTAGTTTTGGTAGTTTATATGTTTCTAGGAATTTCTCCATTTCTTCCAGATTGTTCAATTTGTTGGCATGTAGTGCTTCATAATATTCTCTTATAATTGTAATTCTGTGGTGCTTGGTTTTATTTCTCCTCTCTCATTTATGATTTTATTTATTTGAGTCCTTTCTCTTTTTTTCTTGGTAAGTCTGTCTAGAGGTTTATCAATTTTACTGATTTTTCTAAGAATCACTTTAGTTTCTGGATCATTTATTTCTGCTCTAATCTTTATTATTTACTTTTTCTGCTGGTTTTAGATTTTCCTTGTTGTTCTTTTTCTAGCTCCTTTAGGTGTAAAGTTAGGTTGTTTATTTAAGATTTTTCTTTCTTCTTGAGGTAGGCTTGTACTGCTATAAACTTCCCTCTTAGAACAACTTTTTGCTGCATCCCAAAGGTTTTGGGCAATTATGTTTTCATTTTCATTTGTTTCCATGTAATTTTGATTTCTTCTTTTATTTCCTGGTTGTCCCATTTATTGATTAATAGTATGTTATTTAACTACCATGTATTTGTGGTCTTTACAGATTTTCCTGTGTTGGTTGATTTCTAGTTTCATAGGGCTGTGGTCAGAAAAGATGTATGGTATGACTTTGCTTTTTTTGAATTTGTTGAGGCTTGCTTTGTGACCTAATATGTGATCTGTTCTGGAGAATGTTCCATGTGCACTTGAAAAGAATATTTATTCTCTTGTTTCAGAATGGAACTTTAGATATATATATCTGAATATATCTGTTAAATCCATCTTTTCCAGTGTGTCATTCAAAGCCATTGTTTCCATGTTGATTTTCTGTTTAGGTGATCTATCCATTGATGTAAATGGGGTGTTAATGTCCCCTACTAATATTGTATTAGTATCAATCACTTTATTTATGCTTTGTATATTTGTGTGCTCCATGTTGGATGCACAAATATTTACAATTATTATAATTTCTTGATGGATTATCCCCTTTATTATCATATAGTGTCCTTTTTTGTCTCTTGTTACAGTCTTTGTTTTAAAGTCTAGTTTGTCTGATATATGTATTGCTACTCCAGCTTTCTTTTGACATCCATTTATGTGATTATTTCTCCATCCTCTCACTTTTAAACTTCAGGTGTCTTTAGGTCTAAAATGAAACCCCTGTAGAGAGAATGAGAGAAGAAATAATAATATGCTACTAAACCATGAATGGCTCAACCAGGAAATAAAAAAAGAAATCAAGAAGTACATGGAAATAAATGAAAATGAAAACATGATGGTCCAAAACTTTGCGATGCAGCAAAAAGTAGTCATAGTAGGCAAGTATGTAACAATACAGGCCTACTTCAAGAATCAAGAAAAAAATCTCAAAAAACAAGTAAACCTTACCCCAAAGGAGCTAGAACAAAAACAAATGAGACCTAAAAGCAGCAGATGGGAAATAATAAAGATTAGAGCAGAAATAAATGATATAGAAACAAACAAACAAACCCAGTAAACAAGGCAATAAAACCAGGAGCTAGTTCTTTGAAAGAACTAATAACATCGATAAACCCCAGGCAGATTCATCAAAAAGAAAAGAGAAATGACTCAAAAAAATCACAAATGAGAAAAAAGAAATAACAACCAACACCACAGATATACAAATAATTATAAGAAAATATTTTGAAAAATTATACACCAACAAATTGGACAATCTTAAAGAAATAGATAAATTCCTAGAAACATATAAATTACCAAAACTAAAACAGGAAGAAATAGAAAACTTGAATTGACAAATAATCAGTGCAGAAATTGTATCAGAAGAATAAAAATCTCCCAAAACCAAAGCCTAGGGACAGATGGCTTCCCAGAGGAAAGCTACCAAACATTTAAAGAAAAGTTAATGCCTACTCTTTTTAAACTATTCCAAAATATAGAAATGAAGGACAACTTCCAAACTCGTTCTATGAGGCCAGCATTACCCTGATTCCAAAACCAAAGACTCCACTAAAAAAGAGAAATATGAAAATATCCCTAATGAATATGAATGTGAAAATTCTCAACAAAATACTAGCAAATCAAATCCAACAGTTCATTAAAAGAATCACTCACCAAGATCAAGTGGCATTTATTCCTGGGCTTCAAGTGTGGTTAAATATTTGCAAATCAATCAATGTGATACACCACATTAATAAAAGAAAGGATAAGAACCATATGATCCTGTCAATACATAGAGAAAAAGCACTTGAAAAAATAGCGCATCCATTCTTGATAAAAACCCTCAACAAAGTAGGTTTAGAGGGAACATAACTCAACATAATAAAGGCCATATATGAAAAACCCACAGATAATATCATTCTCCATGGGGAAAACTGGGAGCTTTTGTCTATGGTGAGGAACAAGACAAGGTTATCCACTCTCACCACTCTTTTTTTTATTGTTATGTTAATCACCATATATTATATCATTAGTTTTTGATGTAGTGTTCCATGATTCATTGTTTGTGCATAACACCCAGTACTCCACGCAGAATGTGCCCTCTTTAATACCCATCACCAGGCTAACCCATCCCCCTAACCTCCTCCCCTCCAGAACCCTCAGTTTTTTTTTCAGAGTCTAATGTCTCTCATGTTTCGTCTCCCCGTCCGACTTCCTCCCCTTCATTCTTCCCCTCCTGCTATCTTCTTCTGTTTCTTTTTTCTTACCATATGTTGCATTATTTGTTTCAGAAGTACAGATCTGTGATTCAACAGTCTTGCACAATTCACAGCGTTCACCATAGCACAAAACCTACCCAATGACTATCACCCAGCCACCCCATCCCTCCAACCCCCCACAACTCCAGCAACACTCAGTTTGTTTCCTGAGATTAAGAATTCCTCATATCAGTGAGGTCATATGACACATGTCTTTCTCTGACTGACATATTTCACTCAGCATAACACCCTCCAGTTCCATCCACATCGTTGCAAATGGCAAGATCTCATTCCTTTTGATGGCTGCATAATATTCCATTCTGTATATATACCACTTCTTCTTTATCCATTCATCTGTCGATGGACATCTTGGCTCTTTCCACAGTTTGGCTATTGTGGACATTGCTACTATAAACATTGGGGTGCACGTACCCCTTCGGATCCCTATATTTGTATCTTTGTGGTAAATACCCAGTAGTGCAATTGCTGGATCCTATGGTAGCTCTATTTTCAACTGCTGGAGGAACCTCCATACTGTTTTCCAGAGTGGTTGCACCAGCTTGCATTCCCACCAACAGTGTAGGAGGGTTCCCCTTACTCCACATCCCCGCCAACATCTGTCGTTTCCTGACTTGTTAATTTTTGCCATTCTGACAGGTGTGAGGTGGTATCTCATTGAGGTTTTGATTTGGATTTCCCTTATGCCGAGCGATGTTGAGCACATTTTCTGGTGTCTGTTGGCCATCTGGATGGTCTTCTTTGGAATAATCTCTGTTCATGTCTTCTGCCCATTTCCTGATTGGATTATTTGTGCTTTGGATATTCAGTTTGATAAGTTTTTATAGATTTTGGATACTAGCCCTTTATCTGATATGTCATTTGCAAATATTTTCTCCCATTCTGTCGTTTGTCTTTGGTTTTGTGGACTGTTTCTTTTGCTGTGCAAAAGCTTTTTATCTTGATGAAATCCCAATAGTTCATTTTTGCCCTCGCTTCCCTTGCTTTGGCGATGTTTCTAGGAAGAAGTTGCTGCGGATGAGGTCGAAGAGGTTGCTATCCGTGTTCTCCTTTAGGATTTTGATGGACTCCTGTCTCACATTGAGGTCTTTCAACTATTTGGAGTCTATTTTTGTGTGTGGTGTAAGGAAATGGTCCAGTTTCATTCTTCTGCATATGGCTGTCCAATTTTCCCAACACCATTTGTTGAAGAGACTGTCTTTTTGCCATTGGACATTGTTTCTTGCTTTGTCAAAGATAAGTTGATCATAGAGTTGAGGCTCCATTTCTGGGCTCTCTATTCTGTTCCATTGATCTATGTGTCTGTTTTTGTGCCAGTACCATACTGTCTTGATGATGACAGCTTTGTAATAGAGCTGGAAGTCCGGAATTGTGATGCCGCCAGCTTTGCTTTTCTTTTTCAAGATTCCTCTGGCTATTTGGTGTCTCTTCTGGTTCCATACAAATTTGAGGATTATTTGTTCCATTTCTTTGAAAAAAGTGGATGGTATTTGGATGGGGATTGCAGTGAATGTGTAGTTTGCTCTAGGTAGCCTTGACATCTTCACAATGTTTGTTCTTCCAATCCATGAGCATGGAACGTTTTTCCATTTCTTTGTGTCCTCTTCAATTTCTTTCATGAGTATTTTATAGTTTTCTGAGTACAAATCCTTTACCTCTTTGGTTAAATTTATTCCTAAGTATCTTATGGTTTTGGGTGCAGTTGTAAATGGGATTGAATCCTTGATTTGTCTCTCTTCTGTCTTGTTGTTGGTGTATAGGAATGCCACTTTTTTCTGTGCATTGATTTTTATATCCTGCTACTTGACTGAATTCCTGTATGAATTCTAGCAGTTTTGGGAGGGAATCTTTTGGGTTTTCCACATACAGTATCATATCATCTGCAAAGAGTGAGAGTTTGACTTCCTCTTTGCCGATTTGGATGCCTTTGATTTCTTTTTGTTGTCTGATTGCTGTGGCTAGGACTTCTAATACTATGTTGAATAGCAGTGGTGAGAGTGGACATCCCTGCCGCGTTCCTGACCTTAGGGGGAAAGCTCTCAGCCTTTCCCCATTGAGAATGATATTCGCTGTAGGTTTTTCATAGATGGCTTTTATGATATTGAGGTATGTACCCTCTATCCCTATACTCTGAAGAGTTTTGATCAAGAAAGGATGCTGTACTTTGTCAAATGCTTTTTCTGCATCTATTGAGAGGATCATATGATTCTTGTTCTTTCTTTTGTTAATGTATTGTCTCACGTTGATTGATTTGCGGATGTTGAACCAACCTTGCAGCCCAGGGATAAATCCCACTTGGTCATGGTGAATAATCCTTTTAATGTACTGTTGGATCCTATTGGCTAGTATTTTGGTGAGAATTTTTGCATCCATGTTCATCAAGGATATTGGTCTGTAATTCTCCTTTTTGATGGGGTCTTTGTCTGGTTTGGGATCAAGGTAATGCTCACCTCATCAAATGAGTTTGGAAGTTCTCCTTCCATTTCTATTTTTTGGAACAGTTTCAGGAGAAGAGGTATTAATTCTTCTTTAAATGTCTGATAGAATTCCCCTGGGAAGCCATCTGGCCCTGGGCTTTTGTTTGTCTTCACTTTTGTTATTAATTGCCTTATATAATTGGCTGCTCCCATGTTAGGGGCATAGATATTTACAATTGTTAGATCTTCTTGTTGGATAGATCCTTTAAGTAATGTCCTTCTTCATCTCTTATTACAGTCTTTGTTTTAAAATCTAATTTGTCTGATATAAGAATTGCCACCCCAGCTTCCTTTTGGTGTCATTAGCATGGTAAAAGTTTTTCCACCTCCTCACTTTCAATGTGGGTGTGTCTTTGGGTCTAAAATGAGTCTCTTGCAGAGAGCATATTGATGGGTCTTGATTTTTAATCCAGTCTGATAGCCTGTGTCTTTTGATTAGGGCATTTAGCCCATTTACATTCAGGGTAACTACTGAAAGTATGAATTTAGTGCCATTGTATTGCCTGTAAGGTGATTGTTACTGTATATTGTCTGTGTTCCTTTCTGATCTGTGCTGCTTTTAGTCTCTCTCTTTGCTTAGAGGACCCCTTTCAATATTTCTTGGAGGGCTGGTTTTGTGTTTGCAAATTCCTTTAGTTTTTGTTTGTCCTGGAAGCTTTTTATCTCTCCTTCTATTTTTAATGAGAGCCTAGCTGGATATAGTATTCTTGGCTGCATATTTTTCTCATTTAGTGCTCTGAAGATATCATGCCAGTTCTTTCTGGCCTGCCAGGTCTCTGTGGATAGGTCTGTTGCCAATCTAATATTTCTACCATTGTAGGTTACATATCTCTTCTCCCAAGCTGCTTTCAGGATTTTCTCTTTTTCTCTGAGACTCCTCATTTTTACTATTAGATGTCGGGGGGTTGACCTATTTTTATTGATTTTGAGAGGGGTTCTCTGTGCCTCCTGGATTTTGATGCCTGTTTCCTTCTCACATTAAGGAAGTTCTCTGCTATTATTTGCTCCAATATACCTTCTGCCCCTCTCTCTCTTTCCTCTTCTTCTGGGATCCCAATTATTCTAATGTTTTGCCTTATCGTATCACTTATCTCTCGAATTCTGCCCTCGTGATCCTGTAGTTGTTTCTCTCTTTTTCAACCTCTTTATTTTCCATCATTTGGTCTTCTATATCACTGATTCTCTCTTCTGCCTCATTTATCCTAGGAGTTAGTGCCCCCATTTTTGATTGCACCCAATTAATAGCCTTTTGTTTTCGACTTGGTTAGATTTTAGTTCTTTTATTTCTCCAGAAAGGGTTTCTCTAATAACTTTCACGCTTTTTTCAAGGCCAGCTAGTATCTTTAAAATCATGATTCTGAACTCTAGGTCCAACATTGTACTAATGTCCATATTGAGGAGGTCCCTGGCTGACAGTACTACATCTTCTTCTTTTTCCTGAGGTGATTTTTTTCGTCTCTTCATCTTGTCCAGAGGAGAATAGATGAATGAGAGAACAAAATGCTAACAGGTTCACAACGTCCCCAGCAAATATACTCTATACAAATCAGAAAAGACCTGAAACCAGGAGAAAAGAAAGGGAAAGAAAGAAAAAAGAAAGAGAAAAAAAAAAAGAAAAAATTAAAAACAAAAACAGGACAATTCCAAAAAACCGAATATGATGAAATATGATCAGGCTAGTGCATAGATCAGTGCCACACACTAGATTTTGGGTATATTTTTGTCAGTTAGAAAAAAGTGCCTCCTAAAATTTTAAAGGAAGAAAGACTTACATATGTACAAAATAAGGGTTGATAGAATGAAGGGATGGAAGATGACTGTAAAGATGAAAATTATAAAATATTTTCTAAAAGGAATTGATAAGATAAGAAGTTGTTTGAAAAAAGAAAGAAGATTTATTAAAAAAAAGGGAGAGAATGTGATCAGGCAGGAGACTAGAACAAAGCCATACACTAGTGATTAAGGGTATATTTTGATCTGTTAGGAGAAACTGTATCTCAAAATTTGAAAGAGAGAACAACTTATATATATATGCCAAAAATAAGGGTAACTACTATGAAGGGATAAAATATGACTCAAAAATGAAAAATAAAAAATGTTTTTTTTAAAAAAAGGGACAGATATTGATTGAAAAAGGGAAAAAGAAAAATTCAAAAAAAAAACATTTAAAAAAATTAACTTTGAAAAACTAATGAATCATGGTAAAAAAGCCATGAATTCTATGTGCAGTATTTCCCTAACACTGGAGTTCTCCCGTTCTCCTTGATCGGTAAACTTGGTCTTGGCTTGCTGGCTGTTCGTGCTGATCTTCTGGGGGAGGGCCCTGTTGCCATGGTTTCCAAATGTCTTTGCTGGAGGCAGAATCGTCCCGCCCTTGTTGGTCTGGGCTAAGCAAGCTGCTCGGGTTTGCTCTCAGGAGCTTTTGTTACCTGCAAGCTCTGCTACAGCTTTGGAGGACCAGGGTGAAAATGGTGGCCTCCCAATCTCCACCCGGAGAAGCTGAGAACTCGGGGCCCCGCTCCTCAGTGCGCCCCCAGAGAAAAGCAGTCAATCACTCCCGTCTCCCCAGTCTCCGGCCACACTCAGTGCTCACCCGGCCTGTGACTGAGCATTTCTATCTCTGGCACCCGACCTCGTGTGGAGTCTCCAAACCCAGCAGATCCCTGCTGTGCGCTCCCGAGTCGCTCCTCCTGTGGGAGGAAGGGGAGTCTCCCCCGCTCTGCCGCTTTTTGCGTCCCTGCTGGAGGAGCAGTGGTCCGACTGGGCTGTGGATCACGGTTTACGGCAACCCGGAGCTGAGAGCCTGTGCCTCGGCTCCGTCTCTGCAGCCGGCTTTCCTGCTCTGATACCTGGGAGCTCTGCTGCACTCAGGCACCCCCAGTGTTTCTGTGACCCCGAGGGTCCTGAGACCACACTGTCCCGTGAGGGTTCCACCCCAGCTTAACCACTGGAGCGACGTCCCTCAGCAGAGCCGACTTCTAAAAGTTCTGAATTTGTGCTCTGCGGCTCTATCACTTGCCAGAAGCGGCCCACAGAACCCCCCTCCCCCGCCGTCTATCCTCCCGAATATTGCCTCGGATTCACTCCTCTGCACATCCTACCTTCCAGTAAGTGGTCGGTTTTCTGTTCAGAGAGTTGTTGCTACTCTCTTCTTTGATCGCCTGTTGAGTTCGTAGGTGTTCAGAATGGTTTGATCCCTACTCAGCTGAATTCCTGAGACCAGACGAAATCCAGGTCTCCTACTCCTCCGCCATCTTCCTCCGCCCCCTCCACATTCTCCCCTTTTAAATAACTACAAAAGCTGGAAGAAATATATAGAACATTTTGACATTTGATGGCATCAATCAATGCAAAGCTACAATCTTTGAAAGACGGGAAAAACACAATTGAGCTTATATTCACTGGCTGTATCCAAAATGCATTTTCAAATGGAGACACAGAAAAATAGAACTCAAGCAGATATTAGCAATCTCAGTGGGTGGAAAAAATAGAAATCAAAACTTTGAGCTTGTAAGGCAGCTGGGATGGTAGAGAAGATATTGAAGAGGAAGGAACCTCTGAGAAAGAATACCCAAAGATCTGAGTCAAGATACATTTGGGTCCTTGTTCTAATCTGAAGTTGCCCTGGTGCAGAGTGAGACTCTGGGAGAACTGGTGGAGAACACCTATTGGGAAAAAAGAATGCAAGGCATAGATTTCAAAGATGCTACAATGATGGAAAGATACAGTAATTCCGACTCAGTCAGAGTCGAGATACTTTGGTGCAAGCACTGTGCATTAAGTGGGGATTCCAGAATGGCCATGCTTAAGTGTGTCCCAGGAAATAATGGCTACATTCCAGGACAAAAACAATACTGAAATATATCAACCTAACCAAACCAAAAACTAAGTCTTAACTTGATCAACATATCAAGAAATAACCAGTCAATGAAAAGACACATTCATGCCAGGTCTTAACAGAAAAAAAAAAAAAAAAAAAAAAAAAAAAAAAAAAAAACATTCATACTGGAATTAACAGACCAGGATGTCAAAATATGATAAATGAGGTTGTTGGTTTTTTTTAAGTAGAAGGTTCCAGTTCAAAATGGTGATGTAAGAAGATCCTAACCTACTTCCTCCCACAGATGCATCAAATCTACAGCTAAATATGAGACAATTTCCTCTGAAAAGAAACTAAAAACTAGTGAAGCAATCCCTTCACATCAGGCAAATGGCAGGGAAACATCAAAGTAGTTTAAAAAAGACTGAGATATAATCTTGCCATAAGGGGGGCTTGTTAAAAAGCCCATCCCCTGTGTGATGACCCACATAAAGCACCCCAAGTATTAATACTAACATCTAAGAGACAAGTCTCTAAAACATATGTCTTTGAATACCAATGGAACTCACACCCATGAGAACTGTGGGGTGGTGGTGAACTGAGAGATGACTCTTAAAAGGCCCACGTGCAAGAGTGCTTGGGTTGCTCAGTCAGTTAAATGTCTGACTCTTGATCTCAGCTCAGGTCTGAATCTCAGGGTCATGAGTTCAAACCCCACATTGGGCTCCATGCTGGGCATGGATCCTACATAAAAATAAATAAAATAATAAATAAAATAAAATAAAATAAAATAAAATAAAATGCTCATGTGCAGCACAGAACAGAAACAGCCTTTTGAAGGGTGAAAAGTGGGGTGAAAATGCCCAGACTTTATGTAAAAGAGATTCTTTGCTATTTTTAAGACATTGGTTTGAGGGACAGGTGCTTACTGGGATACTCTCCAGGGATGGAGACTGGTGGGTGCCATCTTCCTGCTCTCCCTCTGCCTTGCTAAGTGCCACTAGTGTCATCTTTTCCCCTCTTTTTTCCTATTTTTGTAGGGTGCCATCTTTGCACTCCCCCTTTGCCTCACCCCAGCCAGTGTGTACCATCCTTACACTCTTACTGAGCCATGCTTCAGAGCACCAATGTCTCCTGGAGGGGAACTTCTACAGATGTCTGATATCCCAGTATTTATATCCTATTACCTAATTTTTATAGATGCCACCCTGGGGACATCTCTTGATCACCTGGCTTTGAAAGTCAGGGAAGCTTGCGTTCCTAGGTCCCATGGCACTGTAATAATCAGAGATGGCTTTTGGCAGACTATTGCTCCTGGGGCACTGCAAAATTAGCAGAATGAAATATACCCTCAGTCTTTCTGAGAAAGAAGCCTAGTTGCATGTCCAGGGACTTTGACATGAGGGACAGGCTTCTGGTTTGACATACTTATAAGTGCCTATGGAGGGAGTTTCAGGGAATGGAGGCCAGTAGATACAATCTTTATACTCTCCCTCTGCCTCATTCTGGCTTGTCAGTGTCTTTGAGAAAGACACATTTTTCTGGTGCCCAGATTTTTGTGTATACTGCTAGGAAATGTCCCTACATTGCCTGGCTCTCGTGGCCAGTGGGGCTATGTTCACAGGTCCCACAGGACTGTAATTAACTGAGAAAGAATTCTTAAATAGCTACAACCTTCAGGGAACAGCAAGAGGCAACAGATCCAGGAACTGAATCTTTCTAGAGAGAGGCCTATTAGCTAATTATCATAGTTATATCTTGAGGAGCAAGCTTCTAATTAAACACTTATCTAAGGGCTGACTGTAAACCTTTCCTGAAACCTTGGAGGGCAAGCACAGTCTTTGCACTCTTTTTGCTGCACTCCGAAGTGTCACTATCTCTCAGAAGGGAGCTCTTAAACATGTCTGGTGCCCCAGTTTTTATGTCTGGTGCTCCAGTTTTTGTGGCTGCCACCCAGGGTTTGCCCTTGGATTGCCTGACTCTGGTGGTCAGGGGGAATTGTTTTCCTGCGTTCTATGGGACTGTAACAATTGGAGAGACAGTTCTTGGCAGGCTACCGTCCTTAGGGCCCTACAAAGACAGCGTTCCAAACTTTCTGTGAAAGAGGCCTACTTGCTTTTCCTGGAGCTTTGACCCTAGGGGCAGGTTTCAGATTTGGCACATATCTAGGGGCTATGAGGTATCTCAGAGAATGTAGGTCAGGGGGGTGCCATTTTTGTGCTCTCTTTCTGCCTCATGAAAGCTCCCTAGTATCTCCAAGAGTGAAGCTTATACACTCATCTAGAGCCTTGTTTCTGTGACTGCCACCCAGGCAGGGAACACATTCAGAAAGCCTGGGTCTGGTGGCCAGTGGGGCTTATGTTTGTGGTCCACAAGACTATGTATATTTTTATTCTTAAAAATCTGTTGTCTGAGAGTCTGGCTTCTGATCAGCCTGAATCTAGGTGCTGACTGAGTTCCTCCCCTTTTGGATACTGACTGGTCTTGACACACTCTCAACTACTGAGAGATATTAAAAATAAAGTAGGCTGCTTGGACAATTATAAAGATTTGAGAGACAACCAAGAGCAAGGACAGGGTTAAATGATGTTTCATTTCCTACACAAGGTCAACCCTTAAAGACTGGGAGAAGTGGCTGTCATCTAATGTGTAGAAATCAACACAGAGTCAAGCAAAATGAAGAAACAGGAAAGAACAAGATAAAGCCTCAGGAAAAAAAACCTTAATGAAACAGAAATGAGTCATTTATATGTAAAGTGTTCAAAGTACTATTCATAAAGGTGCTGACCAAACTCAAGAGCATGGGTAAACACAGTGAGAACTTCAACAAAGAGAAATTATAAGAAAGTACCAATTAGGAGATCAAGACCTGGGAGGAGGGGGCGATGCAAGATGGCAGAGGAGTAGGAGACCTGGATTTCATCTGGTCTCAGGAATTCAGCTGGATAGGGATCAAACCATTCTGAACACCTACAAACTCAACAGGAGATCAAAAAAAAGAATAGCAACAACTCTCTGAACAGAAAAGCGACCTCTTTCTGGAAGGTAGGATGTGCGGAGAAGTGAATCTGAGGCCATATTTGGGAGGACAGACGGCAGGGGAGGGGGCCTCTGTTGACAACTTCTGGCAAGTGATAGAGCCCCAGAGCACAAAATCAGAAATTTTAGAAGTCGGCTCCGCTGAGGGACGTCGCTCCAGTGGCTAAGCGGGGAGTGGAACCCTCGCTGGGACACTGTGGTCTCAGAACCCTCGGGGTCACAGAAAGACCGGGGTTGCCTGAGTGTGACAGAGTTCCCAGGTACTGGAGCAGGGAAGCTGGCTGCAGAGACGGAGCTGAGGCTCAGGCTCTCAGCTCAGGGTTGCCATAAACCATGATCCACTGCATTTGAGCCACTGCTCTTCCAGCGGGGACCCAACAAGTGGTAGATCTGGGGAGACTCCTCTTCCTCCCCCAGGAGGAGCAGTGCAGGAGCACACCACAGGGATCTGCTGGGTTTGGAGACTCCACACCAAGTCAGGTGCCAGAGATAAAAATGCTTGGTCACAGGCCGGGTGAGCATGGAGTGTGGCTGGAGACTGGAGAGATGGGAGTGACTGACTGCTTTTCTCTGGGGGCACAGTGAGGAGCAGGGCCCTGAGTTCTCGGCTCCTCCAGGGCGGAGATTGGGAGGCCGCCATTTTTACTCTCCTCCAAAGCTATACCGAAAGCTTGCAGGGAAGAAAAGCTACCGAGAGCAAACCGGAGCAGATTACTTAGCCCAAACCAACAACGGTGGGTCAATTCCACCTCCTGCAAAGACATTTGGGAACCACGTCAACAGGCCCCTCCCCCAGAAGATCAGCAAGAACCGCCAACCAAGACCAAGTTTACCGATCAATGAGAATGGCAGAACTCCAGCACTAGGGGAATACTGCACATAGAATTCATGGCTTTTTTACCATAATTCATTAGTTTCACAAAGTTAATTTTTAATTTCACTGCCAGGGACTTAATCAATACAGACATTAGTACGATGTCAGACCTACAGTGCAGAATCCTGATCTTAAAGATACTAGCTGGGCTTGAAAAAAGCATGGAAGTTATTAGAGAAATGCTTCCTGGAGAAATAAAAAAACTACAATCTAACCAAATCGAAATCAAAAAGGCTATTAATGAGGTGCAATAAAAAATAGTGGCACTAACTGCTAGGAAATATGAGGCAGAAGAGAGAATCAGCGATATAGAAGACCAAATGATGGAAAATAAAGAAGTAGAGAAAAACAACTACAGGATCACGAAGGCAAAATTTGAGACAAGCGATATAATAAGATGAAACATTAGAAAAATTGGGATCCCAGAAGAAGAAGAAAGAGAGAGAGTGGCAGAAGGTATATTGGAGCAAATTATAGCAGAGAACTTCCCTAATGTGGGGAAGGAAACAGTCATCAAAATCCAGGATGCACAGAGAAACCCTTTCAAAGTCAATAAAAATAGGTCAACACCGCAACATCTAATAGTAAAACATACAAGTCTCAAAGACAAAGAGAAAATCTTGAAAGCAGCTCGGGAGAAGAGATATGTAACCTATAATGGTAGAAATATTAGAATGGCAACAGACCAATCCACAGAGACCTGGCAGGCCAGAAAGAACTGGCATGAAAACTTCAGAGCACTAAACGAGAAAAATATGCAGCCAAGAACACTATATCCAGCTAGGCTGTCATTGAAAATTGAAGAAGAGAAAAAATCTTCCAGGACAAAAAAAACTGAAGGAATTTGCTAACATGAAACCAGTCCTACAAGAAATATTGAAAGGGGACCTCTAAGCAAAGAGAGAGCCTAAAACCAGCATAGACCAGAAAGGAATACGGACAATATACAGTAACAGTTACCCAACAGGCAATACATGGCACTAAATTCATATCTTTCAATAGTTACCCTGAATGTAAATGGACTAAATGCCCCTATCAAAAGAAACAGGCTATCAGATTGTATTAAAAAACAAGACCCATCAATATGCTGTCTGCAAGAGACTCATTTTACACGCAAGGACACCCCCAGATTGAAAGTGAGGGGGTGGAAAACCATTTACCATGCTAATGGACACCAAAAGAAAGCTGGGGTGACAATCCTTATAGCAAACAAATTAGATTTTAAAACAAAGACCGTAATAAGAGATGAGGAAGGACACTATATCCTACTTAAAGGTTCTATCCAAAAAGAATATCTAACAATTGTAAATATCTATGCCCCTAACATGGGAGCAGCTAATTATATAAGGTAAATAATAACAAAAGCAAAGAAACACATAAACAAAAATACAATAATAGTGGGGGACTTTAACACCCACTTGACTGAAATTGACAGATCCTCTAAGCAAAAGATCAACAAGGAAATAAAGACTTTAAACAACACACGGGACTTCACAGATAAATTCGGAACATTCCATCCCAAAGCAATGAAATACACATTCTTCTCTAGTGCCCATGGAACATTCTCCAGAATAGATCACATCCTAGGTCACAAATCAGGTCTCAACCACTACCAAAAGTTTGGGGTTTTCAGACCACAATGCTTTGAAACTAGAACTCAATCACAAGAGGAAAGTCGGAAAGAACTTAAATACATGGAGGCCGAAGAGCATCCTACTAAAGAATGAATGGGTCAACCAGGAAATTAAAGAAGAATTAAAAAAATTCATGGGAACCATTGAAAATGAAAACACAACTGTTCAAAATCTTTGGGATACAGCAAAGGCAGTCCTGAGAGGAAAGTATAGAGCAATACAAGCCTGTCTCAAGAAACAAGAAAGGTCTCAAATACACAACCTAATCCTACACCTAAAGGAGCTAGAGAAAAAAAGGCAAATAAAGCCTAAACCCAGCAAGAAAAGAGAAATAATAAAGATCAGAGCAGAAATCAATGAACTACAAACCAAAAGAACAGTAGAACAGATCAACCAAACTAGGAGCTGGTTCTTTGAAAGAATTCACAAGATTGATAAACCCCCGGCCAGACTTATCAAAAAGAAAAGAGAAATGAGCCAAATCAACAAAATCATGAATGAAAGAGGAGAGATCACAACCAACAACAAAGAAATACAAACAATTATAAGAACATATTATGAGCAAATCTATGCCAGCAAATTAGAATACCTGGAAGAAATGGGTGCATTCCTAGAGATGTATCAACTACCAAAATTGAACCAGGAAAAAATAGAAAACCTGAACAGACCAATAACCACTAAGGAAATTGAAGCAGTCATCAAAAATCTCCCAACAAACAAAAGCCCAGGGCCAGATGGCTTCCCAGGGGAATTCTACCAAAGATTTAAAGAAGAATTAATACCTATACTCCTGAAACTGTTCCAAAAAATAGAAATGGAAAGAAAACTTCCAAACTCATTTTATGAGGCCACAATTACCTTGATCCCCACACCAGACAAAGACCCCATCAAAAAGGAGAATTCCACACCAATATCCTTGATGAACATGGATGCAAAAATTCTCACCAAAATACTGGGAATAGGATCCAACAGTACATTAAAAGGATTATTCACCATGACCAAGTGGGATTTATCCCTGGGCTGCAAGGCTGGTTCAACATCCGCAAATCAATCAACGTGATACAATACATTAACAAAAGAAAGAACAAGAATCATATGATCCTCTCAATAGATGCAGAAAAAGCATTTGACAAAGTACAGCATCCTTTCTTGATCAAAACTCTTCAGAGTATAGGGATAGAGGATACATACCTCAATATCATAAAAGCCATCTATGAAAAACCTACAGCGA